>NC_041043.1:2329667-2661193 GCF_900634625.1 Parambassis ranga | reverse complement strand
TTTGGTTTCAGTCCTTTCAGACACACTTTCAAGAACAAGCTCTGGCACAGGCTTTTCTTCAACTACTTCTGTTGCACTTTCAGTGGCATCAGGCACAGCTGCAGTGTTGAATTCTTCTACTTTTGGCAAAGGAGATTCAGTTGATGTATCTACCTCAGGTATAGAGGCACTTTCATCATCAGGGACTTCATGAAGATCCTCTGAGTGCTCATGATGCTCAGTTTGTTTTTCACTGTCAGTCCCTTGTTTTTCTGGTGGCTGTGTTTCCTGCTGTGTGCCCTCAGCCACATGGATTTGGTCAGACGTTTCCTTATTTTCATCATTCGCCACAAACGACAGGCCTAATAGCAGGTCTACGTCATAATTGTCAAATTTGTCAAATCCATTCTCAAAGCAGACAAAATCTGTTTCCTAAGAAAAAGACACAAAAATAAAGTTACAAAAATGTGTGTTAAGAGCTCTTAAGGTCATTCTGTAGCTGCATCACATTTACATACCTCTGCTGGAATTTCAAGCTCTTTGTCAGTATAAAGGTGGTTTACTGAAAGAAGGTCTTTTGGGAAATAGCCAAAGTGACTCCCAACCTGTTACACATACAGCATGTTAGGGACATAAACTCCATACTGTCATATCCAGTACTGGTATGAAATATTGATTACAATGTACTCACACTTCCAGCCCATAAGTCACCTCTTCTTCCTGACAGTTTATAGTATACATAGATAGTTTCAGATTTCTTAAAAGAAAGGAACCGACAATCAGGTCCTGAGAAATCTTTCACAGCTTTTCCTCGACACAGAAGCACTGAAAATATAAGAAAAGGAGAAATGTTATTTTTCTATTTCTATTGTAAGAATATCTGATGTGCCACCTAATTCCAGGCAACACTGAGTCTCTACTGTTGTGACATTTAAAAAATATGGTTAATAGAGCAATGTTAAAAGAAAGAATTTTGGATCTTCTTTGCATGACTCATCCCAAGCAACCTTAAAAAATGTTTCTGACACTTTAAGAAACCTTCAAACCACAAACATACTTCTTCTTGCCTATCCTCAGAAATCATTTTTGATGCATTTGCACACCCTCATGTCAGAGCATAAGGCAGAATTTACTCTTGCACTTGAATGTAAGTAATCCCTGTGCTGTATTGTGAGCATTTGTACATTTCAGCAGTAGGATCTTTATGCTATGTCACACTATGTTTATTAACTTCTTCAACTTCCGGCAATAACGTAGAGGAAGAAGATAAGCTTTAGCTATTTATCAGCATTTTGGAACACTCAGTCTAATGAAGTAACTGATCAGTGATGTTCTTCTGATAGGCAGCTAGAGCACTGCCTTTATCCATAAGTCAACAAAGGAATAAAACTAATGCAGCAACAAGGGTATAATTTGTATATCCTACCAAAGTTAATTTATAATAGAGAGGTAAATGTTTACCTTTAATAAAAATGAGGCAGTGTAACTGATCTATTTCACTCTCACTTACTTTACTGTTTATGACTTAAAACAAGTTTTCACTGTTGATAAGCCGCCCATAAAGTGATTTCTTATCATCTACAGCAGACTTTTAGGTAGTAGTAAAGGCTTAGTTTAAGGTAAATGCCTTCTATATAACAAACAGTAGTGCCATCAAACTTGACTTGTGTTTGCTTTACAAATCTAGCAATGCAAAGTGGAATGCAGTGTTTGTGACTTAATTGTGTGCAAAGTGTACACTTTGCTAAGCTAGTAGCTCTATGCGGTGAACGTTTGTTTTATGCCAATATGTTAAAATATTCAACAGTTAAGCTAAGAAGGTTAAACAATAGAGCAAGCACAGCTTTAAGTGATGTTTGTCCAAGGACGACATTATTATTAGCAACAAGCCGGCCGGTTGCTAATTAGCTGCTAGCATTAGCGTCCACAGTCCACCGAGAAAAGCAGGCCGGGGCTGCCAGGCAACCGGCCAATACTGACTGCGTCGGAACCAACAAGCTAATGAGCACTGTTAACACTAGCTCGACCTGTTGTCACTAAGCATCACAGTTAACCAGCATCATAACAACTGCTGGAGGCAGCCAAGGTCGCACATATCGACTGGCAACAGGTCAGAGATAAGGCTCGCTTTATGGCTAGCCGTAGTAAAGGGATGAGGGGGGAGGACGCATCCCTCAATCTCCCCACAATAATAGTAGTCACTTACTGCTGCACTCCTCGTCCGCACATCTTTTAAAGTCGGAGAACCTTCTTTCCAAGACTGCAGTGCAAATAAAGTTACACAAAAGTAATAGAAAGCCTTGTCGGTAGATGTGTTTTGCTGCCATGCTGGCAGTTTTGTTGACTGGCTTGACGCCGCCGCCGCTGGAGCATGAGCACTGGAGCTGCAGGAGCCGACACGTCAGCAGATCAGATCCGGCTGGGTGTAGGCACAGATAGCTTTTTACACAGGATGTACGGCGAGATCTGCTGCTTCAGGTCACACAGCATGTGGGAAGCAGTCCAGTAGATGTGGAGATAAGGAAAACCTGACATCAAGCATGTGCAGGTCTTACCATTTTGAATTTTCACTTGCATAACACGATATGTAACGTGTAACGTTATTCAAGTGTTATTCAAGTGGAAATTCGTGTTATTCAAGTGATTGTCAGTCCAAACATATAACATATACATATTACAACAATCATAATTGAATTGAATTGGCTTTAAATTCAAACTGTTGCCAAATCCTCGTTAGATAGATAGGCCAGGCTAGCACTGTCTTTGGGAAATGTGGAAATATATGGTCAAACCTGGTCAAAATATATGTTTGTTTGCACATATGGTAAAAGTGTATGGTTGCTCATAGATCGAGACCTCTGACTGAGGCCATAAAGTATTCTGATGTTTAATGGTTAGTCTAGAAACTCGAACTGCAAACCCCTTAGTTGACCCCAAAGATGGAAACACAAGCTTGCCAAAGAGACAAGATACAATCAAGGTCGTGTAGCAGGAGGACCTGTGAGAATACCCACACACACTCACATCACACACACACTCACATCAAAGACGTGAGTGGAGAACTTCAAGGTCTTTTAGTTTCGTATACGCCCTCCACCTTGTGATTATTGAATATGCATGTTTCACTGAAAAACATTACCTTTTATGCCTTTCTATGTAAATGTAACCACACCTTGTTGTGAGATTAATAAAACGAGCCTAATGCATGGGATGGACAGAATGCAAATGGTCAGCTGCAGGAGCAGATCGAGGGGTCTGTATTGAGCTGTGCATTCTCCCTTTATAAAGGCGAAACTGAAACTGATCAGTACTGGTTTTCATTCAATGTTCTGTGCATCGGGGACGGAGTCTGGGAATCCGGGGTGACCAGATCAGGTCACAACAGAAACTATAGTATTTGTTGCCAGGTCACCAAAAAATGAAAAAAACTGACATCAAACAAACAGCATACAGGCACAGATTACAAAGACAACAGCAAAATCGTATTTAGTAAAGTGCTACTGGTAATAATGTGATATGTACGATGTTTATATAAATCCTATTCGAACCTGAAATTCTGCTGAAGAAGAAGAAACACACAGGCAATCCTCTGATTGCAGAAAAGTTTCTGTTATCAATTTCTTATAAATAAAGATTACGAAGAAAAAACCTTTACCCTGGCACTTCCGGGTACAGTAGCCAATAACGTAACGTTTTCCGTCCACTTCCTGGAGCACTCCACGGAAAGCGTGGCTGCTAACAACAACACATGGGAGTCTTTATTTACCTACACAGCGTGTAATATTAATTTTAATAGTAATTCAGTGTCCGGTTAGCTACTTGGATGTTAGGTCACAGATACGGGTTAGCTGTTAACTTGTGTCGGTTAGCTACCAGTAGAAGCACCGAGCAACATTTAGTTTGCTTTGTGGGCGGTAAGTTAAGACCTGTGCTAAGTTGTACAAAAGAACAAGCATGTATATTTTAAATTGATAAAGGTGAAGTTCAAGGTGTAGCTTTGTGTCGTGTCTCAATGAAGCTAACAAGCTAGTGAGTTAGCATCAAACTACACCCCACCCTCATTTATTAACAATCATTTAACATCCATCTATGAATGCCAAAGCAGCAGCAGTCTGGAAGCTGATGACGACCCATTTTTCTTCACACTTCCATTGCAGGTGGAAGTGTGTAAAGTGACAAAAACTGTTATCTGACTGGAGAAAAACTGCTGTGTTGGTTATGGATGACTTGGAAAGAGAGCTGGGGCCACTTGTGGATTTGGAAGATGACAACAACTCATCAGATGACAACTCTACAAAAAGACAGAAAAGAAACAGCCTGTTTGTGCTTAATCCCATGTGTGCAGGTAAATTGTACAATAAGTACATGTATATGATGTTCTGATGTGTGGAACCTATTTCAACAGACTGTGGGTTTGCAAAAATTTCCATTGCTCTTAAAGGGTTAATGTTTCAAATAAAAAAAAGGGTTCACTCAGTAAAAATTCATTTTCTCCATAGAGGCATCAGGTGAAACTGGTGCCCACCAGACTCAGACAGTCTGTCTGAAGAAGATAAGAGAAGCCATGCTGCATCACAGATGGCAAGAGGCAGCAGAATATATGGCATGCTTTCCCCAGATGTTAGAAAACAGAAGCGCATCACAGCATTATAAAGAGGTTGGTATGCATAGTGTCATTATTTACCCAGAGCTCTGTAGAAAATAAAAAAAATAAATAAATACTACACTACATCATGTTCTGTGCCCTACACAATTTGAACATGCCCTTTATTTCTTCCTTAATATTAAAGCTGTCTTTGATATTTCTCATCCAGCTTCTTTGGAGAATGTGCACTGAGATCCTTCACCATTTTCCCAACTCAACAATGGAAGACTACATGAATATCTACGAACGAATGAAACACTCCGGAGTCAAACATTACCTGATGGTATGTTACATAATGGTAGCAAGCTGCAGGGCATGCTTTTTATGTATTGTTTTTTGTATGATGCTTGTTGTCTGTCTAGATTTGTCTGGAACATTCCTTCCACCTGCTGCTGCATGGTCGGATTCAAGATGCGAAGCAGCAGCTGACCGCAGCTGAAAGTTGGAGGTACGGGCACGAGTCAGCAGCTCAGCTTCACAGGAGTAAACTGATCCAGGCCTACAGGAGCTTACTGGATTATATCGTGTGGTGTGATAAAAAGGCTACAAACTCAGAAAACAGTAAGACGACACACAGCTCAACACCTAAAGCATCTATTATTTACTTGCATCAGTTACACAGGCATACTGGAAGCTCTTGTGTGATATCACACTACCACCTACAGGTTAAATTTGTTAACTACACTGAAAATATTTCCTTTCGCTGCTTCCTCTCAGATCATTTAGACTGTAATAATGATGACCAGGGTATGCATAACTACTTCAGACAAGCCTCTGTGAATCTTCAGGAGATCTTGAAAAACCCAGGCATCTGGGATCCCTTCATCCTCAGTTATGTTGATGTAAGCTATTAATTTTATTATTTTCAAATCTCGATCTTTTCTCAGGCTGGCTGACATGTGTCCTTTGCTTTATGTATACTTTTGCAGATGCTGGAGTTCTATGAGGATCATGAGGAGGCTCGAAATGTCTTGAATAACTATGCATATGACAGCAGTTTTCCCCCTAATCCCAATGCACATGTTTACCTGTATCAGTACTTAAAGCGCCATCATGCTCCAGAGAAGAAGTTAATGAAAGTGCTGAAGGTAAAACTTTATAGGTTTCAAACATTATAGGTAATACTGTACAAAAAAATGTGTCTGACACACTCCACTCCGTTATCCTGCAGATCCTTCATGTTTTAGTCCCGAGCCATGAGTTGATGTTGGAGTACAGCTCTCTCCTGCTTCATTCAGGTAAGAATAAAACTTTACTATTTGGCACATATTAAGGTGAAGAATTTAAATACATTCATATGTCTAGCGTCGTCTAATTGAGAATCAGGATCAACAGTGGAATTTTTGTGTCCATACAGACCCAAAAAAATCAATAGTCAGCCTCGTAGACTGATCATAGCCTTTACTGAGTTGCTATTTAATATTTTCAAAGATGGTTTTTCTTCCATAATATGTGCTATTCTTTGTGCATGTGTGTCTTTTAGAGAAACAAAGTGACATCGAGAAGGCTTTAGGAGTTCTTCTGGAGATGCTCGACTTTGCCTGTTGGAGGAGCAACTTGGACGTGTGGAGGAGTTTAAAGGCTGTTATCCTGAAACTTCAGATCCAGTACATATTAAATGCTTAAAAAGTTATAAGAACATTTTGGTCACCATTTTGACCTGACAGTTTATTGTATATTTGTGGTTTTAAAAGGACAGACTGGCAGAATGCCGTCGGTAAAAAGATGGCTGACAGAAAAGACTGGTGGCCTACTCTGCACTTCACCAGCTTCCACGCTAGTAAAGACTCTGTGGAGAACCCAGAGCTGTGGGAGGTGAAGGCGTCACTGACCAAAATCCTTTGTCCAGGTAAGCACATGTACTTTCAATCCCACTGATGAGTGAGATCAGTGCGCATTTATATATTTAAACACATTTTTTAAAATCAAAATGCAAGCATTTTTTATGTAGATATTCTTGTCATTTATTTTCAATTCACAGACCGAAATCTGAAGTACAGCACTGAACAGGAAACTAATGATGGAGAAAAACATCAAGCCAGTGAAACCTTAGCCAAGAAGTCTATATAAAACGTTTAAAAAATTCACCTTTTACCTTTTTACATTTGTCTTTATTGTACATTGTGGCTACTTGTCCACTGTGTGGAGCTGTTGCTCTGTGTTTGTGCAGCTGGTATCTGGAGGGTATGAGTGATTCATTCAGTGATTCATGTTGGTTTCATGGTTTCTGTAAACATTTTAATGAGTCTCAGTCTGACCTCGGACGACCTTTGACTGCAGAGTGTTTTTACGTCATTAGTGAGCATACACCACAGAAAGCCTGAAGGATTTTCTCTGTCAACTCTATTGTTGTGTCAGAAGACACCTTTAAGCTGCCTGGTGTGCTGTGAAGTGGGACAGAGCACTGACACACGATTGCTTCAGTATTTTTTTATTGAATGTGAACAGTGCCTTCGGTCAGATCATAAAAGACTCGTACCGTGTTTCTATGTGTTTTGCACAGATTGTTGTCTGCCCTTTATTTCATTAAAGCAGCTGAGAGGCTCATCGGTTCTGATGCCATTCATTAACTGTAAACATGTCATGATCCTGGGCTCACTACTGACTCCTTTGCACTGATCCATGAAATAAAGCCTCGCATCCAGCAGCATGGCAGTTTAATAAGTGAAAGTGTTTGTAATGATTCTGTTTCGGCTTGCCACAGTGTTGGCTGTGCATCTACTCACTCAGCTGTATACTGTGTGTGTGCAGTCATTACATAAACCAAAGACCCAAAGCACTTACCCAACCACAGGAGCAGCTGCAGAAGGGATCTGGGAATACATGTCGTTTGAAACATCAAAACTTAGGGAGCAGCGAGGAGGATTGAGTCAGGCACTGGTCACCGCTTTGCACTCTTGTCCTGGCTGTGACCTTTTTTTTTAAAGTGTTTTTGTTTCAAGGCTTTTGAATGTTTTAATCACTAACACAGATGTTCCCAGACAATGTACTGTTGTTGCTCTGCTGGGAGTTTGGTTGACAGTTAAGAGGTAATTCTTTATACCTAGGGATTCAGTCCTTCAAGTTCAAACCACAAAAGAAGTTTGTTGGTCAGTTAGAGTTTAGTGTTCCTCATCAGGTCATAAGCTTGATCAAAATAATTTTGTTGCCTATTGTGTGTTGCTCACCAACCATGGATGTCAGTCTGACCTCTGAGGTGGATGCAATGACCTGTTTGGGCTGATACACAATACACAGGTGTCTCTTTCAACAACTGCTGTGTGTCTGAGCAGAGGGCCATGTGAACTAAGCTCTGTCACAGTGTGTGTGATTTTAAGGTCATAGATGCCAGGTTCATAAAAGCCCCAGTTCTGTTATCTGTGTTAATATCTATTTTTATCTTTGTAAAAATACAGTATGCAAATATTATGTAGATATATACAGATACAAATAAATGACCTCTACTGATGACACGGTAATAATGCTCTGATCTGCCCACTGAGGAGACATTTTCATACTAATAACTCAGGATGTGATGCGTCATTTTTCACTATTGGTGAAGCATAGTGAAAGAGGGAGGAAGGGGACAAAACCTGAGAGGGTATTTTATTATATGTAAATATGTAAATGAATCGTCAACATTTTTATTATTATCAGAAAATCACAAATGTATCTTTAGTCATCATATAGATGAGATGTTATATTGGAACATTTGAGGAATTTAATGTATAATGTGCCCAGCTGAAATTCAGACCATGATGATCAAACATCACTCAGTACACCTTTGCTCAGTGGTGGCTGATGTGCGTACACGAACACACATTTGCTTCCACAGCCTGGGATTATAAAGGCAGATGGAGGGAGTGCATCCACTGATTCCACCCGCTTGATCAGCTCTCAGTGCAGGTGAAGCAATGATGTATGTTCATCTTGGAGTGTACCCCAAGGCCGCTGAGACAAGCTGTACTGTAAAATCTATCAGGTTAAAAAAAAGAATCCTGTCTCTGTAGGCTCATCTGACGACTCTAACAGGCCCTTTAAAAGCCTTGCCTAGCTCAGGGAGAAATTTACTGACGTCTTCAGCGTAACCCCACTGTGAACTGACAGGCATAATAATTGTTTGTGTAATCAATCATGTGTGCAGGTTGCAGACTCAATCTATTTGCTGTCGAGACAAAAACACACAAATTGTGTCGAGAGAGAGTTGTTTTAATTTTATGCCTGATGTAGAGAGGCCGTAGATGTTGCTCTGTTGTGTGTGTTTGACATTAATTAAGTTTTCCCATCTCTTAGAGCCGTGCTCTCCTCACGCTGCAGTTGGTGACTCAGGGTCTCGCTTGGCTGGTCTGCAGAGCTCTGAGGATTTGTAACCTAAAATCCAGACTTTCACAGTGACAGTGTAACATCTCAGTAACTCTGCACAGACATTTGAAGTCTGGGTTTGAGAGCAGAGGGGGAGAAAAAAAAAGAAGGGAGCGAGATAATTCGGCCATGCAATTTGGACTTAACATACTGATGTGTTCACCAGTGCTGCATGCCACAAGCAAAGAGGGGAGATAAAAAGTCAGAGCTGCAGTTCAAAACATGACTGAAGATCAAACTAAGACATAAAAGGGAAATAAAAATCAACTTATGATTGAAAATCTTACAAGTTGGCTTTCATTTTCATTATAATTATTGGCTTCAGAGCAGAATGGCCACTCAGCATATAATGGGTGTATTCCAAACCAATGAAGGCCTGTTTGAACAGCATGATAACAAAAGGCTTTTGACACACTAACAATGCAGGCGAGAGCTAAGACAAAATTGCTCGAGGGGAGTCAAGCCTGGTGGAACTTCAGGGAGAGGGGAAAAAAAAAAAAGATTCCCAAAATATCCTCCCCGTTCTGTCTGTGAAGTTGAAAGTGACAACTGCAATACCTTTGTTCTCGGAGTGCAGCTGCAAAAATAGCTTTCAATAATGTATTAGGAGAATAAAGACTGTGAGCTGATTTCTGGGGAGACGGCGCTCAGCTCTGTGTGTGCCAAGACCAGGAGCTTTCTCTGCTGTGCAGCAACTGTGAGAACAGATCAGGCTGAACACAACTGATCCTCCTGACTTCTAAGATTGCTCTACTTATCCAGCTTGGAATAAAATCTGGCCTATCCAGCTTATTCCTCCACATTTGCTTAGCGCCCGATCTCTTACGTCTTCACTGGACAATCACTAAAACAGGATAAACACTCAGGAAGCTCCGTCAGCAGAACAGCAATGTAATGACTCCAAAAAATGCAAAGTGCCTTGGTCAACAGAGCGTTCACCTGAGGCTACCAAGGTAGAGTTTCTTGTTTGCCTTAGTGTGATAAGTGGCAGCCCAAATGCTGTGCCTCTCCTTCAAGCTCTGTGGAGGTCGAACAACCGGAGCACAAGTGGGGAAAAAACCCTCAGAGTGATCAGAAATGTAAAGAAGGGAGAACAACAAGGGAATTATTAAAATATGGAGCACAGCAGTGACAGTACATCTGCTGCATATGGATCTATATTTCATGTATTCTACAAAGGCAAGTGACACATCACTGTCATGTGTTCACTGGCTGTTGTTTCTTTTGATGTTTGTGATCAAACAGTCACATGACCTTTTCATTCTTCTTCCAAACCTCACACCTCTGGGTTTGTCTGGACTTAAGGTCATGACACACACCTCCTTGATTTTGCTGCTTTTTTGTTATTAGTCAGCAACAGTGGTAGAAAATGACACAGTGTTGTGACTGAAGAGACCAGAGGCCAGCTGAGTGACACTGTGAGTTAACATTCCCTTTTGGAATCACACATTGGGTGCAGAATGTACATGCTAGTCAGTTGTAGGCTGCAGTGATGCCACTGTGGGCCTTATTTTCCACTACGTCTGTGATGCCTTTAAGAGTCTGGAGGTGTACCAGCAGCTCCAAACACAAGCTTAACATATCTGCACACAATGTTGAGCATCAGTTAATATCTGTGGGTCTTGCTTGTCAGACTAGCTGAACAGTTACTTTTCAATGTGGCAAGAGAGGCCAGAAGTTACATGGTAATAGGTCATTGATTGTTGTCCATACAATGCCAATAAAAAAAGATTGTTGTACAGAGACTGTTTCCTTGCAGCCTCTTTTTCCTGAGGGTTGTATTGATGAACACGAACTGCAAACAAATTTACAACTAGCATAGTCAGCATAAAAAAATAACACTTAAGCGACTAACTTCAATCTGGTGCTGGATTAAAGCCTCCATCCGTCTTTTTTTAAGAATCACTGCAAACCTGCTGCTGTCTGGACCCCAAACTGTGCTGCTGGTGAGCCATAGAAGACATTCTTCATTCGGACTCCTCAGTCATGACGAGAACACTCAACCTGACCACACTACAATCAGCCCATTTCTCATAGCAGCAGCATTTGGACACATCAATGCAGAAAAAGCACAGGTCTAGACATTAAAATGAATACCAGCCCCTTTTTCATCCAGCTGCTGCAGTTCCAGGGTCCCAATATTGTTTGTGCTGACTCATTGTTTTGGCTTACTGGAACACTTTAGTGTTGTTAATGCCATTGTGCTGTTCCTACCTTGACAAAAAGGTATTTTTTTTTCTTTTCTGTTCACTTTTATTTATCTGTTTAAATGTTTGAACCATGTTGTATCTCTTCATATATACATACACATTCACTATTATAGCCCACTCCTGTAGGGGGCAGTCCAGCTACCTGCAGTACACTGCCAGTGTGTTAGAGTTCTCTTTGTCCTATAACATTTTTATTTTGAAGAGTCTGAATGTGTGAATTAACATGTACTCCACATGTGGGCTTTCTTTTGAGAGCATTCACATGATGTAATCTTTTAATTTAAGCCCCTTCTTCTCCTATGATGAGTGTTGTGACTACACAGGCTCTGGTTTTTAGTAAACATGTAATCTGAGATTTTCACCTCTCATTCTGTTTCCCTTTCAAATATGAAGAACACATAATAGATATTTATTCTACACGAGAGTTGATATCATCAAGGTGATATCATTCACCAGCACACACACCCACACACACACACCCACAAACACACACACCTTAATCAAGGCAGCACTGTGAGGCATATTTGAGTCTTTGAAACTCTACAGGTGAAATACCAGGTAAGTTGGTGCAATTCTTTGAAATGAACAGCAGCCTGTGACACAAATGACTCATGTATGTGTATATGTGCCCACTGACTCATGCTGTCTCCACTCATCTGTAATTCTGTGTAAGTACAATGAGCAACAAAGTTCAACCTGACCCAGAGAGGCCTTGTTCGACAGTGCACATCGCATGTGTTGAGGGGGACTGTGTGGTTGGAAAACACAACAGAGACATTTTAAATGAATGTGGGAGCTTCAGAGCGTGGCTCTGTCTGCCTGTCTGTCTCTACACTTCCGCCTTTACTCATCCTTCTTTCAACCAGTACTTCCTCTCACCCCCTCCATGTCTGGATGGCTGTTAGTGGTGATAATGTGAACTTTTCCATATTATGTAACTTTGACAACAGATATAAAGGGCAACAGGTTATTTTTGTATTAATGGAAAAAAGCTTTTTAAAAGCAATCTGTGGGAAACATAAAGCTGATCAGGCATGTGTTATATCTGTATTTTGAGTAGAGACTGTCTATAAAGATGGGTGATCTGTAGTTTAAATATAACAGAAATGGCTGCTTCTAGCTATCTTGTTGTCTAGCAAGCCAACAACATATCAACTGCTTTTCCTCTTTGTTTTGCCTGCACTGGGATTTTAGCACCATTGTAGCAGCTCCTCCTTCATTCCTGCTCTCCAGTGTTTGCTATCTGGGCTATAAATTGGACCAAGATGATGACACAGTAACAGTTTCAAATACTATGTGTACTATAAAATAGAAGTTAACCTTCTAAAAAAGCAGTAGCATAAATGATGAAGCCAAATCCAGATTGGATAGGGAGTGTCTGTGAACATTAACTCTGACCAGCTTTCCCGTCCCTGCTGAAGAAAAGCATCCCCACAGCATGATGCTGCCACCGCCATGTTTCACATTGGGGATGGTGTGTTCAGGGTGATGAGCAGTGTTACTTTTCCACCACACATAGAAGTTTGCATTTAGGCCAAAGTCTCGTCAGAGCAGCTTCTTCCTCATGTTTGCTGTGTCCCCTACATGGCTTGTGGCTAACTGCAAATGGGACTTCTTATTGGAATATTTTTTTATAACCTAACCCTGCTTTAAACATCTCCTCAACTTTATCCCTGACCTGTCTCCGAGTTCCTCAGTCTTCATGATGCTGTTTGTTCACACAGTGTTCTCTAACAAACCACTGAGGCCTTCACAGAACAGCTGTATTTATACTGAGACTACATTACACACAGGTGGACTCTATTAACCTATAAGGCGACGTCTGAAGGCGATTGATTGCACTGCATTTTATTTAGGGTATCAGAGTACAGGGGGCTGAATACCAATGCACACCACACTTTTCAGATGTGCATCATTTTCATCACATAAAATCTCAATAGGAGGAGAAGATTGTATAATAAAAAAGGAACCAAATATATTGTTGGTTTTTGTCTTCTTGTTTTCAACTAATATTAGCAGTTAATGTACATTATCAGCCAATAAATAGCCAATATTGGTGCGGTCATTTCACTGCAACCCCCACTAAATCTGTCTGCTTGTAAATGTTCATTGACTGACCTCATTTAAAAAGTGTGTGCTTTTGCTTTTGTATTCAAAAAGCTGTGATGGTGTATTACAAGCTGACATTTCGTTGCTGGCCTTTTTCTATGCTGGCCTTTAAATTTGCTGTTTGTGTGTCTTTGTCCTGTGTTTAACTGTGTGTTAGGTCAGATTAACAAATGGTAAGGCCGGTGGCAGGCTGAATAACAGCATTAACCAGGGGACAATGGGAGTGTGGGACTAAGCCCTTTCACAACCTGTCTGACAGCTTGTTGCGTTGATGTCATCCTCTGACTCAGGCCGTTACCGCTGTCACCCTGGACGATTGGGTGCATGACATCACCAAATGACACATATCACTCTACACTACTGTCTCTCCACTTTCATTTATCTGCCTGTGTCTGTCCGTCGTTTGCATACTCATCAGCTTTCCTGCATTGTGTAGGCTTCCACATTGTCAGGCTGTGAACAGGGAGGAGGAGAGCATGAACGGACTTCATTAGTTCCCCAAGTAGACTCAGACAAAAAGATGGCTTGGTCATGTGATCTGTTCCAAGGAGCATTTTTAAAGGACAATTTGAGAGACTGTATAACAATCACCTGATGCAGTGAAACTGTGATGTCTGCTTGGTGCAGGGACCAGTTTGTCGAACCTCAATGAGTACTGGGGGACAACAGGGGAATGTTTCTGGCTTTGTATGAAGAAGCAGAAGTATGGCGAGAGGTCGAGTTACAAACTGCTGCATCTTTCGTTGCATAGACAAATAGTTTGTCAGGCTAACTTCATCTTGCGTCAAAGGAAATACATCTGTGTGTGCTAAGGGTTTCAGTGGTGGCTGGTGTGTTTACATCAAGTGCTACTTTTTGGTGGAGTACTGGTTCAACTCTGTGTCACAGAATAACAAAGCGCACCTCCATGGTAATTTTCAAAGTAGGCTGCAGAAAAACAAACACTGATTGAGACAGACAGCAGTTTTCTAGGTAACAATATTTCACACAAAATAGGGTCAGACTATAATAGTAATTGCTTGAACATTATTTTTTATATATATAATATATTTTCTTGGAAGAAAAACACAAAGAATCATTCTAACTAGCAGCTTTTCCTAAGACGTTCAGCAGCTCCTCTATTATTTTGTTCAGCATTCATCATATGATGAGTGTGGACTCTGGTCATGAGCTGGTTGTCAGCTGTATGGGAGTTGGAGGGTTATTGTGACCCCATCTCTGTGTGAAAAACTCCAGAGAGAGCCTAAAAAAAGACCACAAACTCACACTCCATAAAACCGACAAGTCTCAGCTGTTAGTGGTCCCTTCTCTTTTAGCCAAGATGGAAATCATTGAGAATAGTACCAACAAACTTATTGTCCTCTTTTAGCACATCCTATATCTCCTCTTTGGCCTTCCTCTTGACCTCAGCAGGTTCATTTCCAACATCATTCTACCAATATATCCTCTATCCCTCCTCTGTACATGTCCAAACCATCTCAATCTGGCCTCTCTGACTTTGTCCTCAAAACAGCCAACCTGAGCTGTCCCTCTGATGTGCTTGTTCCTCGTTACTCCCAAAGAGAAACTCATCATCTTCATCTCATCTTCAGTGTCTTTTCCTCACTGCTACAGTCTATAAACCAGACAGCAGAGCTGCTCTCACCACTGTCTTGTACACCTTTCCTTTGATTCTCGCTGACACTGTCACTTTCTTCACCCACTTTAACCTGTCTACACTCATGTCTTTACCTCTTTTCCACACTCTTTCTCGTTTTGGAAAGCACTACAAAAACACTTAAAAGGTCACAAGGAGCAGGCTTTTACTGCAATTTGTCTGAAGTTAATTAGTGAACAAAACTAATTGTAAATGCATCCTCACTAATACGTCATTCTACACAGTGAAACTCAACACATCCAAGAATTAACAATGTCCAACATTTTGAGTGTTTACATCTTACTGGTTGACATCTGTTATTCAGTAGCCCACTCACATTTGCTATTCTACACACCTGGTGTCTGGTACGTTTTTCCCTGCAAATATCATCCTCACATCACACAGGAAGTGAAGCGTTTTACATTTTTGACAGCCACAACAGCTTGTGTAGAATAATACAGTGAGAATGAGGAGTTAGCATGAGCAGTATTAACAGGCGAGGTTGGAGAATAGCAAGTAGGAGAATCTTATAGTTTAACATTTACACAAAGACCTGTTAACTGTTGTCCAACTATAATTTATCTTAATTCATTTACATTGGTATTATTTCTATTCTGGATCATTTCCAAAAGCAGGGAGGCAGCTGCCAACAGAGGCCGATGCCCGGCTCCCTCTGGGACGACCACTCAGCACTATAAGAGCTTTGCTCCTACACGGCCGTGCAGCAGGTGAACCCCTGTCCTAGATACAGTTGCTATTTAGACATGATTAACAGTGAGTGTGGATAGAGTCATTGTTATTTATATTGTGTTTCTTTTGTTTCAGGGGGTCACAGGGCAGTGGGTACATTTGATAAGTCGCTCCTATTGAGGCCTAGGAGTATGGTTTATAACATCTGAAAGGCAGACTAATAAACAGACACTGACACTGAGTGATGGGTATAAATATCAGGAGATATCATCTAATAGCTCCAGTCCTATAAACCCATCCATGTGTATGATATGCTTCCATTCTGGGTTAAGGTCAGAATTAAATCGGGATCCCATTGCAGGCAATATTTGCTATTTTTGAGATAATTAGCTCAGATTTCATCAAAGCATGAGACGGACCACAGACTCATTTTACACGGGTGCATATGTGAGCAAGCGAATGTTTAAATTTTTTAACTAAACAATATTTGCCCGTTGCTAAGTGACCATGAGGATGAGTCACCCCTCTTAAGGGGAAGGGACATGTCAACCTGAATGAATAATACTGAGCAGACTAGCCCAACTCAGAGAAAATAGGGTTGTTATGAGTTCAGTGGCGGAGCTGTTATTGTTAGGTGTAAACCATACTTCTCCTGGTCATCTGTCTCAGTGGCTGGCCTCCTCTCACAGCTCACACTTAAAGGAGACGTTCAGATCAGTTCCTATTATTTTTGTGATCTGCTTTATTCAGTAGTTCTCAATGTTCAGCTGGAACTTCCCTTAGGGTTAAAATACAGTTTTGGAGGAGGTGGGTATCACAAGAAAAGTGTTATAAATGCATTTCTAAGAATACAGTATCCTTCCTAAAACACTGACAGATTAAGATTAAATCGAGAGATTTATTCAGCTTCTGATATACTTCAGCTGTAATCTTTCATAATATCTAGGTCAATCTAGATAGATTTTTTTAACTAGGGTATTTTTGTCAAGGCATTTAGATAATATTTAAATGAGCTAAATCTTTAAAAAGTAAGAGTGCAAATTAGGAACCATCACCCAAGGATTTTGTCCTAAGCAGTTGAAATGTCTGGAGAATGGACAAAAGCTATGATGTGTAAGATGTGTATATATATATATATATATATATATATAGTAGTAGTAGTTTGGAGTCACCAGGCCAGTTCTATAGCTTCTCTGATCAGCATAACAGTTCAGCTGTAACATAGTTTCACAGGAGTTTTCTAATCATAAATTAGCCTTTTTAACAGGATTAGCTAACACAACGTACCATTAGAACATAGGAGTGATGGTTGCTGGAAAGGGGCCTCTGTATACCTTCGTATATATTCCAATAAAATCAGCCTTTTCTAACTAGAACAGTCATTTACCACATTAACAATGTCTAGACTGTATGTCTGATTACTTTAATGTTATCTTCATTGAAATAAAAATCATTTTATTTTTAAAAAATAAAGACATTTCCAAGTGACCCCAAATGGCACACAATTATGTCTTTTTTGGCTACTCTTAAAAAACTTGAATCATTTGATGTTATTACATCTTCAGATATCAGATGTGAGTTGTGTGGTGTTTTAAGCATGTGATGTATCTAAAATACTTCTCATGTTTGTCTCTTGCTGTCAGTTTGTACAAAAGTTTGGACAGGAAATCGAGTTTCTATCCAGTAAATAAAAAAATAAACAAAGGCGGTGGTGGTGGTGTGACAGTGTTTCAGAGGGAGGCACCATAATGCATGGACAGACTGGGCTGCTGACAGTTTTGTGTTTAGTTTTTTTTTTCTTGGGCCCACAAAGCTTCGACAGTTTGTTTAGTGATAAACACACAGCTTTAATGTTGAACAGAGTGTTATTTAGGAAAGCTGCGTGGGTTAAGATCCTGCTAATTCAATTAAAGAGCTTAATGAAGCTATGGGACAAATTTGAATTGACAGCGTTGATCAGAACATCGAGTTTTCAAGAGGTTTGACATGTTTGGAACTGTGTATTGTTTGGTATTATGTACTAATAGGAGAGCCGCTGATAAATATGCAGAATGTGAAGAGGCATAGGTCGACAGGCTGTTGAATATTTGGCAGCGTCCCCTCTCGCTATCTCTGGACATGTTGCTTTTCAAGCTGTTGAGTCGGCAGTAAGCCCATCTGTGCCACTCTGTCTTAGAAACCATCAGCAGTGACGTTCTTCCACTTACTAACTCCTCAGCAAGAAAGGAAGACTGAAGGTAATAGCCAGATGGGGTGAACCACTGGAGGGAGAGGGCACCCTTTTGCATATTAAAGACTAAAAACAGCAATTAGTAAATAGGCCAATTTGTAATTCAAACAGTGCCTCCTGGGACCTGCTGAATGAATGTATGTATGATGACTGGTTTCCAAGGTTGCTGTGCTGCTTTGAATGTGGCACTGAGTCTGCACCTTGCTGAAGACAGGAAGCGGTTTGGGTCTTTCATCTGGGCCAGCGAATACCGCATCACGATCACTCACATTTTCCATGCCGAGCAACAACAACAAAAAAAGGGCTAAACCACTTGACTGTGTTTCACATCAAAGTTTGACATTATCTCATAACAGATACACAAAACCACACTCTGTCAAGTTTTCCACAGCCTGACATTTATAAAAGAAAGTCATCTTTATCCAGAGCAAGATCTTGTTAAAATGAGTTTTTTGTCATCCTGTTGCACATCCAGAAAGAAATAATAAAAGTCTTAAAACATCTGTAAACCTTTCCCCACACAACACTCCAAGATTACTGGGAATTATACATGTTTTTTTCCAACATTGGTGTATTTGGTCTATAATTAAAATTACGCAAATAATACTGCAAATACAAACACTCTGACACAAGACGATGGTGTCAAGTCGACAAACATGTGGTCTAATGAAACCGGCCACACAAGCAGAACTGGTTGAATTTACATAACCACTCAAGTCACGCTACATTCAGTGTTTGAATTCCCAGCAGGTCTTTTGTTCTAAGCTCCTGTTTGTCATTGAACATATCACATGTCTGCCAGTACCACTAAACAACAACACTGAGTCTTTCATGTTCTGCATATACACACTGCAGTCTGTAACGCCTTTAAAAAGGACAACAAACAGCAACAGAACAGATTGACTCCCTGATGTTATTGACTGATGGATAACAAAACACCAATATGGGCTAACACAGCTATTTCTAAACACTGTTACTAGTTATATAATAGTGCTGTGCCTGTTTAAAATAGGGACAACTGTGGCTTTAGTGAAGTCAAGTAAATCACTTATATTCATAATTGCAGCATTATAAGTTTAAAGAAAGTCACATATTGCTTGTATAAAATGGACTTCGGAGTCTTGACATGGAAAGCTTTTTCCCCTTCAGCACACAGTGAAACAGGATTCACTGAGAATCTGATCTGCTTCGATCAGCTGTGTTTGTGTATTTATAACCACACAGAGGGCTAATAATAGCAGCTATAATAGCATTCCCCACATTGTTTCAGGTTGCCAGTGAGAATAAATAAAGTGATCAGATTATATTTGGTGTTTGACGCCAGCGAGACCCCTTTTCACCGCGACGTGGAGTCCTGTTGTACGGTGCTGTTCTGTCAGCCAACTTGGCACTTGTTTAACAGTTCTCCTGCCAAAAACACCTACTTATTACCAGCACCCCCCCCTCCATCCAGCATACAGGTCACCTGTGTTGTCTTACACAGGCATGACAGTTGTGTTTAATGCTGCCTGCCACAGTCAGAGGGCTGTCACTTTTTTAAAAGAGATTGAGTAGAGGTCACATGATAATTTTAATTGAAATAAGCAAGTGAGCAAATCATCTTCTGCAGTCTGTCAGAGTGACTCACACAAGTGATACAAGTCAAAACAAAGTGACATATACAACTAATTCACATGTACACAAACATTTAAAGGGTCTGGTCTAAAAACCAACTCTATTTCATTGTCTTTTCACATGAGTCTGGTTATACTGATTCTTCTTTTTAGTGTTGTGAAACAAAGACAGACTTCACATTTCCACCCTTAAAAATGGAAACTGTGAGCGTATTTCTCCAATGTGTTGCGATGGCAGGTGAAAATTGTTAAAGTGTCAACAGGTTTCTTCGTAAAATGTAATGTTATGAATTTGTCTGTTTACCAACCCCTTACCCTGTTTTTGATGCCTAACCTTTACTGCATGAAAATGCCAGAGACCATGGAGACTCCATCCAAAAGATCCTGAGTGCTTTACCCATCCGCCTCTGTAGTAGGACTTCTGTGCCTTTATTGGTGACATAAGCCAAAACAATCATATGCTCAATACAAATGTAGAATAATGTTGACTGGCTCTCGACTAAGTCTTGATGTTTTGTGAAAGTATGAAATTTCTGCAAGGATGAAGTGCGAGCAGTGGTTGGTGTTGTTATATAGTTATTTGTTGTCTACACTCTTAAAATGAGTGTAGACACCATTTTATCTATTTCACATGGTGCCTCCTCTCATTTTAAGGCAGGCAGTGGATGGGACACAACAAATAACATGGTGCCTCCTCTCATTGATAGAACATGTCTGTGACGTGAAGCATACAAATGGTTAGCTTACACCTCTACTAAGGAAACCTATGGGTGATGACACACAGGATTCGTCCATCCTTATATACATCCTGTTCATAAACGGCCCTTTCATACTGATGTTGGAAAGGTATTCCAGGCTGTTTCTGAAACTGTTCTTACACAGAAACTGTTCTGGCTGGGATCAAACGTCCTTGCACACCTGCCCATGGACACATTCGTGGACACAGGCATGTATTATTTGTATGACTCTCCTTGGAGGAGTCGTCACGATCATGAAACTCTGTGGTTGTCTTAGAAAAATGTGTACAGGCAGCCATCTTTGGCTGAGATCTTCCCAAAGTCTGATGTTTTCCAGAGCATGTGTAGAGAACACAGAAGCTTGCACACACCATGAGACTAGGGACAGTTTATTATATATAGTATAATCACACCTGCACCGTCTGTGCCTGTACCACCTGAAGATTTACACATATATTATAAAAAAACCGACATATTAATCAGACATGAGCCGCATGTCTCAGTTATTTTTACATTCCCTTTTTTTTCTGCATCACAGAGCAGCTGTATTGTATTCATACAAAGCTCCTTGTTACTCTCCGTTTACGAGCAGCACGTGAAGGCACCATGGCTTCTTCCTCGATCCTCCTGGAGAGACTTTTGATTGGCTGCCAGTGACATCATCCCTGCTTGTACGTGAGACTGAGGGCCCTGTCCCTCCCACCGCAGGGCCGGACCTCCCTGTACCGGAGAGGATCACATTTAATATTAATGACGCCGCGCATTGGCTCAGACGCGCGTCAATCGCGCTGCGCGACTTCTGTAGGCTGGCAGACTTCCTTCAATATTATTTCAGGGCAGCAGGGTAAAAGTACTAAAAAAATGTTGCCGATCCACCGATCCACATCACCGGGACGGACTGAATGGAGGCAACGCTGTCAGAGAGTGGTGATCATAAATCCGTCTACAGCCAACTAGGACACTCACCGGTGAGCGCAAATACGAGGCAAGTTTGGGCATATTAGAGGCACAAGTTGCACAGTCATAGAGGATTCAGGCGATTTTATAATTAATGAAGATGAAAATCAAACTGCTGTAACCATTTTGAGTGTTAAATTCTTACAGTTATTATTTCTATAAGGTGTCACATATGTTTATTATTGGGCTTTATCTCACCCCCGTGCTGAAGTTGCAACATTACAGCCCTTTTAAAATCCACCGCTGCGTATTTATTATCTGTTTAACTGTATAATTCATGCTGGTGTGAAATCGGATTTCCTTCAGTCTGCGGCTCATCTGATCTCCTCCTGAAAGCCATATCATATTCTCGGCACGTTCTCATGCCGGTTTCTTCAATGAATTTGGCCATGAATGATTTCTGCTTGTGCTGAAGCTGCATCGTGCAACGGCCGGGACACGCAAAGCTCGGCGGGTGTCTTTACATAATATGCCAAGATGACATGCTTTTAAAAAAGGCTCAGGCTTCTGATCAAAAGGAAATTGGCAGCCTTTCTTTTTTTTTGTTGTACCCTGACTTTCCATTTGGGTGAGAGACAAAACTGCGGTGTAGCACTGATGCAGTATTTTATCTTTTCCCCCCCTCTGCTGTTATAAAAGCTTTTGGATCACACAGAGCAGAGCTGGGATGAAAAACCCAACAGCACACACATGTACAGTAACAGGAGGATGATTCATTCTAATTACTCTCTAAGTGACTGATGATTTCACTGTTTATTATTAGTGAGCTGTCTGTCACACCTAAATTTTCCCACTGGTTTGGGTGTTGCCCTGCAGGTGTTGACACTACTAATATTTGACTCCAGCAGAAGTTTTCTTGTTTGCATGTTGATCAAACAGACAAGGGGTCAGACCGGGTGCTCACAGCTCATCCCTGTCTCCACAGAGCGTCTTGTTGAGTTCTCCATAAACGTCCACCCTTCAGCCTCCCCATGCCTCCATCTCCCCTTGACGACAGAATTGTGGTGGCGCTGCCAAGGCCGATTCGACCTCAGGAACTCCAACTGCGCCTGGACACCAGCTACCTGGACTCCATCACCACCAGCAACAGCAGCAACACCTTCATCAGCACCTCTGTGGTGAAGATCCGGGCGACGGCCAATCTTGTAACGTATATGCCCTCATCCAAGGGCTCCACGCGCTCGTTGTCGTGTGGATGTAGCAGTGCCAGCTGCTGCTCTGTGACTACCTATGAGAAGGACAGCCAGAGCCTCAGCCACAGCCCGGTGAGCGCCAGCAGCCCTAACCTCAGCTATGCCGGGCCACCCACCCCCATGGTAAGCAACCATGAAGCATTAAGCGCCCCAAGTCTCACCCCAGGCACACCAAAGGTCCTGTCCGCCGTGAGGCTCATCCACCCCAATGAGCTGGCCAAGCGGATGACCTGCTGCCCCATGGGCCACCCCGTTGGGCCGGTGCCAGTCATCATCGACTGCAGGCCCTTCACGGAGTACAACAACAGCCACATCCGTGGAGCCGTGCACATCAACTGCTCCGACAAGATCAGCCGGCGGCGGCTGCAGCAGGGCAAGATCACTGTGCTGGACCTCATCTCCTGCCGCGAGGGCAAGGACTCTTTTAAGGGCATCTTCTCCAAAGAGATAGTGGTTTACGATGAGAGCACCGTGGACCCCAACAGGCTGACACCCTCCCAGCCTCTGCACGTGGTCCTGGAATCTCTGAGGAGGGAGGGCAAGGACCCCATCATCCTCAAAGGTAACACTGAAGTAGGCATATGAAAGTTTAGGGACGACCGCAGAAGCAATGAAAGCTTTTCTTCATAAAAAGGGATAGAAACCTCAATTTCATGGGCTTTAGTCTGACTCCGGAGGGACTAAATCACTTTAGACATCTGAAAGCAATGTTCGGTTTAGCAGCAGTGGAAGCTTAGTGGGAATATAAACTGATATGAAACTAGTGTGGTGGAATAATGGTGTGCAGTCTGTGTAAAGCCTGTTAAACTCTGACCTTTATTGTTTTGGCCAGCTGATCATGTAACTTTATCATCCCGCATCCAGCAGCACATACAACAGCCTGCATCCCTCTCATACATAAACATATGCTCCTCTCTTCAGCAGCTTTCTATATGGCGCGCTGTAAGCATTTTGCAGCGAGTGAGAAGCAGCTGTTAGTAAATAAGGCAGCCTGTTGAGATAGCAGTCCCTGGGCTGCTGCCATGTTTTCTATCTTCGGCGTTTGTGTGTGTGTGTGTGTTTGAAGCTGGAGCAGTATGTCGTGTTGGGGGGCTGGGCTGTGTTTTCTGAATGCCTCCCAGTCACCGTCTTAGTCGTAAGATCACAGCACCTCTCCTCTCGTCTGTTCTCTCCTTCCTCTGGTCGTCCTGTGTACTTTGATGGACGAGGCTCCTCTCCAGTCTCTCATCCTGCGCCGGGGTCTGTCTGAAGCTCCCCTCAGTGGGAGGAACAGGCAGACTGTCTCGCTCTGTCTTTCCTTTGGTTTCTTTCTTATAAAAAGCAAGCGAGCCTAAGGGTCTCGGGCTCAATTTTATCTGACTTTTTACATAATTACAGATGAAGAATTTCCTTTATTTCTGTACATTTCCATTTTTGATTGCAGCTTACGGGGATGTATTATTTATATTTCCCTTGACTGAACACAGTACAGTGGGAATTTGTTACAAGTAGTAGTAGTGACATAACTGGAACACGCATGTTTGAATGCTGCTAAATAATTCACCGACACTCCATTACAGTATTTGCGTAGTTACCAGCACATCTTAGTCATGAATTATTGTAAATATGGCCGCGATGTGATACTTCAATGGAAACAAAAATTCTTCAGTCCCTACCCTGCTGCAGCTATAAGAGCAGTTAGCAGGTTACATTTAATCCCTCATAAACAACATGATAGTGGTGCTGTGTGAGGTTTTAAGGCAAGCGCCTGGAAACAGCAGGTCTGTGGTGTGAGGCAGAAGCGGTAGTTTCTAAACGGGAACTAAGCCAACGGCTTATGAAAGTGATAGAGACACTTCTCGTGTTTTTTCTTTGTGAGTTTAGTCAGAGATGATGACAGACGGTCACAGTCGACAGATTTCATCTCACAGCCATGTGCTGCTTCTGGAGAGCCTGTTATTGAGAGTTCACAATACAAAATGTGTTGTTTATCAGCCATGTTTGAGCAGAATAAAAACATGTTTACACTGTTCACTGTGTTACTAGCTTAGCTGCTACACTGTCTGTGTGCTAACCAAATAATGTCCCATAATCAGTCCCATAATGGTATCACCATCCTCAGTAGACTTAGATTTAGAATGCAACTAAAATACAAATTAAAGGCCAAGGTTACAGGGGCTACCATGTTAAAGAAACACACACACACACACACACAGCAGAATTTTAAATAGTCTCTCAGATACTGTCAGTGTTGGCATCTACCAGTGGGAGAATTTAGCAGGTAAAGAGTCGGACATCTCCCTCAGTGGCTGGTGGAGACCAGCAAGAGAAAAAAGTAAGCCAAAAGTTAGCCAATTATTAATTACCAGTGTGTAAACATATGTTTGTTAAGAAGTTTCAGTTTGCTTCAGCTTAAAGTGACAAAAACTGATGCATGTTTCTGTCTGTGTAGCCAAAGAATAGGATGATTTGATCACACTTGAGTGTCATTATGAATGTGATGATTGTGTTTATTATAAAGTCAGAGAAAGTTTAAAAATATGTAATTTTATATTTATAGAAATGTAAAGTTCTACTTTAAAAAAAGTGGAAATTCCCCCGAATGTCTTGATAGGTTTGGTGTCACCTCCCCTTCTCTTATTTGCCAAAGTGTAATTATCTGTTACGGCTTGGCTGCTGTGCTCAGTGTGTTTAGGTGGATGTGTTTGCTGTTTTCTTAACTATCTGTTTCATTATGAACACTGTCCGAGAGTTGACATGGTGATTTCCACCTGTTTCCCATAGTGGGGAAGTGGTGAGGTTGTGTGTGATGACCTCACATGGCATGATGTCATCCCTTGCATTGTGAACAATACATGAACTGATACTCTGACCCTTCCCCACTGCTCAAGTGCTAAGGGGAAACTTTGGCTGATGGCATTGCTGGTACAAACAGGTGCAAACCAGTTATTTGGAGAAGTGCCGATGTCCAGTGGGAAGTGTGTTGAACACTGTTTGTCTGTTTACTGCAGATTAACAGGTAAACAGACGTGTGTGTAAGTGGGAACTATTCAAGACAGAATTTTTTCTGTGTTTTACACGTAGATTAGAACCGAGAGCACAGATCCTTCCGCTTGGATTCAATATCCAAATGGAGGCATTCAAATCAGAACCAAATGTAACAGCGTAGTCAAGGGACTGAAGGTTTCTGTAATGTTTTATGGCCTCAAAGCCCTTTAAATCCAGTCATCATTGCTTTTATCAGATGTGTATGCAAAGCTCAGTCGTCCTGCTCAGTTGTAACGTGCCATGTGGCTGTCAGAGGCATGAGTGCATGTATTTTTAGCTTAGTGGACTCCTTTGGGGACTGAACCGCTAACCCAAGCTGCTTTAACTCACTGCTCTATCTAACATGACCAAAGGGGTCATGTTTGTGTACAGACCTGGGACAAAAAAGGAACATGAAGTGTTGTTTATTATCTGTGAACTCTTCAGACTGTTAAAAAAAAAACACAGGGTTTAATTTGAGCTTCTATCTGTTATCGCAGGAGGCCTTAGCTGCTTCAGGCAGACCCATGAAAACCTGTGTGAGCACTCGCTTTACCTTCATGAGGGCTTGGACATGGGCGCAGCTGCCGGCCTAACGGGGCCTCTACCTCATTCCCTGCCCTCCACCCCAGACATCGAGAACGCAGAGCTGACGCCTATCCTGCCCTTCCTCTACCTGGGAAACGAGCAGGATGCTCAGGACATCGACCTGCTGCAGCGCCTGAACATCGGCTACATCCTAAATGTGACCACACACCTGCCGCTCTACCACTATGAGACGGGCCTCTTCGTCTACAAGCGCCTGCCCGCCACCGACAGCAACAAGCAGAACCTGCGTCAGTACTTTGAGGAGGCGTTTGAATTCATCGGTATGAAAATTGCCTCTCAGAACTTTGCACTGCAGCACAGGCGTGTCAGACAACTTTCTGTCTTGTGACCTTTTCAGGCAAAGCAGTGACTGTGAGACAACTCACAGCAGTGAGACTAATATTTACCTTCTCAGATTGTTTAACATGTTTGTTCAAGGACTACTTAAGACTAAACCTCATTATATAAGACTGTTACCTGAAAAACAAAAAAAGTGTTTTAATGGTTAAGAGCCTGTTGTAGTACAGGACAGTTTATTAGCTTACTTAACTTAACAAAATAATGTTTTCATACAGTCATGATGAGCTGTAGCTGGATGCCTGTTAACAGAGGAAGTTTCTGTCTTATGTGTGATGTCTGAACATCCTCTCTTTTTTTTCTCTCTGTGTTCCTTTCTGTAGAGGAAGCACATCAAGCAGGTATGGGCCTTCTGATCCACTGCCAGGCAGGCGTGTCTCGTTCAGCTACCATCGTCATCGCCTACCTGATGAAGCACACCTGGATGACCATGACGGATGCCTACAAGTTTGTCAAAACTAGGAGGCCCATCATCTCCCCGAACCTCAACTTCATGGGCCAGCTGCTGGAGTTTGAGGAGGACCTCAACAACGGAATAACGCCACGAATCCTCACACCAAAGCTGATCGGTGTGGAAACCGTTGTCTAAACCAAACACTTTTGACCTGATGCTCACACTTGTACTTGCTCTTGCAGTTTTTTTAAAACAAGAGACTGACTGCTCTATGAGCCGGTTTGGAGTATATTCTTCACCAACCTCCTCGTGCTCATCTTGGACTCTCTATAGAGTGCCAAAGCTCTGGGTCAGTGATGAGGAGAAATGCCAAAAATCCCTACAGTTTGGAACTGCTGGCTGAAGTCCCGGAGGAGAAGCGGTCAGTGTGGAAGCCTCCTGACCGCAAAGAAGTGTACATGAGCGAGAAGAAAAATCAGTTTGGAAAAGATACTCACTGTCTGTGCTTAGGGGCAGTTACAGACTCTTAAAGCTCACACTGTGGCACACAGTTTATGTTTGCAGACTCAGGTGGGGTTGGCCACGGCAGTGCCTGTCAATAAAAGAAAAAAAAGATGAAGACTTGTTTGGTGTGTTAATGTTGTTCTATTTTTATACAGGGGTTTATTGGGGGTGACCACGACGAGCCTGCGGCGGCTCACTGTGCAATAATTTTGGAGTGGAATGCAACCTTGATCTTATGTGTATATATCTGTAATGATTACGTAACATTTCCAGCTCTTTGCTGAAGATCCTTTTTGATGTAATTACTGTCTGTATGTTTATGGTGCATATAGTTATGCTGTAATATTTAGCGCAGATGTGTGTAAGGCACAGAAAATAATCTGGGTTTTTATTTTTTTTGGATATTGTCAGTTATTCATATTTTCTGCTTTTTCCATTCCTGCATCCACATATGCATATATTTTAGCAATATACATATTACCAGACAGCCATAAGAGCTTTTTTGTTAAATGCATGGCTGCTGGCAGAGGAAGGAAAACTTTGAATTAACCAGTGAATATTGTAAAACAGGGCTACTGGTGATGTTAAATCTAACACAGCAGAGGAAGTTCACTGCCTGCGTCTCTTCATCCCCTGTTGTAAATGTATCTACATCTTATGTCCGTTCCGAGGTAGCAGAGTTGAGGTACAGACTTCAAACAAACATACGCTTCTTCCTGTGGGTCTGGTGTGACATTAGAGCAGACTATTGTCTAATCTCTTATCGTTGACATGAGGTTGCAGTTCAGCGAGTTCTTCTGCCTTGCATAGGCAGGCACTGCTGTCACGTGCTGCCCGAGTGCCTCTATCAATGCCTTAATTCATGTGTCACCACTGGGCCTGAGCACGGTGCACCATCACAGAAAAACCCTGAGGACAAAAGTTTAGCCCCATGCTGCTCTCATACAAAAATCACTTTTCAAAGATTATTCCTGGTCAATATGCAGAATTAAAAAAAAAAAAAAAGAATTCAAACATAAGCCTTGAGGTAAAAATGACATCATTATGGAGCTGATTTCAAGGGAAACTGAGCACCACTAATAAATCGAGTTGGCACCAAACAGTTCTGCATTAAATAATATTATGCATGCAGAAAATTTCCACTCATCCAGTTGTATCTAAATATATTGACTTCAGACGTGTACCGGGCTGCTGCTTCTTCATACGTTCATGCTGTTCTAAGATGCAGATTTTTTGCATTGTCGGTGCACAAAGTTCTAACGATTGATTGTCTCACTTGTTCACAGTTTGATCTTTAACTACATCACAGCACACAGTATAAACACAGTATAAGGACTGTGTGCATGACCATAAATTTGAGGAGAATAGTTACCTTACTATTTCCAGGCTTGTGTTTTTGCCTGAAAATCTTGGCCTGATTGGTTTTGATATGAAAAACATAAGGGCTGCAAAACACAAACACAAAGAGCTGAACTGAACTTAAAACAGACCAACAGACCAAATAGTCCAGTGTTTTATAGTTCTTGCCAAGCTGACTTGAAGCAGCGTCCTCTGGTTTATAATCCTTTTCAGGGGTCTGCTGTCCGTATGTGGAATATCACAGCAACACATACATGAGGTCACCTACTCGCGAGCATGTTGCTGACAAATTTAAGCAGTGAAGTTAAAGGGAATCCACCACGGAGTAATCGTCAAGGTCCTCTTAGCTTTTCCACCATCATGCCTGCTGCGATTTTTGCTCAAATGTCCTGATCAATTTTATTGTCCTATTCTTTCTTTGCTGATTTCTTTGCTGCTCTGTATATTGATGGCTCCATTCAAAAACCCACTGTGCTAGGCTTTAGGCTATGTGCCTGAACACCTGTGGTTCGAGCCAACCAGCGTCTTGTGAGGGCATGTTTTAGGTTTAGTAACGACAGTGAGAAGTTGATGTGATAGACAGCTGCTTCATCCAATCACCTGCCAAGTATTTTTGTAGCAGACTTACTGACTGTCTTTGATAATTGAATCAGGTATTCTGACCAGATTCTCACATTTAAAGAACCAAACAGATCAGCGTCACCAGTGGACCTTGGAAGCGACATACGGAGAACAGGCCTCTGCTTTCAGTTCAGCTCTCCATCATCTGCATGAAGATAAACACATAAAATGAAGCACAGGGCTGACACAATCATAGTCAAAGCATCCAACATCTGTTTTTACGACACACTTGCCAGTCTGTCTTTTAAATCTGAAACCATTAACTTTGAAACAATGTCATGTGTCTGCCTATAAGATGGAGAATGCAAGCTTTACAACACTCACAACAATAAGCTTGAAAAATCCCTTATGTGAAAATTCATGCTATGCAAAACGAATTTATAAAAACAAAAGAACAGGTTATTCTGTGAGGTCTCTGCAAACATTGTGGGCATGAATAAAGAGTTTGCAGCCTCAAATTGAAGTGACAATGAAAAATGAGAATATGTCTGTGTCCTTTTACTTTTGTTTGCTGGTGCTTCACAATATATTTGACAAATATGATTTTTTTTTTTTTTTTTAAAAGGGTATTTAAGAACCACTCACCACACGTTTTACACTTGTGCTTAACATCTGAGCCAATGTTATATAAGAAAAGTACTTTCCATCCCACCTGCTGCTTCCTACAATCGCAGCCGCACATGGCTTTTTGTATGTACTGATGTGTCTGACTGAATAATGTAACCGTCGTACTGTACGTTGCTCTCCGGTTGGAAACAAAGCATGCTGTGTGCTCCTGGTCTGTGAGGGACACTCGCAGTCATTATGGTGCTGTCTGTCTCTTTTTTCTGTTGGGGGTCATAGTCTGACTGACAGCTCCAAAGGAACCTGTTCCTTTATATTTGAAAACACAGTTCTGTATTTGAACAGTATCAAGCTGTCGTGTCTGACGTGCACTCTTTTATGACTAGACTTGTTGAAGAGTCTCTGCTTTGGGCTCAGAGTCTCTGGTGGAAATGGGCTTTGCTCCACAAGTCTCTGTATCTTTCTTTGTGTCTGTAGTCAATAGTTGGGTATATACAGTATATAAATATATATCTATTTTCTTTGTATGCATATATTCATTACTATTTTTGCACTGACCTATGGACAGATGGATTTATTTATTTTTTTTTCCACAAAGGGTGCTATTATAATGGAGGCCTTCTCCCACACCTTTCTTGCATGACTTGCTCAAAAATTCCTCAACTGGTCTGTCATCTCTCCTCCTCTTCTCCTACTACTCCTTGAACTGTTGCAATTAAAGCACTGTAATTTTGTAATCCCTACTTGTGAGCTTTGAAATAAACAGGGAGGCTTCAAGTTTGGTTTGGCGTGCCGGAAATGTATTTTTTTTCCCCTTCAGATTCTGTGCCCAGATGTTTTGTGCTTCTATAATCAATATAGTGACATCATATACTTTGTTCTCAGCAAAATGAGCGCCACCACAGCAGGCAGCTGTTTGGAACCAAAAACTAAAGCCACAATTGCTCAAGAACAGGGAAAGTTACTGACCGAGCAGCAACCTCTGGAGCTAAAAAACTGTAGCTGGCATGTAGCTCCTCAAATGGCCACATGAGGCTGGCTAAAGTTAAATACGGATTGGTTGCCATGTTAAAACGTCCAGCTTTACAGTAGAAATAAACATGTTTACACCCAGGTACTACAAATACCAAATACCAAAAATCCTAGTCTATATAATTTCCTTCTTTTTCACAGCTGTTTAAGAGTCACACCTTCTGACTGAATGGTGAGAGCTGTCACAGGTTCCAAGCTGTCTGCACAGATGTCAAGATGCAAACAAGTTTCAAAATCACTCATCAGGAACCTTATAAATAAAATTAATATGTCCACAAAGTGAATGCTAATGCTGCCATGTCTCTGCAAATAAACCACTGATAGTTAACAAGTCTGACACATTGACTGAAGAGTTAAGTGTTTGCAGCTTGTTTCTACTACCCAACAGTGACTAAATAAATAAAAGTTTATTAACATAAACATTAATTATGATGTAGTCTATAAATTGTCTGGAGTCCAAAAGCCCACAAAAATAACATTTACAAGGATGTAAATGTAAATGTCACTCGCTCATATGCTCAATGAATTCTCTGCATACTATGTCAGTGATTCACTATTGAATGTGTTCATCTCTTTAAGAGATGTGATATTCTGATTAATTAAAAAAAACAATGACAGATTGAGGGATAAAAAAAAAACATGTGACATGTCCCAAAATACATTCATAATTAAAACCACAATTAAATCAAGTGCAACACCAGGAAACACCAGAAGCTCTCACGCTCCCTGATTGCTGGACTTTGTAACCACAAAAAAAGGCCTTTAGAGTATGTATTGTAAGAGAAAGCGACAGCCTCTTGACATTTGAGCATCCAGCACACAGCCAGAGTTGTGAATTATCTACACTCCCCTCCATTGAACCATGTGTCACATAGCTACAGGAGTTATGAGCCTATATTTACTCCAACTCCGCAGGCACTGCTTCATGGCTAGGGGGGGAATGGGTGTTTGTGTGAGTTTGGATGGCCGTGGGTCAAGATCTCTCCATAGGAACAAACACAAAAATAGTTTTTAACGTTGTTTCTAATTACGAGCGATGAGTGCCCCGCCTCATTAATCCTTTCCTATCAGCACTGGGCAGGCTGGCAGCACCAGAATAGCCCTGATCTTTGTGCTGCTGCACGCTGCTTTCCAGCGAGCCCGGCATGGACGTATTAGGCAAAGCAGCCTGAGAGGAGGACCTACCTTTTCTACACACACACACCCTCACACACACAAGTGTGTGCATACTTCCTAGTCAGATGAGGCAGTGAAATAAAGCAGAGGAGCCCCAGGACTGCTACACTGGTTACCATCAAGCTGTTCCCAGTGTCACAGGAAGATGCACTCGCACGGCATGCCAACAGTGCTTCACTTTGTACTTACACCTCATGGATAAAATGGAGCTACAAATGTTTAGCTAACAAACTGGTACAATTTTTTAGTGTATTTACACTAATGACATGACAAATGAAAGTAAAAAAAACAACACTAAACAATCAAATGGTTTCTCAAAGACCATTAACTGTAACAGTGTATGTGTATATTAATGTTTTGATACCACTGTGACAGAGTGTGTTTTTTGTTGGTCAGTTCACAATGTGCTAAAATATTGTTTTCTTCCAGAGAATTGCCCATTTACAACTTTAAACTTTGGGCCAGGGCTATAGTAACAAAGTTAAATGATGTTTTCTATGACTTGTGGGCATGTGGGTCATTTCATAGCACGATGGACCAATGTGAGTTTTTTTTTATTAGGCAAATATGGACCATTTTAGCAACTAGTAGGCCATCCATTATGGTTTGTTGTGGGCAAGATGGTGACCACACAGAGTGTAAAGTGTCCATCATTTTACTCTGAACTGTTTTTTTATATTCAGCCCTCCTGGATGGGCGTTATGTTTGCATGTGTGTCTTGGGCCTGTACGTGTGATGTAGATTAATCAGGATGAGCTGTCCCAGTCACTGTACCGTACCTCTGCTGTAAATAAATCGTGGCCTGTGATTCTGTGCAGTCAGCAATTGGTAGGTGAGTATGAATCGTCCTCCTGCGTCACAGACAGAGAGACAGACAGGAGGGTGAGACAGATCAGAGGAGGTCACGGCCCATTTCTCACAGTGCACAAAGAAGATTACAGGAGGTCTTCAGGCATGACACAGGTGCCATGGTGATGTCCCTGCAAATCAGCAGATGCAAATATGCCACCTGCAGTGGAGCCGAGGGCAGGGAAGGACAAGGAGCTGAGAGCGGGAGCAAAATTAAGAAAAATGTTATTCTGCAAGATGAAAGTGATAACAAACAACAGGCTCTGCACAGAGAGGAGATAAAAATGCTGTCGCCTAGAGCTGTCGGGTCCACAAGTTTGCAGAGTGAGCGTTATCTGTTATCACTCTGACTTTTTGAAGTGTCTTGTGTTGTTACGTATACGCCACACACTGACCACTGCAGGAGGAATGAGCCAGGATTCAGTGTGGCGACACAGAGCCATATGTCGTACTGTCTGTGTGTGGAGCTGTTTGGTAGCTTCAGGCTTCTGCTGCTCTTCCTTTATCAGATGATAACATATCATATTGATTTATTCACGGTGCTGTGTCAGCTCTCATATGTCACACAGAAGAGCTATACTGTATTTGTGGACACTGAGACAGCAGATTATTAATAGAAATGCATAGAGTAATATGCTCATACCTCTATCCTCAAATCAGCATGACAAAAAAAACTGATTGCACCACATATATTACTAATAAGTGACTGTTAGTTCAGTTAGTCAGCCTGAAGGGTTACTGTCATGTTCTTCTTTTTCTGTCTTTTAAGACCACTCGTCAGCTTTCCCTGAATGGAATGCAGCAATCATCACTCTTATTAAACACATGTGACTTTCCTCTTATGACATGTCGAATGTCTAAGCTAGCATTTTGAAAGATGCTTGGACCAAGTGGCAACCTCTGGGGCTAATACGGGACCAAAGTGCCAAAAACTGCAGTACATACCAAAATGGCCACATAAGCCTACAGTGAGTCAGTCCCTGAAGACCTCCATGTTAAATGACCCACTTTAATCTCACCCCTTTAGATTGTATCAAAGCTTGAAGTTATGCATAATTAAAGGTGTGGCTGCTTGCAATAAAAAGTTGCTGCTGTTACAGATAGCTAGTTGTCTGCCTAAACGTTGCCCATCGGCCTATTTACCCGTATTTGGATTAGCCAGGCCCCGCCAAGATGGCGAGGGCCAGTGCCACCACACTGAGCTACTAAAGCACTCCTCAGGAAGCCTGTGGGTGGCGTCACAGAGGGTTTATCCAAGTTTATTTACTGCCCATGGCTGTAGAAACAGAATTGTTTTATAAAGCTTTCAGTCATATCAGCTGGTCTTCACTTGGCCATATGATACAGAGGAGAGCTCGGAAGCAAGTAAGTAGACTTGGATTTGGATTTCTTTTATCATAGATATCATCACTTTGTCCCTCAGGGATGGTGATGGTTAAAAGCCCAGGAAACAGTGAGTGGATTTTAAGCAGGGATACATGCTTAGTGGAACATAAGGTCAAAAAGGGACAGTCTTAATTTAAAATTGTTGCCAGACCTGCATGCTTTAAATTGGTCAAAGATACAAATTCAGCTAGAAACACAAAGGACATGATCTCATGCAGACATCAGGGCTGCAGCTCTGCAGCTGAGGCCTGCTTTGATTTGTTTTGCAAAGCAACCTCAAAGAGAGTTCTGTTGGCGTATGAAATACTGTTTCATTGTGTTGATTATATCATGATTACAGCAGCACAAAGCACAGTGTGTCCTAAAATTGGTAAAGCCACACTGGTAAATATGGGTGATGTTTGAAGGCATCAAGCTGTGACGTCTATCTATCTACACGTCTCGGTAACATCCACTGCTGATGTGTTATTTCTATTGCTGGCCTGGTTTTGCTGTATGCACACATGATGAGCAGTGACTCAGGCTGGTAACACCACCAGCCTAAGGGGAAATGTAGGAAGGATTTTGATTTGTGTCATTTCACTAGATTATGAATAGGACATGAACTTTACATCCAAAAACAACAACAAAAGCCTGATGTGAAACAGTTTTATGTAAAAATAAAGGTCACACCAACAGCTGTATAACCCAATGGTCTCCTGATTTGTATGTACACATAATTCACAGAATCATAGGTGACATATTTATAGTAGATTCACACATTCAGTCTTAGTACACTGACGTTTTCTGCCACCCTCAGATGTGACTTCCTGTGCTGTCATTTCTGCTGTGAACAAACCCCGTGGAAGTTTGAACCCCCCCCACTGTCTGTACTGTATCATGAAATCTGTCTGCTCAGCCCCCACCCTCCACCCCTCGTCTTTCTTCCCCACCGCAGTAAAAATGCGCCCCCCCTCCCATCTTTCCATTTACTTTTTTAACCTGGGAAACCCCCCGCCACACTCTTTATCACACAACCCACCTATTATGTTGCACTGTGGGGGGCCCAGCGAGCCAAAACAGTAATTTAGACCCCATTTTACTGGAGCACTTATCTGGTAAATATGTTGACGAATTTTGATGGATGAGGCAGTCTCACATTTGAGTTCAATCTGCTACTGAAAGGCAACTTTCACACTTTACCAGCTGCCGTGAAGCTCTTTAGAGTGTGAGCTTTGTGTTATACTGTACAGACATGAGAACTTTGCTATTTTAATTATTTCCCAATAGCATTAAAACCTTTCAGTGGTGTTGAAAATACATAACAATACACGAGTTTCCCAAGCAGGAGTCAAATCTTTTTTTTATTCTATTATTGTGACTACAGTGTAAAAGGCCCATTCATTCAGGTTAATAGAAAAGGGGGCACAGAAGCAGTCAACATAATGACAAGCGGCCATGAAAGTGAAATCTCACACCAGATAACCTGGGCTGTTTCTCCCTTTGTCATAAAATATATATTTAATATTCTTTGTTGGGTTCACACAATGTTTAAGTTTACTCTGGAGAAGTGAGAAGCCAAATGAGTAGACCAATCATATATGTAATCATATTGTAGAGCAGCTACCTTGCTAGCAACAGCTAGCACAGCATTGCTGAGCACATGGAGATGGTGAGTTTTTATAAAATGCATACATTTAAAAAAGGAAAGCCCACACTCGTTGTATTTTTTTTCCAAAATGTTAACACAACCTTTTGGTGTAGAAAATACATCTCAGAGCATCAAACGTTCAAAACACAGACGCACTTCAACTGTTGAAGACAGTAAGTTCAAGAGTATTAATAGAGTGTGACCTCTCAGTTAGGTGTGTATACATAGTCCTGGCATAGATATAGCTCCTGCACACAACACACACACAGGCTCAATAACTCATAGCTGGTAGTAACTCAGCTGTTTGTAGACAGTGAGCTAAGGTGCAAAGTTGAGCTTGTATTAGTATCCTTGACTTTCTCAGCCATGGAGGTTTCATATGCAGTGAGTGTAACTCAATCGGTCCATCAATTACCTCTGTTTCCTAGGCGCCTTCACAAACAACAGCTGCAGAGTTTAATAAACTAGCCATGCAATTCAATCACACAGGCTAAAATATCATGAAACCTGAAAACCAGCAGGATGATGAAAGCAGGCTTCTCCTGTTGTCATCACGTCTGTCCGTCTGTCTGTCTGTCTGTCTCTCTGTCACATATACACTTGCTAGAAATTACTTCATTCATTCCTTACTTCGATCAGGACAATCTCAGATTTTGAAATGACTTGCTGTAACATTGCCATGCTGTTGGCTATCAAGGCACACTGTCGCTGTATTAAGTTGCCGCAGGCTTCATTTTTGGTTGTGGGACAGAGGTGAATTTTTTCCATGGTAACTGGAACCATTCAAACCACTGTCCTTGAATAGATATGAGAGTGACTCCCTTCCTTTAGACTGAATGTGAGTCACTGCTTCACTCACGTGTGCCTGCTCAGGTCTTTATTTATCCACACTAATAAAAAAGGGACATTCATAAAAATTAAAAACAAAACAACAGTGAAGGGGAGACACGGAAACCCTGTGAATTTATAGCTGAAGAGTGCTAAAAGAAAAAAAAGAGGGGTTAGACACAATGTTAAAAATGAAAAAACCTAACTATCTTACTGAAAGCATAGCTGTATCAGAAACAGACATCTGAACGGAGAACTGGTCTTAGATCATCACAGAAAAAATGTAACAATGAACGATGGAACAGGCACTGAGAGATTTGGTGTTGACATTTACAAGCTCTTCATTCAAAGGCCCAGCTATCTTTTAAAATCTGTTAAAACTCAGTACAAACACTGTTTTTGGTCTCTTTTGATGTATTTTCTTGTTTAGGACAGTTATATATAATGTAGGTTACTGTGTTCTGGTGAGTTAGTTACTGATGTGGGACACAGCTGTTCGTGTTTCCTTTTTTTTTGGACTCACAGTTCTTTCCATTTTTGTTATTTTTGTCCCCCAGCCCGCAAAATCAATCATACATTTAAAGTCCCTAATTATTTAGTTTTATTTTAACTTTATTTTTTCATTGTATCCCTAATTACATCTGTTAGGGGCTATTTTCAGCCACAAATATAATGTGCTAGCAATTACAGGAAAGTGTATGTGGGACTGAATCAAAATAAACTATGACCAGGTTCACTGTAATTATGGAGCATCTCACTCAGATAAACATTATATTTCACAGGGGTATTTCAATATGTGTTGGACTTGTTTGGTCACTATATCACAACAAAAACCCAACAGAAAATACCAATAAACAGCATACCACATCCTACATATACATGTCATTATGGCTCCTAATCATCCTTCATAGAGTAGCAATAAGTCAGCAAGAGCTCATCTTTAAGTGGTAACTACTGTCAGGAACTTTAAGCAGCCTTTGTTCCTTTACGTTCTCATTCTTTTGTTTTCAGAATGGAAATATCAGTGGAGCTGAATCAGGACTTTTTATAAATAGCTCAGACTGTGATAACACAACAGAGCTTCTCAGTAGGGCAGCCGAAGCTCCCTGCAGACACACTTATACTGTACAGACATGGAGGGAGGAGACTGCTGCACTCTGCTGGTCAGAAGAAGAAAATACCTCCATATTTCTTTGGACTGAAGATGATGATTATATGAGGAACAAATCCTCCAATCTCATCTCATAATTCCAGTTTAAGCATTCTACAGTTTTAAACTGACTTTCCTGGAAGAAGGCAGTGAGCCTCCCGAGCTCCATCAGTACAAGTGTAATTCCAGAGAAACACCTACACGAGCAGGGTTGACTGAGTTTTCCTGAAGATTTAGTTCTTAGTTTGACGGTCTGACTCATCTAAGGCTGATTTAATAAGATCACAGCTGCTGTGGGTGTGTGTGACTACAGCTCTCAACATATTATGCAATATGAAGTCGATTATTGTTCTCAGCAAGAATTGGAACAAAGTGTACATAACAATATTAAAATAAAAGTCAATTTACTGACTAAATCAACATTTACTTTCTTAAATAACAACCAAAAATGTCCCACTTAATTCTTGTCATAACTACAAGACTTTTCAATTACACTGTGAGTGTATTTAAATTAGCGTACCCTGTAAGTCTTTGCACTTTCAGGCCTCGGATCATCTGTTTACAGCTGTGCAGGGTAATGTTACTCACAGAAATGACTGATATCTGAAGGACAACAGGCTATTTGCTAACAATGAGTACTAAACATCTAAAAAAAAGTCCTTCTGAGATATGATAAAGTTAAATTGTTGTAATGGCCGTGTGTTTCACTGCAGTGTGTTAAATTAACTCAGAAACAGGTTGATTGATGGTGATGGTGATGAACATGCCTGCTATTGCGTGCATGGCTGCCTCAGTTGTCAAAACCACCCTGGTTGACTTTGAGGAGACACAACTTGACCGGAGCACAAAGTGTGAATCACCAGTCACTTTCTCTCTCCGTCCGGCCCTGTGAGCAAGCCTCCTGCTCTGATTAATGTATGTTTATGAGATACTGCATTAAAGCTGTCATTGTCCAGATAACCTCCCCTCCCTCCACCTCTCTTCTCTGTTATATTTGTGTGTGTGTGTATAAATATGTTCCTCTCTCGGCCCCCTTGTTGACTTCTTTTCTCCAGAAGCGCTCCATTGATATGACAGGACAAGGTAGAACAGGCCCGGGGCACGGCAGGACAGAGGGGATGCTGCACAGGGCAATAAAAGTGTCATTTTTCACTTCATTTATAAACAGGTCGTAATGTTGAGATGAGCCATTGCCTATTATGGGCTCTGTCCAGCTTGTGACATCAGTAAACAAAGCAGGACGGCTCTCTTGGCTGAACCAATGAGGAGCGTGTTTTAACAAGGCGTTGTGGGTTGTTGGGGGTCTGGACTAGCTCGGCCCCTGGTAACCCAGGTAGACAATGTACTTGTTATGGTTGAGCTTGGAAACACACTCAGGTCTAACACTTATCAAGCTGTCCTCTGAGGCACAAACTTTGGATCATGAATATTGCAGAGGTTATGGAGGTTATGGGACAGCTTTATTACTCTGACAAACACCATTTCTCAGGAGGGCTGAGCTGGAAGGACAAGACGGCCATATGCCTGCCTCTTCTGCTCTGCTGAACTTTGTAACTCTGCTCTGTGACTTTTTATTCACCTTTTAGCCTGTGCTGCTTGACCCATGCTGCTGCTGCAAATGAGCATCTATCTTTAGACGCAGTGATTCAGCATGCAGCCTCACACCGCGACAGTATGGAGGCTGAAAGTCTGCAGGAATTTTTGGTGGAAATGTGTGTGATGTGAGTCAGATGACAGTGTGGGCCTTGTGAAACACATCTCCCAGCCAGATCTCCCTCAAGCTGCAGCCCTTACAAGAGCTCGTCTGCCCTTGTTGGATGGAGATGCAGATTTTCCTTTGTCATAATGCAGGTGGCTGCCTTTAACAGAAGGAAAGGACAGGGGGAACAAGGGAGTAGAAAGAGTGGAGGAGGAGGAAGATGAAGAAGAAGAAGAAGAAGAGCGGTGCAGACACCTCCCCTCCATATGCTCAGTGTGCCTCTCGGCTATATGCATGCAGCTCCTGTCCACTTTTTTGTTCCCTTCACACAGGCACTGGTGATGCATTGTGAATTTATACACCTCTCATTAATCTCCTGCACAGTGAAGGCAACCACAGTGACTGACTAGTTTAGAAAGGGACACAATGCCCTCTAGTGTGCAACAGAAGACTTGCAGCTCATGTTTGCTGAGGCTGCAGGTGATGCTTTTTGTCTTGTGATTCCAAGAACGTAAACGCAACAATAACATGTCCTGATTACACCTGCATCATAAATTTGATGTTAGTGATTACAGGCTGTTTTATTAAATAGCTTAGTTTATCTCAAGGTCAAACTGTTAATTGCCTCTACACTCGATTACAAGTTATCCGACCTAGAACAATAATAATAATAATAATAATAATAATAATAATCTATAGTAGAACACAAGAAACTGTTGTTTGTTGGGTAAAGTACTTTGAACTATTAAGAATGTAAGAATTCCTGACACTAATGAAATTAAAACTGTATCTTTATATGTGTAAATAATTTGTTTTTTGGTACACATAATTATTTTCTAATATGTAACACAATTTGTAAAGTGAAGAAAAACAGAAAGAAGCTTTTCCTCCTCTTGAGCCTCTAACGACATAGATGTATAGGACCGCTGAGAAACAACTGGACAGGATGGAAAACAGGACTGTGAAAGCTCCCAGGGTGATTTTATGAGGATGTGGATACCTCTGGCTTTTAGCTACTACAGAGCACAACATAAATTAAACTTCATTTGTGTATCAAAACCCTAACATTCAACAAGTCCGGAGAGTCTGACTCCCGTGGAACTACTACTACTGGAGGTTTAACGACTGAACCGTCTCACTGTACATGAGAACTGGCCATTCACAAGTGCTATGAAATGGGATCTTTAATGGGTGAAGGAAATTACATTGTATTATATTATCAATGATCCTATTGGGAAAGTCAAGGAGGTAGATTTAATTTCTTTATACATGTTTTTCCTACAGACACATTTTTTTTCAATTTCATTTCTCTTCTCACAATTTATATTTTCAGCATTTTGGTTTGATATGCAGTCTGATATATTTTATGTGTGTGTATATAACAGATCAAGAATATTTTTCACAACCTTTAGGGTGTTTTGTTTGTCTGTTTTTTTTTTGTTTAGGCTTCTCTTGTTTGTGTTAAACTACAGACACACTTGTGTGCCCCCTTGCTAAAACACCGGTTACAGTTTTGCTGTGGTCTTCACACAGGAGAGTAATGTGAATCCTTCTTTAAACAGCAATGATTTAGCTCTACAGTAACTGCACCTCCACTAACTGGATCTATAAAGATGAATATTGACCTGACACACACTTTCCTCAGCTCTCGCAGTCATTAAGTTATTTGTTCCTCATGTCTCACTTATTTTTTCATGTCATGCTTCTCCTTGTGTTTCCCCCCTCTCTCTCTCTCTCTTTCCATTCTCAGTGGGCTTGTAAAAGAAGCTTTAAAAGAGAGGTATATAAATCTGCAAGTGACAAACTCCAGTCGCAGCAGAGCAGGGGCCATTGTGTATGTTGTGAACTGCCGTGCTGTAAAAACTGGGACCTCCACAGCTTCTGTGCCCCCCTGCGATTCATACTGGCATTGCTGCGAGACCCCACAACTTCACAGGCTGGACTGCAACACACAAGGCGAGGCGCTGCGGGGCTTTTTAGGAGTCTAGACCGAAGGTGAGCGCCATCATGCCAAAGTTGCCTGGAAGAGTCTGGTCACAGGAGCCTAGGCTGGCAGAGGCTGTGCTGCCTGTAACATCAGTTTTTAAAGAGTTTTACAGAGAAACTTTATGGGATTTATCACTACTTTAGTCTGCATAGAGTAAAAATTTCTGTTCATTTGTCAGATATTATTACATGTTGTTGGCAAAGGGGCAGCATGTAGGCCTGCTTTAGACACACAATGTACAACTTCAATTGGTGTACCTGATACTGCCGAAAACTAAATATGAATATTATCGGTGCAACATTTTTCAGACATGGATTTAACTTCTCCATAGTAAGTTGTTTAAGAAAGTCTAACTGCAGTAAGCACTAGTATGTACATAAACGTACTGTTTCTTTTTTTCCTGTTTAAAAACTACAAAAAAAACTCACACATTGCACTGTATATTTGCTTTCACTTTGAGAAACTATAGTTAAAACTAAAATCTGCATCTTGCTGCTTTCAACAGTCATAAGTGGACCGTCTGAATAATGAAATAAAATAATAAATGTATGAGCCTGTAATTCCAGGAAACATATCGTGTGTCCTACTGTGGCTCACAGTGAAAGATCTTCTTGGGTAAACTATTACTCTGGTTTTAGCTTAGCTAGAATATATATATATATTTGTTTCTATTTAATCTAAGCCTGCAGCCGCCCATTTATTTTTTTATATTACTTGATCTCATGGGCATCCACCCACAGATGATTTAAAGAATCTTGTGATAGATTAAACACCAGCAGTGATGGTCAATAATGAAGCATTTCTCAGGCCAAGTGACATACAATATGGCTGTGACACAACACAAAGCAAGCAACATAATATACAGGAAGAATATTGAGATTTACTGATAAAATCCCCCATTCACTTTGTATTTAATTTGGATAGCTGCATTTTCAAGATTTTATAGGAGGAAAAAGTTGCTAAATGTTCTGCTTCTTTAGAAGAACTTGAGGCGATGAGAGGGAAGAAACCATGAGATAAAAAAGTCCCTAACAAAGTACAAGCCTATGAACTGGTGCCTCTGGTGTAAAGTGGCTGATCTTCAAACATGCTGCGGTTCCAATCCAGAGAGTTTACCAAGTGTCCATGGGGTGGCACTGCAAACACTTCCTCATCTTAAAATGGAAGATAAACTGACTTTTAACTGTTAAAACAACAGATCGGGCTCACAGACCACTGAACTGGAGGCTGCGAATGTCCTTTGGATTCCTGTTAGAATAATGGAATGATAGATTTAACAGGCCCAGTTCCCAAATTAATAACACTGTTCCACATTGTGGAGCGTATCGAATCTGTCAGATAGTTTTAACAGCTTTTTTTTTTTTTGACTCCACCTTTTTTCCATTTTGCTCCAGTTGAATTTGGCTCCCAGTTTTCCATTCCCCAGCAGCAGCTGTGTTTTGAGTCATTTACAGCTCAGCTGACATTGCTGTGTTAAATAATGGATTAGAGGACAATGAAATCATTTTTTTTTTTTTTTGCGGGACGGCTCTGTGGGACTGATGGATGGATTCGGGGCATACAACAGCTGACAAAATGCTTCTTGTACTCCACATATTGTTGTTGAAATTTTGGAAAGAGATTAAGTTGAGGAGAAGAACTAGTCTTCATTAATCATTTTGGTGTGATCACAGTAAAAACACATTTGAGGCATTTAAAAATGAAGTACTAAATGAAGTGTGGCATATACAGGCTATCCATAGGGTGCTACCAGAAGTAAGCAGCTTTCTCTCATCCATCTTGGGTCACTTACTAAACACATGGTCAGTGTCATAGGACCATTTCTGTATGAAACCCACACAGGTCTTCCACAGACTTGGTTTCATTCCTTTATTAGGTGCCATTGCCAAATATTTTTGATTGCTCAGTCTTGTGCTTTTATGTGCAAGATTCTCCACAAACAACAGATCATAACAGAAAAGTGTGGCCACAGTCAGTAATATAAAACATAATCTTGAATGATGTCATTATTATTTAATGTCCATAAACTCGGCTAAAAACTTTCATTTAAATTATGTTGTCAGCAGCTACAGTGTAAAACTTCCAGGAAATATTCACCCACTGTGAAATAACCAAGTCTCCGTGCTTGATCACACTGGGTGGCACTGCTGGCACCGGACTGGAAAGCATTACTTCTGCGTAGTGTTAATGGACTTACTTAACTCCTGGGTCCTGACTTGTGTTTTCCAATGAATTAAAGTGTCAGGAGCCACAAATCAGCATCTGGGATAGGTCATGTGGGTACTGAAGGAGGAGTGTGGGGTTGGTGGGCCCGGCGCTCTTTCTTAATGGTTTGTTCCCCCGGATGCATGAAACCAGAACCTTAAACACAACCTGTTGTTACGGAGGCCCCATTTGTACTCCCATCTACCCGTAACACACACGCACCCGCAACCACACACGCATGCCATTACATGCTCACACACACACCACTGCCATCCCTCCCCATGACAGACCCTCTCACACATGCTAACTCTCCATCCCCTGTGCACTTTGGCAGGCCAGTAACATTTACTCAGCTAAATGAATTAAGTAATAGCACAATCCTGCAGCCTCTGCATTACAGAGGAATTTCCATATTACAGCATCTGATACTCCCTGTTCACAGCTCTCCTACGCCACTAATGCAAGTCCCTGGCCAGGCGGGCTGTAACTGGATAGCCAATGGGATCCTGCTGCAGCAGATGCAGTGAAGTACGTGTGTGTGTGTGTGTGTGTGTGTGTGTGTGTGTGTGTGTGTGTGTGTGCAGAAGAAGAAGAGACCAGGGCAGTGAAAGTGGTGTTGGAGGTGGTTATCCAGGCTATACGTAGTCCTGCTCTTTTTATTAGAGCTCATTAGGACAGCAAATAACTCACAGCTCCGTTTTCACTTTAAGCAACAAGCCTCTCAAGGTTCTGTGATTTAGAATAACTATGAGGTGTTGGTTGGCTCCACATCAGCCAGAGAAAAGCTGTGCTAAAATTATTGCGGCTTTGCATATTAACAACATCATTAAAGTTAGTATCCTTAAAAGGGTACTATGAAGTTAGCACTGTGCTCCTGTAAAACTGTCAGACTCAGGATGGACAATTTAATTAAAAAAGTTATAACTGAGTTATCAGCTCTCTCCTTCTAATTAGCCTGCCTTTCCATCAAAACCTGGTGCCTACATTAGCCACAATGCAACTGGACACCAACAGTTTGGTCAGAGATTTGGAAATGTTATACTGCATTCCATGCAAATCCAGAGGCTGAAATGTTCCAGTTAAATCTCCAAATTCCAACTTCCAAGTGTTATGGGTGCACAAAAGTAAACAAAAAACATGGCTGACCAAGACAAATTTGTGATTATTGGCTAGTGACAACTCAGACAGGTTTTTATTTATGAAAAAAAGGTTCAGTTTAACTAATTCACATGTAACGCTGCATTACATTTTGGCTCTGAACAAAACCCAGCTAATAAGAATTAAACATAAAAGTTCACATAAAAGATCACCAACCTCTCCTTTGCTCCTTTCTTCCTGCCTCATGCCCCCTGTGGCAGGCTAATTAACCAGTTGGTGGAACCAACAAGGACAGCGGGGCCACACGCAGCTGCCATGACCTTCTGCACACACAGAACACTTAGGTTCAGCCACTCCAACACATTTGGAGAAGCTCATGCTGAATCTGTGCCGAAGCTACTTGGCAAACAAAAGCTCCTGCATTTGTACAAAATATGCCTTTTCTATTTAGGAATGCAGAAAAAGTCATTGTTAAATTCCTCCATGTATTGTTGGCATTCCTAAAGTTGGAAGTTGAAACACGCAAGGGTCCGAAATTTCACCCCACACCTGAAGTTTAAGACACCAGCCTGCAGTGCAGTCAGGTGCCTTGAGGCGCTGTTCAGATGGGAGGGGGGAAAACAAAAAGTCATTTAGTCCACATACACTTTCACTCACCCTTTAAATCTCCCTCTTTCCCTCTTTGTAGCTGCAAGAGTTGTGTTTCAGGAACTGCCTGTGATTGTAATCAAAAGTGTTTTTTTACATTTCTGGTTTAACAAACTCAAGGACATTTGACAAGATAAACATCTTGTAAACATGTTTGTAAAAATGACTTTCTTTTAATCTTTTCTCATTATCTGAAGCTCTTGTTTATATGTAGTCGTGAGTAGTACTATTTGTAGTACCTCCTTAAATCCACTAGGAGTCAGTTTTTCCAATTTCTAAATGCATTAGCACACACCAGAGGGGACAGGTCAATACTCTATGATGACTGTCTTTACGTTTGTAATAATGATCATATTATTCTCAACATGAGCAAATGAGGCTGTTTTACTTGTACAATAAAAGCCACTTCCAGTACATTAAGTTTAATCTTCTCCATCTCAGTGTTAAGGAGTTTATTGTTGGTAGTATGAACCAGTGCATGCTGCTCTGAGCCTGGGTCTCTGCTAACACTCGTGTTCATTAGTATCACTCACAGTTATCTTTAGATCAGTGCATGTAACTGGAGGCTGGACAAACAAGGTAATAATCAAGAGCAGTAAACAAGAGGCGGTTTTCCTGTTTAATGACAATCAGTGAGGCTGATTACGAGGAAAAAAACACACAAGGACTACAAAGACAATACTACATACAGTGCAAATATTTGGCCAGGATTTCCATGTGTGTTTAAAGCACTGATGGTGATCTTAGTCATACAGGCTGATCCTTGTGTCACTGTACAGTTGCAGTAAGATGCTGAATATTCACACAATTGTAGGTAGTTTCAAGAAGTGTAGTGTGTTTGAGTACAGTCTATGGTGACCAAGTGGCTTTTGGAGCCAGCATAAAGTATACACTCAAGACACTGCAAATTGTGGTGTGTGTGTGTGTGTGTGTGTGAGTGCACAACCTGGTAGAGAAGTGGAAGCTGGATAAAACATTTTTCTAGCTTTATCCGTTAGGAGGGGATTTGTTCATGTTGCGAAGCGGCTGGATTCTCACAAGATATGCAAGAGCACAAGACAATCCATCATGCCAGACTCCAAGCTATGGGTTTATGTCCATGCAAAAAATGTATGGACATTTTGTCATGAGAAATTACCAGCATTACAGGTACCGTATGTTCTTGTTTCTGGTCACATCCCATCACAAACTGTCACAGGCTACTTATTTATTATTTGTTATTTTTGAGACATTAAGTAAAAGTTAATTTTAAGAAAGGATAGTGGTTTGGATTAGAACAAGCAACTGTGCAACATTCAACACATGCTCAACACATGTTAAATGTACAACAAGCCTCTGCACTTTCTTAGCAACCATGCTAGCTCTAATCAGTCACACATCACACAGCTACAGGAGGGAGCATAGCAAACACTGATCATTTCCAATACCTCTAAAATGTATACACTGCACACTGTTTCCTGAGGTCATAAAAACTGCAAATGATGACTACTTCTCAATGCAAATGAGGTTCTGCTGGTGACATCAAACAATATGAACCGTCCTGTACTTTACTCCAACTTTAGCACCTACTATTATTAACACTCACTTTTTTTTTGATTTATATCCATAAAAAGATCACTTGCATGTCACTAAGTAAGAACGCAGGTCAAAAGTCACGTCACATCATTATTCTGACATATTTTACCTCTAACACATGTGCTGCACAATCCATGCAGGCTATTTTCATCTATTGAAATAAAAGGAAGCAAATAACAGTGCATTAGCACACAGGCTGCACGCACACAAAAGCCTCTGCACACACAAAGGTGCTTGGATTATTTTGGCAAGCGGTGAGTTTATTATTTTGTTTTATGGGGATGGGAGGTTGGGGGGGGGGTTGTTTTGCGGCACTGCCTGTGATACGGCGACTCTGTTTGTGAGCTTGTGAGAAAGGAAGCACCAGTAAGATCAATACATCCTCTACGCAGATTTCCAGCAGAGTGTGACGTGCGTGTGGGGAAATGAGCTGGGTTGAGGATACTTTGCTTGTTATGGATTTGACATGAACTTGGCCCCCGGCCTCTCAGAATGTGATGAATGTATTATTTAATCTTCCTGTCTTTGTTAACCTCGTTTCGGCCAAAGGCACGGTGATTCTCTCAGCAAGTGGATGAAACAACATTTCCAGTTTGGCCTTTGGATGTTGATGAAGTATAATGATGGCTGTAATTCTAGTGTGTGCCATTCCCACCACAGACATGCTAATGGGAGCGGTGTTTTTATTTTAAGCACACGTGAGTCTAATACGGGTTGCAATACATTAGGATGGCACTTAAGCAGCTACTTCAGAGGGGTCACATCTGTTTCATTATTCAGGTTAAATGCACTTGCTTGAACCACTGTGGACTTTTTTTCCATAGGTGTGGACATTTAGCAAAGCTATGGCACTTAGATCAGGACAACCTGAAGGCACTGATTACATTAATAAAAGTAAACGAGTACATAAATTTAGACACTTAAAGTATTTTCTTTATAATGGAGCTATTGCAGAAACGAGGATTGCAAAAACAACAAAAAAAGCTGGTGGTACGTTCATACTAAATCATGTTTCAACAGTGTTTTCACACATTATTATGATAATGATTTTTGTGGATATAAAATGTCACTTGATAACCTTATTCTATTGTGCATAGTTGTGTAGATTTCTTTCCACAGTCAGTGTACACATTTATGTGTTTGACTGCCAAACACTTAAACAAATCCAATACTAAGTCCTGTTTTCATTAAAGATATATAAAAGGTTGGAAACATAAAATAATAAATAATAATAATAATAAATGATCCAATGAGTCACATTTGTCCACTGTCTGCTTCAAAATGGCTAGTACCTGAATTAATGATTGTAAAGGGAAGACCTGGTTGGACAGCTATGAGTTACAGTAAGAGGACAGTTGATGAATGCATCCCATAAAAACAAGGGCACTGGGATGTCTGAGAGCTGTGTGTGTGTGTTTGTGAGAGAGAGAGAGTGAGACAGAGAGAAAGCCTTTGTGTGTTTCTGCTAAAAATAAATATCTTGCCAGACAATGACAGGGCAATATACTTTGGAGGCTGAAGACGTCAGAGATTTTGGACAGGATTCAGACTCAAAGACAAAGAAACAAATTTAGACCTTTGGTTAGTTGTCTGAGGGGAAAGTCATTTGTCACCTTTGGGTCAGAGATATTTCAGTAAACACACACACACACAAAAAGAAAGGCAAATGATGACGCACAAAAGACAGGTTCAGATAGCAGTGACAGAAAAACTGGAGGATGTGGACTACTACTGATTTGATTAAAGTTCATTTAGGCTTGTAATGCAAATAGCACTTCGCTAATTCCCATGTTTCTATAACACGGTGTCCGGATCTATAAAAAAGCAGGCAATTAAATATACTACAGCTCTACATGTTAAATGTTCATTTTTCCTGAAAGTTTCAGGTAGCCCACCATCCCCATAAACTGTGGCATAACTGTTGTATCAGGCTTTGTAAAAAATATAAAACAACTAGTTATGTGCTTCAATGCATCTCATGCAAAATGCATTGATGTAATCCCTGGGTCTGTTTGCATCACTTAGACTCAATGCTTCATAACACAAATGTTAGATAGGACGCTCAATGTGCAGTGCAATGGAGCTGCACAGCGTCTCTGTTACAGCCGCAGTGACCTGAAGCCGCTGAACCAGCTCCGCCACCGACACCATGAGCCAAGATCCTCTCAGAAAGGAGAACAGATGAGCAAGAGGCAACGAGGTGAGAGAAATATTCTGTTAATGTTTACAACATGACACTAAAAATACTGAACAGACTTGTGGGCTATTAATGAGAGTCTCTGTCACAACTCTTGTTGTCTCAAAACAACCAGAGGACCTGCTGTCAGCTGTGGCAGGCAATCAAACAAATATAGTGTTGGATTATGAAACTTGAGCATTGCCATAAGCAGTTGATGTCTCCACCAGCCTGTTGTCCGCTGCCCTGTCCCTTTTTCCTCAGGCATCTGCATCCATATATCACCACATTCTTTGATTTGAGTACATGGTAATTCTAACAAAAATACCGAATCCTCACCACCGACAGGCGGAGCGACCCAGAGGACTGAGGACATCACGTCAGGCAAAGCAACGAAAGCTCAACTCCCCAACACCCTAACTCGGCTTTCACTTTACATTGCCAAGCCTCAAAGCAAATCTTCCATGATTTATAATCATAAAACTTGTCTTTTTTTCAACCCTATTTAAAGCTGGGGTTAGACTTTAAGCCTCTGATGAGAGTAAGATTAGGGTTAAGGTTAGTGAGCTTTAAAAACAACTTGCTAGGTGAAAATTATAACAAAATCCAGTGCTGTAGTTTGGCCAGAAGGGATCAAACTCCTAAATCTGGAGCCTCGCCTCCGCAATCAGCTGGACACAACCGACCACAAGCCAGAGCACAAGGAGCCGTGTGGATGTTTTACTGACTAACTGCTCTCCTTGGTCACAGGGCGGACTGTGAACAAACCTGCACTGAAAACTAGAAAGACGCACGTTTCTGCTCACAGCCCGTCCAAATTAAAAAGGCATTTGTTGGGGAAAATGAGCATTGTCCACTGGCCCGGATCTGTTCCACACATTTCTGGGAAGGTAGTAAATTTCAATTCATGCATCATTTTTTTGCTAGTTCTTTTTGCCCCAAATGATCCATTATATGACAGTGAATCAGGAGCCTGGAGTTGAGTGGTCTCTAATGCCTCTTCACATGCATACCTCAACAGCACAGCCCCCCTTGCACAGGATACAGGAGATTTGGATGTGCAGGGCTGTGCTCAGCCCCTGATGTCAGAGATGACTCAATCCAGAGGCTTGTAACTCTAAAACACATCTCAGGGATCCTGAATGGAGGCGAAATGGGAGAAAAGGAGTAGAAGGAATCTGTTTCCATGACTCCATGAACATGTTTTCTCTATTAGATAAAAGTGTCCACATGAACATGTCAGCCATAAAGTCAAATACAAAATCAGACCGTTCCAAAGACTACACAAGAAAGAAAAAATGTAAACATTTCCAACAACATTGTGTCTCTATTTAAGAGGAGGGTCCACTTTCTTTTCCACAAGACTCGAAAAACCCACTTGAGCTGAACACGTTGATGTGTTTTGCTTTACCCTCTGCAAGGCCGGCCCTCACTATGGGGCTCCCAGGGGAGGCTGAGATTAGCTAGAATGTGATGAGATGGTGACAAATATCCAACACTCCCCCGTATCAACAATCTCAAGCGCAACCACAATGGAGGCGAGTTCAGCTCCGATTGGGCAGGAAAACAAAACAAAACAAAAAAGGAGACGTGGCCAGGAAGAGAGGGATCCATTTCATGCCCCCGTCTGTTTGCCTGCCACCTGTTAGACATGATCATTACCACAGAGCAAGGGCGTAGGGGGCTAAGCTGGCCACATTTATATCAACAAGCTGGGATAAAACTGTCTAATTATCCCCCACGGCCCCCTAGGCCTGGTCTCTGACTCTCCTCGCAGGGTCCAGTCCCATTTGCCCGCCTGGCCTGCAGCCAGACTCTGCAGGCTGGTATGTGAAAGCACATCCTAATGACAGCTCTCTTTCAGTCCCAGGTCTTTGTAATTGCCCTGGGTAGCTTATATACATTATGTGGGACCAGTCCAACTTGATAGTTAGAAGGTCAAGGTGAAGTTTAATGGAGCAACTCTTGATAAAAAAACTATGCTCAACTTGAAAGAAAATTTAACTTGAAAATGCTACTGACAAAGGATGGTGGTCATGAACAGGAGCGAAATTCAAGGGTCTGAAACTCTAAACATATGCGATTTTCAAATATCATCTGAGCAAATTTGCCACTTGCGAGCAAATGCTTAAGTCAGGCAGAGTTAAGCTTTGATGATCAGCCGTGACTGAGAGCAAATGTAGCCTAAATGTAAGCAATTTGCACCTGTGCAAAGCTGACTATTACTATAACCGTTTTGATGGCTACAGAGGGAATGTGGTGGGTGGGAGTGGGGCATCCAGATCCCCATGGGAGGTAGCATTAACGTCTTAATTAGGACGCAGGGGGGAAGATTCAAAGTGCTCCAAGATGACGAGGGACGCAGCAATGGGAAACCGGAGCTGATCGTCTTTCCTAGTTCAAGGCTAATTGCTGAAAGGGATCTGACATGGATGTGCAGGGAAACATGGACGGTATGTAATAAGATGATGTGAGGTCATTTCTAAAAGCTGTCAGACTAATTCTGTATGTCTTGTGGTAGCTATCTTAATAAGACATCACAAAACACAGAACGGCCAGGCGTTTCAGTGAAATTACAATTCATCCAAAAATAGTATACCTCTGAGTTCAGAGCCTTAATTACCTAAATGACCTTTATCATGTGAATGCTACAGATGGTCTGTGTAACCTTCCTTTATCCCACGGGTGACAGAATTGTCACTCAGCAAAAGCTGCCACAGAGGCCTGTTTACTTCCAGGAATCTATTTGTCCTCAAGATCTCTGATAAAGCGGCAGCTGTGGCAGATATGATTACTACAAGTGAAAGCTGGCCTGAAGGCCTGGACCCAGGTCTTGTCACTGCATTTAGAGTCTGCTGTAGATAAAGTTCAATCACTTTAATGGAACGTCTGTGTTGTAGCTTCTTCGCTACTTGTTTTGTTACTTTTTTCTCTGCCACAATAAAATAAATATGAATGATCTTATATAGAGATGATGTTAAGAGTCAGTCCGTTGTAAATGGCTTTATAATCATACTGCAAACATTTAATCTGAATATCACATATTCAGATTATTTGTCCAAACCTATCTCGGTAATACTAATAGGAAATAACGTCAGCACAAAGGAAAATTAATAATCACAGTTTAACAGTGAAACATAAAACCCTTTTAGGCAGCAGTGAGTGGGCCAGGCAGTGACAGACAAGGAAGCAGAATGTTAATGTGCATATTGAGTTTTGGCCTTTATCCACTCACAAAAAGAGTTTTAGCTCACTAATAACAGACCCTTTGAAGACATTCTTTTTTACTTTTTACATCAGAGAGTATACTGTTGTGTAATAGCAGACATGTCCAAACAGTGCTGGGGCTTACCTTGCTAACAGGACTTGCACCATAAACTGCAGATAAGTACGGACAAACTCTCTGTGAACTCACCCATCTGTGGTAGAACTAGTACTGATCTGGTGGCTCTGATCTTGAGGCCATCTTGTCACCGCCTGCCTTCACCTATCACGCTCGGTTAGCCCAAAATTGTGGAGAGGGAATGTTGAGGTGAGGCGACTGTAGGATGAACAACATAGCATACACTGGTCATTCGAAACGACTACAGATTACAATTAAAACAAATTAGCTGTATAAAAATACCACAGGTGTTGTGAACAATTACACAAACTGTTTGTTGCATGGCTATTAAAGCATGGCTATTGGGCCTTGTAACATGAAGGTTTATGGGGATTTGCACCAGCTTAAGTGGCCTTTTGTGGAACTGCAGTTTTGGTGCTTTCAGATTGGCTTAGTTGTTTTTTTTTATCTCTAGCTGTTACTACTTAGTTTACACACATATTTGCTGAGGTAAGAGAATCAAACATGCCATAATGCAACACTTCCATTGCTTTCCTCCCATGTATGTAGCCTAGCCAACAAGCTCCAAATGTGCTTCTTTGGAAGAAGACAAATACACAAAACACTCAGCTTTAACAAAAATTTAAAAAAGGCAGAATGGTGTAAAAACAGTGACCATTGTGCGTGTGTATCTTTTAACAGCTTTACAGGGTTATTACAGAAAGACATGGCTCTGTGAATACTCACGGCCACCAGTTATGTAGGTTATAACACTTGTATTTCAAGGTATTACATTTCAAAGTAAACTGAAGCTTTCTTACAATAAAAGGGCATTCTAGAGAATTTCTATGAAATAAAATAAGCACCCCTAATTGCCCAATCAAATGACTTCTTTTCACTGACATCATTTTTAAACATGTCTTCCGGATACAATCCTTTTGGGCCAATTTTGTGTGAAGTCAGGCGCACTGCTGTTCTAAAGATCATCAGAAATTATTCCCCTGGCAGCGTCCAAACTTTATAGAGTAGTATAAGGCAAGCCTTCCCTAATAAAAATACAGGTGCTTTTCTTCCTCCTCCAAAGAGTTTTGCAGACTTTGTGCAGCTAAACAGTGATATACCATTTATTTATTCTATGACTGATCTGTAGTCAGTGCTGGGCAGAGACTGTGCTCAGACATCCACTTCAAGTACATTTTTGCTGTTTGTGAATGATTTGCCAATCTTCTCTAAACATTAAAATGCTAGCTTATCTCCCTCGTGAAACAAATGATCCCCAGCTTTGAAGCAGCTGGAAGTGCACAGGGATAAAAACTCTATACAATTTCCACATGAAATAAGATGACAGGGGTCCACAGGGAGACACTAAATTGAAACTAAGGCTGTGCCTGATAGACCACAGGATATGCCTGCAAAATTTAGACATATCAAAATGGCAAAAAAGTCTGTTAGTGCCCATTCATATAAACTGAATGGCTTGTAATGTTCTCAGGCCCGTGGAGGATACTTGCAAGGTTGAGGAAAGACTACAGGAAGAGCAGAATGGTTTTGACATAACTTTATTTTAGTGCGCTACAGGTTTTCTCCCCTCCCTGCAGTTTAATGTTGTATTCCACTGGGTCCCGGAAGGAAGCAGCCCAGTAAATCCCTACTGCTGGACTTAAAAAGGAAACGGTATCTGAAGACAGGTGAAAAACTGAAAGATAAATACATCCAGGCCTCTCGCCTGTAGTGCTCCTCTCAGGAGGGCCATCTCCCAGCAACACAATATAATGCCACAGGCGTTTGGTTTAAATTTAGCCAGACAGGAAGCCATAATGATGAAATAACACTTGCTCACTTTTGAACACATAATTCATTTTGATTAAAAACTTTACATTACATGTTACAGACTGCCAACTGTTTCTTAGATAAGCCGTGCAGGTATCTGGGTTTGTGAGGTAAATTTACAGCATTTAATTGGGAGAAAGTAGCGAAGAACATTTAAAACCACACAGGACATTCTCTGGGGAGTTGTGGCATGGTATGTGAATTAGGAAGCCTTCACTTAACATAGGTATAATGAACTGAGCCGATGTGCACCTCTGTAAGGTTTAACATTTTACCTTTTTTATTTGGAGGAAGGAGGTTGGGGTTTGAAAGGTAAACAATGAGAAATGCTGCAGCCGCCTCAGCTGCTCCCAGTGCGCTTCAAAGGGGTTTCCATATGTTTTCAAGATTTGGACCAAACTCCGGTATTGCCATTTAAAGAGCGTGCGTCTCTTAAAAAAACTGCTAAACTTAATATGGTGTTCCGTTAGCTACAGGGAAACATTTGCCTTTTTTAACTGTTTGCCCACTCAGCACTTATAATAATCATAGTTTATTGTAGTCTGTATATTTACAGCTGGTCAGCAAGTAAACAGCAAATGAATGAAAGTGACAATGAAGAAGAACGGGGTACACACACACCCAAGCCTCCTAAATTAAAGTCTGGAAGGATTTGTTGTTCTGCTCTAAATGTATTGGGATTGTCTGTAAAGTAGTGAAAAATATGTTTTAAAGCTGCACACCAGAGACACAGTAACATGAAAAAAATGTTGTTTACACTATTCCCAATTCAAATATACAACATGGCTGAAGCCTGTCTCAAGTTTTTTCAAGAATAAAAAAAACTCTTACATTCTAGCAGATAATCATCCATTATCTGAAAATTAGACTGCTACATATCGTCCACTGTTGTTGTGACATGTTACAAAGATAGTGATCTTAAAAACTTGTTATCACTATCAGGGTGTATGTGTGCCAAGGCAATAAAACACTAACCATCTGCTGTGCTCCAGGAGATTGTCATGGTAAGATGAATACCTCTTTGTGCAGTGTGTAGATGGTATCCAAAACATCGATGTGTGGTTTATGGAATCATCTACTTAGAATCCAACTGGCTGTGTAATAAGTCAGGAAATGACTAGCTCTATTTCCAAAAAATGGCCTTCACTTCCTCAAATGTTGTCTCTAAAAATTCGATGTTATAAAACACAATGAGCTACAGCAACTTATTAGTTCTTTTTGTATTGTAGAACAAATAAAAAAGACAAGAAAAAGAGCAGTGCACGGGCACATTAATAGAATAATTGTCGTCTTAAGTTGAGTTCATTATTCTTTACTTAAAGGTAATCAGTGAGACTCCCTTCATGAACTGCACGACACAATATTTACATATCTGCTTTAATCAATGTGGTTCATTTATTTTTACCCTTTTAATATAAACACACCAGAGTATTACCAGCTGGCTGCAAGAATGGGGAATTTAAAAAAAAACTGCAGTGTAAACTAAGAAATAGTGAATTGCTTTGGTATGAGGAATTTCTACTCAAATACAACTGGCAGCAGGCAACTCCACTATGAGAGAGCAAACAGTATCTCTACAGGAGGATGTTTTATATCAGAGGGGTCAATAGATCATGCTGGAATCTTACAAAAGTTCAGGATTACATTATAACAATATACATTTAACGTCCTGAAGGACAAAAGGGGGCCTGCCACGAACAAGAACAAGATGTAAACCAAATGTGCAGAAAAGCATAAAAGGCACCATGAAACCCAAGTGTTTCAATGTCCAAACATGCCATGACCGCGTACCATCTGTTTTTTCCGTGTTACATTGGGAAGCCAATGGAGAGGTCCACAGTGATGCGTAACCTCAATAAATATCACAGATCCACAGAGACATCCCCCAATTTGTCCACTGGTGATTCATCTGGGAACTAATAGTGGAAGACAATAAGCAGCGAGAGGGACCATCTGAAAGACATCAGTAAACATGTGCGTAAATCACACTGACCCAAAGCAATGGTAGGAAAAGTCTCTCCACAAAAATCATCTTGTGGTTGGATGAGTACAGGGCTGATGGCTGGACGACGTTAAGGCTATTCCCAGATTCTTGATGCTTTGGCCAGCATGGATTATGTCCTTTCAGTGACCTCACATGTAATAGAGCATTTGTAACTACATTCAATTTTTGGCAGAAGTGACTGTCAGTTGTCAGTTTATATCATACTTATCAGAAAAAAGTTTTTCAAAGAATCTGTCATTGGGGATCATAGGTGGGGGGTTCATTCAACCACGAAAAATGTTACATAGAATTTTTCCCCTCACAAAAGACAGATTGAATGATTTATAGCAGGATATATCTATATCTATATATATATAGATATATATTCTAAATCATATCTGTTTAAATATGGTATAATAATGGATCCCGATGAGAGCTACAGTGCCTCACATTTGACATCAATAAATACAACTGTCATAACTTTTCCACCCACACCAGCTTGGCCTGCCAAAAAAGTTAGGAGGGAGGACCAGGGGCCAGAGCCGGCTTAACTGCTGTTTGGGAAAAATGGCAAGTGAAATTGGTTTGACAAGAAAGACAGACATTGCTATGAAAAGATATCAATGTGTAAATGCTGTGACCAGTTCCGCTGGGGAGAACAGGGACAATATTAAGATGGACAGGCCAGTTTCTTGACTGTAAAAAAGTAAAGCTACATGTGCTCAAAATGAGTGTGTGGAGTTGTGGTATCAAAGTGCAACCCCTCACATAATCATTTAACTTATTCATCTTTATATAAAAGAAGTAAAATATGCAATGTATACACTTTTGCTGTTGTGTTATAGCACACCACCCTAATAAACGATCAAGATCAAAGATCCCATATTAGCCTTCTTAGCAAGAAAATCAAAGTCTCAGTTGTCACCAGAAAGTGTCTAACAAACTCCTTGTTTGTACAACTCTGGATTTAACCCTGATTCTCTCTGTACCTTTAAATGCAAAGGAGACATTTATAACTATTGTTTGTAAGTTTCGCACAGACCCACCTGAGGTCCTCCACCAAACAGTTAGAACTGATTAGCTGCTTGGATGCTTGGGAAACATCCTCAAGAAATCTCTACAAGTCCAGATGCCTTGTTTCAACCATCTGAATGAATATGACCTGGATGACTGAGAATCTTCATCAACAAATGCAAAGGAGCTGCTGCTGACTACACCTCTTTCTAGAAGAGGGCTGTACCTTTTGAGCAGATGTCAGAAGCTACAGTCATGTTACAAGCCACACCATTCCATTCATGGTCACAATTTAATGATATATTTGATTTAGGATCTAATTCGAGTCACATCACTTTAAAAAAAGTGTTGCTTCTCTCTGGTAGCCTGAACATAGCGGTGGCTAGAGGCACGAGGGACGGACATACAGGAGTTCAAAGATAAACCATCAACTATGCGACAGCCTCTAGGGCTAAAATATTCAGCCAAAGCAGAAGCATATATAACATTTCATATTTTGTGGCTCTCTAGATGTCTTGCAGACACATTATTATGTTGAAAAACAGTGGATGTCACATATCAGAACAACTCAACAGGCCTGTTTCTCTTGTACAATGATTAAACAATTCCCATGTGAGTCAGGGCTCCGGCCACAAACGGCTAATTTGTCTATATGTAAATTTAAACCTGTCAGTTTACTTTAGTCCAAATGCATATTTAGGGACAGGGCTGTTTTTTGAATCAGAAGCTTATGACTCCAAATACTGCTAAATTTGAGTAATTTCAGCCGTCAGTAACTCCTTCAGCAGCAGACGGATTAACACTCAGCTGTAAACACCCATGAACATGAACATCATACCCGTATATATCAACATCCATCTAATCCATATGCAGTGACAATTTTATTGTGCTCATAAAACGCTCACAACTGCCCTTAAGCACATTGTATTTTCAGAAGGCGTTTTAAAAAGGCTTAAATTACACTCAAACAGCATTAAGATGAATGGATTGGCAGCACTAATATGAGAGCACTTTTTTCTTTTGGAGACAGGGAATTTTCCTCCGCTCGGCTGTGCCAAGAGCAGGAGGGGAAAATCAACTCCATTCAACTATTTGTCAACTCCCTTTAGAAACATTTAATAGTAATAAAATTTATGGCTTCAGTTTCCAAAGGATACTGCCAGTGAAGTTCATCTCTACGAAAGCGGCTGTAAATGCTACCATTGTTTCACATTTTGATTTATGACTCGACCTTTCGCTGATGTTTTATAATATAAATATCGAAGCCTGTAGGCAGAATATAAACATAATGTATGCAACATTTATACATCTAACCATCTATTTAGCTATCTGGCTCTCAGGTTGTCTACTCTGTCAATGCCATACTGTCCATAAGGAATAGAGGCTGAGGAAGATGCACTCTCCTGTCTGTAGGATGACCAATGACAGTACCAGACAACTGTCAGGAATCTTCTGGAGCAGCACTTTCAAAATCGAGTTGCCATATGGCAGTGATGCTTAAAATTGTCTCGAGACAGGTTACAGCATGAACTCATATGTCATGTCTGTCAGTTACATTGAACTGCTATTAAAACATTGATAAAAACCTCCATGCACACAACAGAACAAGTGAGGCCCAGAGATGGCATTTTAGGCCGAGGTGAGTCATTTAATCACTCAGCCTGTGTGCGATTTCCTCATTCTCTCCGTTTCAAACACTTTTCTCCATTATTCCATTACTGTACAATTCATGGGATATTATAAAAATATGTTAGTCATACCATGGATCACAGTTCAAAGTGTAAACCTTTTATTGTACAGTGTAGAGTTGCATATAATAAGGTCATTAAAACTTGGTGCAGTGGAGGTGGGTATGAAGGGGAAAAGGGAATCATGGTCAGAGTGGTTTATGGTCCATCAAGGAGCAGTAAAAGCCAATGATAAATTAGTATGTATTTTTATTTTTTTTTTCCTTTTTCCCTTTTTCATCCTGACACAGGGAAGGAAATGCTCTTTGTTTTCTTAAGGATGTGCAATTTTCTTCTCCTCATCCCTTTCAAATCCTCCTGCCGAATCCTCAAGCCATCAAATTGTGGATTTAAAGGCGGCAGTTATGGCTCCCTGCAGAAGCTTCCTCATGATACAGAGTGGCGACTCTGGAAGGTCAGGGAGGAAAACTAATTTAAAGAAAAAAAAAAAAGAGAGAGGATATTCCAAAAACCCTGGCAAACTTCCGCAATACTGTTTCATATGGAGCATCAATCAAGCCTGGTGCTCTCTTCACTGTAATTACAGGGAAATGTTATAAATTTTGTGCAGATTCTGAATCGAACATTGAGGGATAAACACAGGAGAGGGTGAGTCACTCAATAAGGTGAATTATCCACATTTAGACATAATAGCACCAGGTTTTCTTTGGGTTATTGCACCTAATTCAGGCTCAGCTGTACCAATTCACTTTAGAAAACATGAACCCAGATTTTTTTAAGTAACTGTAAGGCTCTGAAAACTGCATCATCTATATCCTCACAATGCACATATGTCGATTACTTTATGCTTTGAGTCTTACCTCACAATATGTATGTGACTTGTAGGGAAATAAATCTTCCTGATAATTAAAGCACCAAGTCAAAAAGGTGGCACATTTAAAAAAAAGTTTTCAGTTTAAGGTAAAAAAGAGTTTGGTCCTGTCATCACAACACCGATCACTCACAACAGAGGTCTACTTTTCTCAGGAGCTTTGGTTGTTAGTACTGAAACTGCATGGCCACAAGTCTAGATGGGACAGCTATGTATTCATCAACAACGTATCAACATTAAAGCATGCATCTGTCATCCCCAGTGAAAGACGGAGGTTATTTGTGAGCCAAGCTGAGATGCTGACGATGTTCAGCTGACAGGTGGCTGAAGTGATGATGGAATTGTGGAAACCATGTGCAAAATAGAGAGTCATGACACTAACAGCTTTATGTTTTGATAGATGGTTAACAGTAATTTAAATGGACAATAGTGAGCGATGGCAGTTGGTTTGGGGGGGCAGTACCTCGTCACACAGTGTCTCCTCAGGGTCAGTTGACTTTTCCTAGTGCAAACCAGTGTGTTAAACTGCTTAGATTATAAATTAGCTCTGAAAAGCTAATAGTATATATTTTGGTGTGAAAACCACACACAGAAAGGCCCCGTCAGGTTAGCAGGTGTAAAACCCACATGGGGGTGTGGGGTACTGTTCCGTTCCTGTTCTGGTCAACTAGGGCCTTTCTGAGTTTGCCACTCCTCCCTGAGCCTGCATGGGTTTCCTCCTCCAGCCTGAGTTGAATGATTGTTTGTCCCTGTGTGTTTCTCTGTGCAACAGACTGCCAACCTGTCCAGATTGTACCTCACAGGTACAGTCTCTGACCTTCTAAGCCTATCACTGGGGTACAGGATAACACAGGCAATGAAAACCTTGACAAGTGCCAAGTCCAAAATAAAGATCTACAGTTATTGTTTCTACCTTTTTTCCTCAATGTTGTCTCAGTGCTTTCAAATTATTTCCAGCTGTTTGGTTATATAAAACCATTATTTGCTGCTACAATTACACTGGTGTTATGGTTGTTAGAATTGAATCTGAACTGTTTCATCCAGCTGTAAGCAGTTGACCAGGTTGGGTTTTATCCTTCCCCTTGTAACTCCACTGGGACTTTCGGGTAAGTAGCAGGAGGTGTGATTGCCTATAGGCCACAAGGGAAAACCCAGGCAACTGGAGTGCACTAGTGTGAATTATAGCATAACAGGCTTATTTTGTATTCCCAACTGCAGACCTTCTAAGAAGGAAGGGCTCGGCAATTAGCAGTTTAGGATTCTTAGCTGACTGCATTTCCTGAAATTAAGTCATTACATCCAATAGAGCTGATGAGGCCACACCTGACAGGAAAGGCTGAGGCCACTGACTCAACAGAAAAACAAAAGACCTGCGGCTGCAGCAACACACGTTTTAACTCAATTGTTTGATATTTGTTTTACTTTTCAAACTTGAAAGTGACACTGAAACACGTTACATCATGCACTGAAAATACTGTAAAACCTAATCTTATAATGTTGGCTTTCATCGACCTGCCTAAACTTCCTTGGATTCAATTAAAATGGATGTGAGATAACAATCAGTGTTTTCTCAGATGTGCTGTTCAGCCTGGTGGTGCACCACTGCAGCTGAAAAACACATTGTTTTCTGAAATATCCTAAATGGAGTTAAAACGTAAACCTACTGACACTTAAAACTGCTTGTCAGTGGAAAAAGTAATTTTCTCAGGTAGTTGACACTAACATATGCAAAAATATGTTTGGATCACAATATTCAGACTTCGCCAAAACGGCTGATTTATGCTCTTAACCAATCCCTTTGTGGATTCTGCAGTGGAGAATCCAAACATCCAGAGAAGTGTTGCTGCTGGCCAGCAGAGGGTCATTTACTTAAGGGTGAATGAATCTCTAATCCTGTGTAAACGTCAGCTATGTGTAGTGCTCCTGCGTGCACGCACGCACACACACACACAGACTTCTACTGCCTGAGCTTTCAGCCAAAAAGTCTGAGCTGTTCCTCAAGCTGGAGACAAGGTCAAGGAAATAATGTTTGATCTGTTATGGCACTCTTATAATTATTTGGACCCTGGAGGAGGACCTTTTCTTTGGCTTGGCTACTGCCATCTAATATTTCACTAGAAAGAAGTGAAAGCCATATCACTACTTGTGGTTTAAGCACACTGCAGGAAATTCTTAAATCTTCTTGAAAATGTATTCCCCACACTCAGTGTGTTACTGTTCTTTACAATTAATTAAAAAAAATATATTTGAATCTTAAATATTTGTTGGGTTTTTATGACAATGACGTGTGATTAGGAAAATGTATTATATAGATGAATAAATTCCTATTTATGACTTTAATTTACCATCAGATTTTCTTCTGTGCTGGATGTGAATAACAGCCTTCTGGAATGACAGTATAGCGTGTGGATTGTCTTATACATTTTGCTCCTACAAGGGTCTCTTGTTTACCTGGCCGCTCACTGTAAGGCCGCATGTGTGCATTGCAGGCAAAGTGACCAAACTTACTACATAAATAAATAAAATAAAGACGTTAGAAGGCATGTGTCAATGCTCTTAATCTAAAAACTACTTATCTAAAATCAGATAATAATTTCCCAAAAGCTTCAAATGACTTCTTGTCCAAATGTCAAAGATGGAATAATATGCTTAAATAAGCAAAACAACATATAGTCTCTGGCGTCATGTCACAGCATTAAAATGGCCGGCATTAGATGGTTAGGGCTGCCAGCTGCACAACATGAAATAAACACAACAAAAACAAAAACACTTGCCATGCTGCTAATGTTATTCAAGGTTATACTAGGCTGATGTTTTGTATTTCGACTTATTTTAGCTACAATTTACAATACTGTATGCTTAAATGCTATTTTGACATGTTTCAATTTCCCAAAAGCATTTTCCCTGTGGGATTAATAAAGTATTTCTGATTCTGATTTATTGTGGGCATAAGATAAGTATATTCCTGAAGTATAACTGAACCAGGGACAATTTACAAAACACTGAAAGATATATTGTGCTTAATAAACAGTATATATTAAGTATATTTACTACCAAACCAATATAGACCTGACATAAGTAAATAACAAAAAGATATTAGAGGGTTATTCTCACATCAGCTAAAAAGGACATTCCCTGGACTCTGAGTTGGACAGTTGCATTCACCTGGGCAACCCTACGAGGCACTGCTTGTGAAAGCTGCTTATGTAACTTGGAACCTGAACCCATTTACTGAGTATCAGCCTAACTTACTTGCAGCATTCAGAGTAATGGCAAAAGACTGAAAGTTACAGCTGACATACACTCCAGCAGTTCTCCTTCCAAATTTTGGCAGAAAATGCCAGGTCGTGTCTGGAGTCCAGGACAAACAGTCAATGATCATGTTAAAAAATCCTTTATAATGCTGAATGCTTACAGACATGAAGGCTCAGCCATGACCCTAACAGAAGTGTGGGAGGAATTTAAAAGTGCTGTTAAAACAATATATATATTCATAAAAGCAGGGGTAAAAGCGAAGCCACTGTTATTCCATTCAATAAATCTCCCACAACAGGAGGGACGGGAGGAAAAAAAAGTGGCAGGATTGTGATGCCGTGAGTTTTCTTTACAAGTGATGACTTATACAAGAGTTCAGCTGCTCTATAAGATGTCCCGTTCAGCTGGAAAAGCTAATGCACGTGTCCTTTTGAATGGGAGGAAGTGGAGGAGGTCAGGGAGTCTTCAGTGGGTATTGAACTCTGAGGTGTTCCTCCTCACCATTATGACTGAGCTTTAATTGTTCCGAATGCAGCTGGTGGTGAGTTACTGCCTGTACATGCAACAGAATGACAACAGGGCAGATTTTTAGGGAAGATGTTAAAATGAAGGCCTGGCCCAGAAACATCTGACAGGTCTCTTTCTCTGACAGTCTAACAGCCTCGTTAATAGATCAGCCTTTATTAGTGTGATTTTACCAGAGGAAATAAAGTGTCTGACATAATTTATTACTGAAAATAAACTAATTTTAAATTATTAACAATCAAATACATGAATGATGTTTCTGACATGGGAGATAATGAAAATCAAATTGCTTGTAACCGCTTAGGGGCATGGTAATAACAGAAAATATATAATAATATATATAATAAAGTTCAACGAAGCAAAAAGTCACAAACACACATTTCTGTGACTGTAACAATGAGACAAGAAACAGCAAAACACAGATTAAAAAAGGAAATCACATCCAACATCCAGTGTAACTGCATCTCTGACATTGGTGCACTTAGACAAGTTGGAGGAATACTGAGACGCACCACCAACAGGGTGACCTTTCAACCAATGAAAACTCCTGCAGTAATTTGTGAATGATAAACACTACAAAGTTAATCAACAACAACATATTGTGATGCTGTGAATGGTCCAGGTTGTATAGTATACAATAGTTTTGTGCTGCATCATAATATACATAGATATATTAGGCAATATTAGTTTATTACAGATACACAGTCATAGCTGGCTGATAAGTAAAAACAAATGTCAGTGGTGAAATACCAATGATATGTGAGGTCGTTTGGAAACTGTATCTCTGTTACACAGTTTGTCCACCAGAGAGCTCTTACAGGTTTATTCTTCCGTTGTAAAATATTACAGCCAAAGAAAAAGCAACAATCCTGATTTATTTTATGTATTTAAGTTAAAATCAATACATCATTATCAGATGTTTAAAACTTCAGGACATTGATATTGTTAAGTTTACCACTAGTCAGGTTCATTTTCAAGTACGACGAGGAACATTTACATGTAACATAGCTTTCTGATAGCTGAATACGCTGTATAGCATGTATTCTGTTTCTTTCTACAGCCCAGATAAACACACAAACCCACCTGACTGTAACCATTTAAATCTGAAACACTAGTAAGGAAGTGATAATGTGTCTGCTCAAGTGATGCATGAGACAGGAACTGAACGTTTCCACCATTCACTTCAGTTCAGAGAAGACGCCGCAGAAGAGTGAGTGAACATCATGACTGTGCAATACGCTATCACTCAACACAAATGGCTCACTATTTTCTTTCTCTCTTTTCTTTCTGTTTCTCCTGCCCCGCTTCACTCCCTCAGATGCCGTGCATTCCTCTTTGTTTGCTCATACGGAGCCCTCCCTGTGGATCCTGGGCCTGACTTTCCCAAAGCCGATATTAATATCACAGGCCATTGTAATGGAGTTATTTTCATGGAAGCCCCGGAGGAAGTCACGTGGCTATGATTAGTCCCACGAGACCCCAGAGTCTCCATTAAGCTGGTTGTTTTAACTCACATAACCATCAATGAAGTGGAAAAGCTGAGGAAGTAGCTATCACTCAGAGCTGGCCGGGGTGTTTTCTGAGCACCTATTTTGTAAATGGGCCCAGAATATTTTCCCTTTCTTTTTTTTGAGGGGTAGGAGGGAATTATTCTTAAACTGTGGCTTGCAGAAAGGGTCTACATATGTGTGCGTTTACACTGACCCACCACCATTAAGATTGATAGCAATGGGATCTGGTGGTTAACACACAGTTTAAACCTGGAAAAAAGGGGGAAAAAACAACATAAGGAAAAGCACAAGGACTCACACACACTCAGCAACTACACGCAAGGGTGAGCTCCAATGCATCTGCCATCAGGAAGACGACTGGAGGTAAAATGGAAAAAAAGCACCCTGGAATACATTTACTCTGTCAGGTTACTACTTCAACACACATGACTGAGAAAAGCAGACACTGCCACATGCATGCTTCCTCTCATAATTCTGTTCACCTCTCTTCTTGACCTATAAGCCACTGGGCCACTTTACCACTGGGCCACTTCCAAGGAAACAGGAAGAGCTGGGCCAGCGAGGCAGTTGACAGCTTTCAGATGGACTATTAGTGATATCTACCATGTTCAGAGGCTTACTGCGAGGAAGTGAGGGCTGTTCCCACTCTGTACAATGTAATTACCCAGACATGAGCCTCATAATTGTCAAACCAAATTTTCGTGCTGTCAGCTAATAACAGTGGTGAAGAAAACCCAGACTGGTCAACCTTTAACAATAAAAGAGGAATCTGCCTTAAGACTTTGGATTTTCTACTGATTTATTTTATACATTAATTGTTTGGACATTTCTGATTTAGACAATATATCACAGCTTTTTTTTTTAAAAGGGATTGACCCTTTCTATCCATCCATTTCTATCTTAAACAGAGGCTACTAGCTATGAATCCACCAGTTCACCTTGGTAACTGTGCCATAGTTGCATTTTCCTGGAGAAGACTGGGCTGGTTTTAACATGCATCACTAGAAGAGCTGACCTGCTTTTAGTATCCAGTGCATAGTGGCTATTCAAAGAAATGCATTTTTGGCACTGCTGGAGATATTCCCACTGAATTAGATGTATCTCATATATACTTCATATTACTGACAGTAGCCACCCATGACTTCAGACATTTATCGAGGAGGGCTATGAAATAACTCAAGCATCCATTAACACTTGAGGAAACATGCATGGCTGCAAAACCAGAACCTGGTGGTCAAATAGGAACCTGCCCTCCACCATAAAATGAACCCAAAACATAAATGCCCCCAACTCATAAACATTGCCCAGCAGGCTTCACCTGCAATATCCTGACTCACACTGCACTCCAAAACACATTTCCATGTTACTTGCCATTTCAACTTGAAAAACAAAGCAACTGGTTTGATTTTAAAAGTCATTGGGCAGAAAATAAATCTGCTGATTTCTTTTCTATTTTGGAAAATGTAAATACCAAGCTGGTCATGTCACTGTAAGTAGATGATGGCTAAGACCTTCCATGCAGTCACATCTGCATGTCGTCCAAAATGATGTAAGCAAGTTCCCATCACTTTCCCTTATTAATGTCAGTTCCATGTTGGGCGCTGAGCTACATAAACACCCACACACATGTTAATAATGCACACGCAGCAAGACTCTATGTGGGCCCCAATTGACCTGTGTGTGTTAAACTGACACACATATAATACGCCATCTATCCCCCCGATCCCCATGCTGCTCAGTCCCGGTAGGTCTGGACTGGGGGAAATGGAAGATCCACATGGAGCCTGTGACACCGCGGGCCCTCTGCTTTTCCCCAGTCGCAGAGACCAGAGGAGGCCGACTGACCCACTGCACATTAACTGGAACAGGTGCAGTGAGCGGGGGCTTGTTTTTCTTCATCGGCTCCTCAGGAAATCATAAAGCAAATATATTGCTGGAGGACGGTTTTCGGGGTGCCCTGTGAGCAAACTGAGAGGGGAAATGGATCAACGAGTGGCCACTGGGGACAGTAAATCAACAGGCTAAAAGGAGAGCTGAATGTACTGTGCGGGCCCCAGGAGCCTAGCCCAAGGCCAGGGCCTCTGTCAGTCAGAGCCTGGTGTTAATGTCAAAGCCAGCTGGACCTGGCAGCACATGCCTATAAGGAAATGATTGAGCTGTCTGTGTCAATCGCCAGTATACCACTAGAGGCCATCATGTCACAAGCCAGAAATTTAGGCAACTTTACTGTTTTCCTGCCAGAATTCTGTGGCTTTGACATCAGGGAAATTATCAGATTTAGTTTCCTGCTCAAAGGCTTCCCAGAAGTTGTTTATATTTTTATGACATTAATATAAAAGTGATTCTTCCTTCAGAATGGTGAATGGTGAAATTTATGTATTCTATGTCACAAGCACTAAGAGTGGTAGAGCAGATGAAAACATAGGAGCCTTTCCACACGCTCTTTGGAGTAATGGGTCATCCCTAATCGATTTGTCCTGGCTGTTTAGGCTTCAGTGAGATCCCCATGTCCCTCTGTCAAATGCCTCAGTGCACACAAATCTTTCATTGGCTGAACAACACACTCTCTTTCTGCTACTGCACTTGATTCAATCATTCTCAATCCAGAACATATGGAATTCCTTGTCCATACTGCTTCCCTGCCTACCACCTTCACCGCTGCTGCAGTCATATCCAGTGCCACACACAAACACACACACACACACACACGGTCAGTTTACAAATTAGAGCAGCTGAGGGTTTACTGCTACTTCATAGAGGCCAGCGCTGCTGCAGGAGGCCTGGTGTAGGCTGGTTACCTTGTGAATGGGGCATTATTATGAGCTGGAGACACAAGCAGGTCCAGGCCAATTTTTCTGATTGAGTGTTTCAACACATCATATAAGGAAACAGCTGTACTACAAATTAGAATGTTTTCTGTGACATTGACAAATGTGCTGCTTGGACTCAACAGTTTCCACACCTTCCCAACACCGACGCCTTCACATGCACACACACACACACACTTAAACCTATGTTTTTGCCAAAAGAGGCAGAGGTTTTGTGCGATCACTCCACTTAATCATCTCTCTGCCATTCTGCTTACTGTTGCCAAATGCAGAGCGTTATGCAACACAATATCCATTGCTGACAGATACACATCAAGTGACCAAGCAAAAATTGCACATAACTTGACATGCTGATTGATTTAAAAGCAAGCTGAAACCCAACTTAGAACTTTTGTAAAAGGCACAAGGCAATGTCTGGTTTGCAACCATTTATATTCACATATCATGAAGTGTGCATAAAACTGCAGAAAAACTACTGTTCATGAGAAGGTCTAAAAATCAATGGCCTACAGCCCTCCATGTTAAAATGTCCACTTTTACAGCAGTAGTTTGTTCAGTCAATAGCCTGGTGTAAAAGAAAAGACTACATGCCACACTGGTTTCTCCTCATAGGGTTGAACTCATGGGAAGACAGCTTGAGAGAGAATGTCAAATCTTACCTGCTTGAAAATTACTGTAAAACATAATACTTAGAAAGCTACAAAACTGACAGATGCAGAACCTCTAATTCCACAAAACCACAGTTTTTTTTGCTCCAGACAGTTGCAATAGCAATTTTTATTCATTACAGGGAATGGAAACAAGCACTGTAAGTGCTTAGCAAAAAGGATTTTCCACGTAAGCATTACAGGTAATTGAGGATTTCCACTTCAGCTTTTAAAGGTAATTGTGTGGTTGAACTCCAAACACAAGTTCAGTTTCAGTGCAGTCACACTGTAGTTCTTTACGTATAACAACCATGTTGTCAGTGATTTGAAGTTGTGAGTTATGAGTGGTTTTGGAGAAAGTGATGGTACCAACGAGCTCACAAGGTATTTTGCAACTAAACGAAAAACTTAAGCTATAGAAGAAGTGAAACTACTTTTGGGGTTGAGCTGCTGGAGCAGCTGGAAGGCAGCATGTTCCGAGGTTCATGTAACAGGAAAATAAAAATGGTACTTCCCCATTTTTACCCTATATGTAATTTCAGACTGATTAAAAAATAAATGCCTGCAGCAGAGGTGTAATCTATAATGTGCTGTGTGGTTAGTAATGACTGGTCTCAGGATTTGTAAATGTTTGTTTTATTGCTCTCTGCTTTCCCATGTCAGTAAGAATCACTTAAATCGTCATAGGTCATTTAAATGGTGGCTTAACTCATAATTTCTACAGAAAACTATATTGATACCGCAGCATCTTTACTTCCCCATTCTGATAATGACACATTGAGACTGTTTCCTGTTTTACTACTATCATCAGTGTTACAGGCTTCCAAACACAGAGACAGATAAAGATTAAGAAAGTACATAAGCTATTTAGGCTTAATACCACTGATATGTTAATAAGTGTGAAAAGGTTAAGCTGATTCTGCAAACATAAGTGAAACTAATTGACCTTTGACAGTTGTTGGTTTGGTTGACAGCTGGGTATGGTGTTGCTATGGCCACTGAGTTGAAACGTTAGGTCTTTAAACCAAAACTAACGATAAAATGATGCCACAGACCACATGACTTTGAAGAAGAGAGTGGTGTGGTGTCTGACATTTTTCAGTTTACTCTCAGCTGGTCTGTGATGTGCAGCCAAGCTGCGTCTTCTGCGGGGAAACATCAGCATGGCTTGAAACGCAGCAAGCAACAGGCCCGATGTTATTCTTTCTGCCCTACAGAGTGGCAGAGACGAGCTATATATCCACCTATAAATTTGACCCGGTGTGGGTCAGGCTGCTGGCTGAGCATCAATAGGGTGTACCTAGTGTGTGCCAGGAAGCCAAGCCCCTGTGACCACAGAACTGCTTATATATCTGACTCCTCACATCATTCTGAGCAGCTCTCCACACGCTCACAGCACCTGAATTTGACATTATGATGGGTATTTTAGGATGGAATGCTGAAACACATCATTTCTGTGTCTGAACATGTCATTGTTAAATTCATTTTGATTAATTGATGTGGTGTTGTTGCCAAATTATAGTTAAAAATACATCTAAAGAAAACATGCTACTCAACCCTGTTGATCCTAACCTAAGGTTTACTTATAAGCAGATCTGAGGAATAGTCAGTTGTGCTTCTTTTACTGTTCCTCTAATAGGAGTGAGCAGAAGCTGACAGATATGCCATTTACCTGAACAAGGAATTCAATCCCCACAGATCTCATATTACTATGGACTTTACAGCACATCTACAGTCTGGTACAAAATATATTTTGTTGGTTTCTTTGTACACTGGATCCATTTTTTTATAACTTGCATGTTAAAAGTTTATTATTGCTAAACTGTGCATAATATCAGGCATAAGAGTAGTGCTGGGAGCTATGTTCGCACTGTATTTTGTTATATGATGTGATATTCATAAGGTTTAAATAGCCTAATAATGTCCAGGAACTGGTGGCATGGTGGTAAATTGTTTCACAAGGGACACTTTTCATTACTGCACTGTTAAAAATTATGTATAATTAGTGGAGTTGTTGAGCGTAGTGAAAATGGACAGAGGAAGTTCTGAACCAGAAACGGGTGTACAGAACTCCACATACAGCCCTCTCACTGCAGCGTGTTTAGCTGCTGTACAACTGCAGAAGCAGCAGTTTAGGTGATCATGTTTGAAGTGGAGGAGGAAGCTGTTGCTATTATTTGTTTTGCTTGTTTTCCCAAATATTTCAGCTTCAAACATGTTCACCTAAACTGCTGCTTACAAAAATAATTTCCAGAGAGTCTTATTGTATGTCCATACAATAATGTGGTTAGAGTTAGACGTAAATAGTTACATTTTCAGACATGAAATGCATGTGTATGTAAAAGTTGCTGCTGTAATAGATGCAGCTAGAGAAGATGAGCAAAAAAATGTTCATTTTTAGCCCTCCTAATAAACCTCAGACCTCTGTTTTTCTTTGCCTGGTTTCTAGCTGCTTTACTTTCTGTGTGTTTGTTGGCCAACTTTAAGTCAAAAGGGCTTATTGCGATTAAAGGGAGAAGCATTTTCACACATAACTGTGGGTTTTGGATCAAGTGGAAGGACACAAAGGATATTTTCAGCATTTTTTAAAACAATAGTGGTTGAAAATCTTATTTAAACATTTCATTGCACTAAAATGTCTGGATAACTTTCCAGCCTCATCACAGACCTTTTATTTGTTTTATTTTGGCTTTAGGGTATGGGAACTGTGCTGCATGAATCAGTCAGCACATTTCCCTGGCTGGATAACCTCTCTCAGATTTGTAGGATTTCATGTTGACACAACCGCCATCACCATCATGACAAGGCACATGGTAACTGGACTGGTTCCAATTTTTTTTCTGACTCAGTTGACAAACAGTCACAGTGTAAGATTACACATTTTCAAAGGAAGCATGGGTTGGGAGCTATTTTAGCTGATGCAAAACCACATATTTTATACACATTTCTGCCAAGAGGGTAACACAATCTCACATCCCACTGGCAAAATTAATGTTTATGAGTATCTTTAATGGGCTACCTCAGACCCAAGCTTTTTAAAAATTATGCCAGCGCTACCAGAGCCTGTGAAATGATTTCAGAGCTATAAAAGAAGCGTTATGTTCTACCACCTTCATTATAACTGAGGGCAGCTCACTTCAACAAGTCATGTGAGTTATGGCAATGATGGAAAGGCCTCATTATTGAACTTTTAGTAAATCAGCGCTGAAGTTTCAACAGTTGAGTCTTTTGAAAATGTAGGTGTGAAGGCCTCAATGTTCACTTGTGTGATTTAGTAATGTGAAAAGTTCCAGTAAAGCTACACAGCTGTGAAAGTATGATTTGAAATAGAGACGCAGCACAACAGAAACATTTAAAGAGATGTTTAAAAGTGTGAGGAGTAAATCTAATGCCACAATACAGCTAATGTGCTGTGCTCTAAAAAAATATGGGCCAGCTACAGCTTAAGTGTGAACACCTATTCCACTGGCAAACGCAGACCTGAACTCAACTGGTTCCTCCCTGATAAAAATGCTACCCCCTGGTAACCAGTGGTGGAGGTAGTACTGAAGCTTGGTACTTAAGTGAAAGTACAAATACCCAGCAAAACATATATACAAGTAAAAATAGAAGTGCTACATCAACAATCCTACTTAAGTAAAAATCTTAAGTACTTACTTAAGTAAGTACTTAAGTACTTACTTAAGTACTTACTTTTAAATGTACTTAAAGTATTATATATATATATATATATATATATATTATTGATTTCCAAAGGATATCTGAACAGGTTAAAATCAATAATGTGTACTTAATTTACATTTTCAGTACAGAAATCTTTGAAATGTACCCAGAACCAGCTATGGACAGGTCTGTGTGTCATGAGGCAGGCTGTGAACAGAGAGGCTGGTGATAAAAAACAGGCATTCACCATTTTTACTGTGTAAGTATTTCTGCTTTAGCTTAATGTTATGATTAGTTAATCAGACATTAATGGATGACTTGTGTTAGCAGACAGTAGCTAACTAATTAGCTAACTGAGCCAGAGCACCGACATCATGACTGAGGCTCATTATATAAACACAGCTGGCAGCATGACCATGGAGAGTCTGACCTCACATCAGTCCAGCACTGTATTCATAAAATGTAACAAGTATCTACAAACATTGTAGAAATGTAGTGGAGTAGAAAGTAAGGATAATAGCTGCAAAACATAATGGAGTAAAAGTATAAAGTATGTACTATTATTTTTACTTAAATACATAGAAATTTACTTAAGTACAGTAATGAAGTACAAATACTTAGTTACCTTCAACCACTGCTGGTAAAATATGCACCGATTCGGTGGGTGCTTCAGGATTGGAGCACCCACGAAAGCCTACACTTGTCATTGATTTGCTAATGACCACTCCCCCGCTACCTATCAACGATTGCATTGTGATGTCAGGTAAACTGCTAAAAAGGCTGGACAGCAACTTGCTGAAAGACGAACAGGCAGGCAGTGAAGGAAAACACACACGTTAAGAACACTAGGGAGACAATGAGACATAGGTGAAACACATCACGGCAGGGAAGGTAATCAACAAGGAGGGAAAACCCTGGAGGACGTAAGGACACAGACACACAGTGGAATAAAACAGGAAATACCCAACATAATCAAATCAAATTAAAATACAAATAATGCCAAATACCAAAAAACCAAGAAACTAGGGAATTAATCAGAAGACAAAACAAAGGATTATGACAATCATGTTGTAATGTTATAAGTTCTCAGTTCAGCTCAGTCTGCCTAAATCTAAAGTTCAAAACAACCACATTTACAACCTTTAACCCAGCAATAATGATGAATACTATAAAACATACGTCTGACAGGACCATTTTTAAAAGTGGAATAAAAAATGTCAAACAACAAAACCTCCAAATCTTTGCCACAAAAACACCTGGAAGCTGGTTGCAAGTGTCTTATTAGACATAGCATGTTACTGTTCTGCTGAAAATAACAAAAATACAGGGAAGTTTGGTTACTGTAAGTCTATAAGCTTCCAGTACCGGTTGAGACTGACAATTACTCCTTGCTATGAAACTGTGTTAGTGAACAGAGCGGAAGTAAAAGGGGTCTGCTAGTCATAACAGGAATCATTCATTTTAATCACCAAGCAAAAGAGACAATAGAGTTTGTTTTGTTGTCACCGGTACTTCAACATTTTGAAAATGTTCAGACTTTCACAGCCCACGCCAACACAAGAGTCTGTCGCACAGTTCATGCTGTTATTGTAAATTCAGCAGCAGCATCTCTCTGAAATGCTCCTGACAGCTTTCACTACTCTAAATATAAAATTGTCAACAAATTGTGTGGGCTATACAAAAAGTAAACAGCATGAATGTCATGACCTCTTGCTCCAAAACTATTTATTAAATTAGCTTTATGAATGAATGTTTTTGGGAGCATGATTAGCATTTGATCTACCAGCATGGCTTGTGAAAATAACAATATAAAACACATTTACTGTTACATAAAAATGTCAAGTCAAACTCCAGTTGGCACGACAGTTTAGTTTGTAGTGCTTCTTATGCTTTTAAATGTCACTGCACACCTGTTAGGAACATTCAATTATCTTTACAGCACCTGGTATCTAAGTGAATACCCCGTTATATTACTCAATTCATCCATATACGGTATACGCACAATGTAACTACAAAATAATCATAGCTGTCAGCATTTCATGACAAAAGAAAGAGGGTTAAGCACCTCAGTGGGCCACTTTCTGTCCTTCCTCGGTTGATGCACATGAAGGTTTGACTTGCGTGCTAAAATCCACGTTAGCCTTACGCGCTAGCTTAACATTAGCAAACGCAGCTAAGCTAAGTTAGCTTCATGGCTTCATGGCTCCATGAGGTTGTAAAATACTGACTTTTCTTCATCTCTCTCACCCCGCAGTGTGACGGTGAGTCTCACACACCAGTCAGTAGCTAACTGCAGTTTTTTGTAGAGAGTTTGATTTAACCCCCCTGTTACTAATTACAGCCACTTCCTTTATGTATGATTTTTTTTAGCCCTAATAATAAACTGAATGGTTGAGTTACATTTAGGCTTTTCAATCAACCTCAAGTGGACGATGGAGAACCTGAAGTTTTTAGAACTTTATTTGACGCTGCCTCCACGCTGCAACCTACGGGGCAAAGAAATTAAGCCCACGTGGAAGTTTCAAAATCTGTAGTTCTCCCTGTGCCTGTGTGGGCTGGCCTCAATTCCCCCTAGACTCCCATGTTAAAATGTCCATTGTATTATCAGCATGATAAATGACCTGCTGCAACAGTTAACAAGTTTTGGATTCTGTTGATAAATTCCCCTTTAATGGTGACACTACTGGAGTATTTTTTTTAAATTCTGTTAATACTAAAGATGTTTTGCATATTTTGAGTTGCTGTGAGTGACAAGCAGGTGATGCCTTCACAGATGATTTGTCCATAGTTGCATACAGTCTATGGTTGGCCTCATTTTTCAGTTGTAAAGGGATAGTATGCAGCAATGAGTATGCAGGACCATCTTTTTAAGGTGCTGGTGTTAATACATCATTTACATACATAATTCCACACTTTTTTTCCTTTTTCCCTTAAACTCCTTTCTTTCCTTCCTTCCTTAAATTACAAGACCACAAAAACCCAGCAGAAAATGGATTCTAGTGCGGTAATTTAGTCTACAGTAATACCTAATACAGCTTTATCTTTTCCAAACAAAGTTATGAAGACATTTTTATAAGGAAAGGGGATGTGTATATGCAGCTGTGTGTTTGGAAATCTTTTCCTCCTGACCCTGCTCTCGAGGTTGGCTGCAGCCCTGTTTTTAGGTTTAAAGCCAGAGAGAGAGAGAGAGAGAGAAAACCCCCTTGTAGTTGGGGGAGATGAAATGTTGCGTCAACTCAAATGGATGTATGTGTATAGCTGTACCCCTGGGGGGAGAATCCGGGAGCCCTTTATCACCTTCCCGAGCTGTTGAGCAAAAATAATGCCCCTTCTGTTATCCTCATCAGCGACGCACTAAGCACGTCTGAGGGGATATCCTGTTGGCGAAGCAAACGCATTCATCCTGCTTGCAGTGGTTTTGGTGACACAAGATTTACAAAATGTTCCACCGGCCTCCACTTACCTCTTTACAATACTCTGAATATAAAGTAATGGGCCTTAGATCCTCTGTTATTTCAGAAAACAGGGGGATTCTCAAAGTGGTGCCAACGTGAGCAGGGGTAACGCAAAGACCAATAACAGCAGGACTGTTTACACTGTCTTTGACAGCCAGGGTGTTAAGGACACTTTTTGTATCCAGAGGAAAGCTTAATTTAAACTTATTTATGACCTCAGTAAAATATAAGCGCAGTATGGGCTTAACACCTCTGTTGGCGTTGAGGAAAATCTCCTCTTGACTTGACCGGAAAAAACGGTTTTCTGTCCTTAAAATAATGTCATATCGAATTGTGTGAATAAATATTAAGCAACAATTGCCTACGTGCCTTAACATGATGGGTGGGTTTAGAAGTTAGATTACTCAACATCCAACTCAATGACTTAAGCAAAGTTTTAAAACCACTATGAAACAATTCTGTGGGCTGGGTAAGGAGGAACCATTAAGTAGTTGAAGTAATTCAAAACATCCACTAACCATAATACACTGTGCGGTTTCTGATTTCTGGAAAAGTGAAGTACTTAAAAACAATCAAATTTGAAAACATTTTTTGTCCTCCTCTTCATTCCTTCCTTCTCTGTGGCAATGGACTCCACCATGAGACCAAAATACCCTGATAAAGTTCATTTGTTTTTTTTTGTGTTTTTTGTTTTTTGTTTTTTAAATACTGGGTTATATCCTGCTATCACATCTTTTCCCTTTTGTTTGACCCAAACCCACACTTGTGGTGAAGCTCCTGTCATACCAGCAAAAGCAATGACATTAACATTAGAAACCAGAGGAAGCCTGGTTGCAGCAGGCCACCCAGGTTTTCCAGAGGTCTAGAGAGCCAGGGAAAGTATATCTTGGACAAGTCGGTGGACTACCCTTGCATTTCCTATTATTAATTTTACACAGGCGACCAACCCATGCTCTGTAAATCATACCTGTGGTTTAGGAAGCGCTGGTGGGTCTCTTCTTTCACTTCTTTCTAATTCATGTTGAATTCTGCTTATTGTCAGTCTTTCTCCTCCTATCTGCCTATCCGCCCCGAAGATTATACCTGCCACTTACAATGAAACACTTGATGCGTGACGTAGTCCTGAAATACTAGGTTCGGATTTTACCAGGTCTGAGTACGTCAAAAGTATCCTCTTGGCACAATTGTGTTATTGCAGCATTGAGAGGAAACTGTGGTAGGGACTGGCAACTCATTTCACCCTTTGCCCTTCATCTTGAGCAGAAGAGGCTCATCGACTATTACCCTCTTAACACAATATACAGTAACACCCTCACACACACACCCTCTATCACCAAGGCAGTAAAAACAAAGGTTAGTCTTTCTATTCCTTTTCTTTGAGTCATAGAGCAATATATATATATATATATATTGATTTTACTACTTTTTAAAAACATTTCTGATTCATGATGCTTGGAGAACATTCAAGGCTGTGAGAGCTATTTCTTGCCCATTTTGCAGCTCAAGAGTGAGGCCAAGTGCACAATATATGAGCCTGTCAATGTAAAAATAAATTATATCGAGGCAGATATTTGATGCACACATTAAAGTTGTGTGGTCAGCTATCGATATATGCACAAAATTGCATGTTGTGTGCCAGTAAAAACTGAAATCCCTAAAAAAGTTTTACCCATCGTGACCACTCTCAAAATAGAGACTTTTATTCTGACAATTCTAGGCAGCAGCGTTGCCCACAAATGACTAATTCTCTTTTAGAGTTAAATGGATCTTCGATTTTTAAGGCGTCTTAACGCTGTCCACCATTTTTACAAATATATTAAGCAGAAACCACACAAGGACTATCAGGTACATCTAATGTTTAATACAGTAAGTCTATTCATCCTCTTTTTGTTATTATATATGGCCTAATCCCATTTGCAAAAATTAGATTTTTATCTCCCTGGTGTGTTAAGCCCTACAGCACAGAGGGAGGGAAGGAGAAACGGCCTGTGAAACCTCAAGTGATTGCTGGAGTCATTCATTTTTAAGTTTCTGGCATGCTCACTCTGAGGATGTGGCAGCTCCCACTGTGACGCATTTACTTAACTGGAGTCCATCAGAACACAAACGTAAGGTATACTGAGAGCAGAGCTGTAAGGGATCACAGAGGAGCAGCAGTGAGTTGCGCAGAAGAAAACAATCAAATAAAAATAAAATGTAGTAAACTAAAGCACCTTAACTTCACTGTACTAATTAATTCAAACTCATCAGAGGGTAGCATATTAGTCATGTGTCTTGTCTTTTCAATTACAAAATAAAATGTTATACACCTTAATACATCCACTTTGTTTATCCAAAAAGTATATTTGCAGTAGTACAATACAGTGCTTTTATTTGTTATACTTTATTCTATTTATAGCCTTTAGGTGCAGCACTTTTACTCTTTTTATGCGTTATTGCAACTTTTACTTCAGGAAGTGAAGGACATGAATACTCCTTTCACCCCTGCTGAATACTTAAACAATAAAAATTCCTTCTTTTAAAGCTGAATATAATTCAGGTCTTTGTTGACTTAGCGAGTGACTGCTTATATTTTCGTGCAAACCAGTGAGAAACTTCAGCTTCAGGACAGCTGGAACCATAAAGATGGACCTACTTGGAATGTGCCAGTAAAGAAGAGCAGTGCAGAGTCTCTGTGTGAATATGTTTAGATTCAGTGTCATCTGAGTGCATTAGGTAGAATGTAAACACATGCAGCAGACATTTACTGAAACCAGTCTTACTTACTTACGTACTTACTTGTGAGGCTAACAGGCAGCCATTGCAGCCACATATGCAAACCTAAAATCTATTGATTTAAAGATTATAAAGCTTTTGTGCGCTGAGGGTTTGAATGGACCGGCTGTAGTGCTCTAGTCATCATCTCCTTGAGACTCCAGACAGACAGCTCAAGGAATTTTTAAACAAAGATTGAGAAATCCATCATATCAAAACCGTTTTATGTTTTATTTGGGCCTCTGGTATCTCTCATCTCTTTTGGAACATGACAGTAATTACAGCCATCAAGGTGCTTGTCTGGAGCCATCAGCCAAGTGTATGGAGACTGCTTCTCCTCAGCAGGTCTAGCTCAGACTCCTGACATCACTGCTGCTTACGTTTGTTTTAACAGACCCTGAAGTATGTAATGGCGATAATCGCAGACAGGTCAGATTTATTCCGAGTAGTCGCCCTGGTCTAATTCATACTTTAAGTTAACAGTTACTGGGAGGATGATCCTATAAACAAGGTAAAGTGTTATACAGGGGAAGGAATGTGTGGATAAATGCAGGCTGTGAAATGGTCAAGAAGGGAGTCGTCTCTGTCTGAAACCATATCAGTGATACATGTAATAACTTTAAAGGAGCACTGAATTTACAGTGTGACATGAGGAGTACTGCTGTGTCTGTGAAAACAGTTGTATAACATCTTCTGCGGATGGAGTTTCACAAAATAATTTCCGTGACATCATCAGGGTCATCTCAGCCTGGGCTCACTTTTTTAACCGAAAGCTGGCATCACAAACTGGTGTCTGGTTTGAAAGAAAACAGGAAATGTCTAATGAAAGATTAAGTTGGATTATGAGAAATGTAGGATCTAGATCTAGAGGTTCATCAGAATTTAAAAGTCAGAAAATGTCAGCCTTGAGGATTTATTGTTTGGAACTTAAGGAACTTTTTGAAAAATGTAACCCTGACACTATTTTTAAATTAAAAATGCCAGTGTTTTCTTACATACCAGCACGCCCACAGGATGAAAAAAAATCCACATGAGTTTAATGCAGAAAAGATCATGATTCAGGTTAGAATTTCACAATGTGAACCACAGAATTCTAAAAACAGGGCTGGATGTTTATCACAAAACCAATTTTTTTCCCAGAAAAAGCAATATGTACAGCATAATGTGACTATTACCTACACTGCCAGAAATATTAACATACAGCCATTAGTGCCATGTGGTGTGGACTACAAAAGTACCATATCCATCAGAACAGGAAGTTCTCTTGAAGGAACTTTCCTAAGTTTATTTTTTTGCATTAGTGGACCACATTTTGCACATTTTTCAGGAAAAAAGGACATTTTGTCTCAATCTGCATTCAGGAAGAACGTTTAAAATCTGATGACAAAACCAAACTGATAGCATGGGGGTTGTAATTTTTCAGGAGAATATCTGCTGGGCGCGTTTCCTGTGTCATACCACTGGACAATGAGCACTGGACTGTGAGGAGGTTAAGTACCTTGCTCAAGGGCACCCTGATGGTTGCACTGCAGGCAGGATTGAAACATTAATCACTCGCTTTCCCTGCCAGATATTCTGAGGCAGTCCAGGGCTTTGAACTGGCAACCATCCAGTTCCCTCTGTACTGATATACAGTAGTATGGACACAATTTATGGTTATTTTGCTTTATGGTTGGATTGGATTACATGGATAAGCCTCTCTGACTGACTGAGAAAACACACATTTTCTTATGGATGGAGATGCAGAAAAGCAGGTGTGATTAATATCATTATTAAATATATTGATAAAATGATGCACAAGTTGAATATCAATGACAAAAAATAAGACTTGGAAACTTTCAGTTGCTCCTGTGGAGGTTTCTTTGAAAAAATCTTAATGCAGTCTTTTTGAACAGCTTTCTTTTAAAGACAGGGGAATTCATTTAGGTGATAAATGTTGCCTTGTTGGTAACAGTAGGACAGAAAACACAGGCGAGCAGGACTTGGCAGTCTTTCCCCACAATGTTCCATGAGTGGTGAACTGTGCTCCAGTTTCATGCTTGTTTGACAATGTTGTCACCCCTTTTTCCTCTTAAATATGAAACACTAAACACATGTGTAAAAATTATGGCATTTTAACAGCTATTAAATGAAAAGACAAATTATTTTTCTGCATAAAACGAAGTGACTGATTTGCAGTGCTCGTTACTTAGGTGTTACTCGATTAGGTTTCATGGTATTATGTCTAATGATGTCAGCTTTTCCTTCATGCGAATGGGCTCCACTGCCTATTCATTCAAAGGGAAATGGCACAGCTAAATCAAGTATAAACTCTTTATAATGCTTCAATAAAACACAGGCTCAGATAGGAAAAAGTCACCTCTAGAGAGAGAAATGTGCATAACATCAACAATCTGCCGTGAAATGTGAAATGAAGAAAGCGACCTCTAGTCCCACTGCTCCCGCCTCACTCCCATTCATCAGCTTCCAGTCTCCACTAAAAGCAGGCTTTACAGCCGTTTGGCGTTCATACTCTAAAATATGTTCTACTGGATGGACACAAGTGTCGATGAGGTGGTATTTCTCAGGCCCCTTGTCTTTCCGTTATCGCAGGATGTGGAGTCGGGAAGAGAGAGGGAGCAGAGCGGGGAGGACTGGAGCCCTAAAGCATGATTTACTTGACCTTGCAGCGCTGGAACTCACAGCCAGAACCTCATTAATTTCCAGGGTCATTCCGTTCGGACATAAATTGGTTAAAAATCGGAACGCGTGGATGACTTCCAGACATACACTAAGAATTATGAAATCTCTGGCCTCACCTCAACCTCCCCGTCTCTCCTCGTACCCACTCCAAAACCAAAGCATTTTCAGATCACAGGGTGTAAATCACCCAGGCCCGCTTGAAGGAGTCACCTAATCCTGATCGAAGGGAGGAGGCAGATGGAACGTTTTATGCTTATTAGGCAGCAAATATGGCGTTGTTTTATGTGATTATCAACTGTGAATGATTTTTCTCTCCCATCCATTCTTGCGCCTTGGCCTGTCTTTTGTTTGGGGAAAAAAGAGCTGGAGCAACAGCAGGGCTGAGAGGGAAGTCCAATAAATTACACTAATGCACACATTTAAAAGGGCTCATATTCCCTTTGGCCTGTTATCAAGACTACTCCAGTGAGAATGTAAACTACCTCTTTCTGCCCCCTCCCCAGACCCAATATTTAATGTTATCATCCTCTAAAACAACTCAACTGTTTATGTTATCTCAAATAAAGGGCAGAGTATTTCAACTTTTTCTCACTATTTCATATTGGCTCCAGATTAGTCAGGCAAATAGTTGTCTAATGGTGCTGCTGGCCTCATTAATTCAAGGAGATAGACCCAGAATTGTATAAACACAGTGAAGTCAGGGCTGGTGAATCACACCTTCAGTTTATAGAGGCCGACAGAGGGGGAGGATGCTCTATATGAGCCCACACAAGGAAACTTGTGTGGGCTCTATATGAGCCCACACAAGGAAACTTGTGGAAAGGAAAACAAGCGTAATCCTGCTGATAAAAGCAGGATTGTTTCAGAGTTTATTTGGACATGCAATGTCTGGCTGAGGTTATACCCTAATGAGACAGCAGCTTGTCCAGAGTGGATTCATCACCGCTGGATCGGGGTTATCACCCTCTGCCGTGCCCCACTACTTTTAATCTGGCTCCTCTCTGGTCACTCCCTATCAGCAGCAGTCCATCCCTGGAGCCGTCAGCATCCATCAGGAGCTGCAGACATGCAAAGGGAGCACGGCTGAAGAGTGCATTAGTAAATTATTGCTTCATGGTTGAGTTTTAGTATCTGTCATGTTGCAGAGCACATGCAAAGTTAACACACACACACACACACATGCACACACACAGTCATGTGCGTGCACTTACTTCAGACATTTATTTATAGTGGAATTAACAGAGATGAGACATTGTAGTAAAAGCAACATGTCTTATACATGCCAGTGTAACTCCACACAATCCAACCCTACAGAGCTGTAAGTCGAGAACACATAAAAGCAGCACCTGTAGAAGTTAATGCAATCCAGAACAAAAACCCTGCAATAAATACTAACTAAAGGAGGCTTCTAATTCTCATATTAAGCTCAATCTGCTTCTTTGTTCAACATTTGTCCTCTCAAACACAAACTTATCTTCTGCCCTCACGCAGACATAACGCATGTCTGTGTGTGCACGGTTTGATTAGTTTAACTTATAAGGTGATTTAGTGTTGTTATTGTTACGCACTACCATGACATGACCCACTCCCACCTCATCAACGCGCCCCCGCAACCCCAAACAAGCACATTAAAGTCACAACAGCTCTTCATCTTGTCTTGCAGAGATGAAATGACATGAGCGTGCAGCTCACAGCCTGCATCTCTCTCTCTGAAAGAATAAATAAATATATTTTTTACCTCCTCTACCTCCGGTCAAGTAAAATACACAAATGTAAGCGTCTGAGTGGGGGATTTAAATCACTCATTGTTGATATTTAGACCAGTTAAGTCAATAATCTCCTTCTTGCCACAGTGATAAGTGATATTGCAGGGGGAGTCTTTACCATTATTTCTCTTTGGGAGTTTGAGTTTGCTTATAGCAAAAACATCAGTCAGACCATGTGTTCTGAGTAATTGGCCCTGAGGGAGAAATACCCTTGAAAGTGAAGGAACAATAAGGCAAATTGCACTTTTTTTGTGGTAGAAAATGTCAGCGTGACAAAGTGGTTTTAGAGATGTCTGCAAAAGATGTCCATGTTGCAATGTGAGGGCAACTGCATTGTGAGAAACTTAATGAGTGTTGCTGGTTAATGAAAATGTACTTGACACTTTGTTTGAGGACACAATAGTTGTTAATAGGCAGGAAAGGGAAGTTTTTAGCTGCACTACAGACACACTTATTTTAAGTGTGAAGGCAATGCGATGAGACTATTAAGACACATGTATCCCTCAATAGCTTATGTAAATGTAAATCATGCTTAAATAAAGAGTAAGAATAGAGTTTCATTGGAAGGTTAAAGACAGCAGCAGTTTTTGAAGCTTTTCTACTGGAAAGCATAAGGGCACACTCACTATTGGCCAAGTCCACCTCAAGATTAAGGTAAAAAAAATGCTCTGCAGTATTTTTGAATGGTTACAACACATTTGCAAAAAGAAAAAATGGCCAAAATGGCTTCCCAGTGGCAACACTTGCCTGCGGAGCTGTCTTAATTCAGAGGTTTTTCATTTTCAGATGGTGTAGTGTGTGTAGATTGTTAAAGTCAAAGGGTGGTCTGTACTATGGAGGATTCTTTGTTTGGGTCACTAGCTATCACAAAGAATTATTTCAGACATAATTTAATTTAAATAATCCAACAGTCACTGGCATACAAAAAAAACTGGAATATGTTGAGTTGTGCCTACGTTTTCACTGCAGTCATCAAAAACTGCTAACTAAAAAAAATGGCTGTTTACATAAATAAATATTAAAAATATGGGTTTGCATTGGTGCGGTTTTGCATCCATTTTCAAAAGTTCCCTCTGGTGATTGGTTTAAAATATTTATAACCAAACTAAATTTATCGTGGCATAAAATGTGGGAACTGTATAAAAATGAACATGTGTCCAAAGAAATCATCCAGCTGGGAAACTGATTTTTCATTCATGTCAAACATATGGTTTTAAATTCCCACAGTATGAACGCTGCATAAACATTAAACTCCAGCTGCAGTAACATGAGACATAGTATCTACTTTCTTACACAAGCGTTAAAAAAAGCAAATTATTATGTTTTATCCTCCATTATAGGTAAATGTAACAGCTTTTACCTGCTGTATTTTATCTGTGATTGCACATTTAAATCATAAAGTGTGAAACTAACAGGTCACATATTTTTGCTGAAACAAATTTTATAATTACAAATACTGGTAACTGGTTAAAACTTAAATATTTTTTATTATTTCTGACATGTTATAAGCAAACATTTAATTGAAAGATAATTTAATGATGAAAACATGTTTATGTGATTATGAACCTATGCTTCATAATAACTTAATAAAATCATTCACCAGCTTGACAGCTATATAGATTGATTGCCAAATCTTCTTTTTAATATTGGAAAATCCACAATAGACCTGTTTTGGCTTTAGATGATATAGCATCACTCTGGTTCCCCAGATCATCCCAAAGACAGTAATTACAGGCTGTGGAGCATGTGCCTGTACATCGTGTGGCCTATGCTGTTGGCTGCTAGGGAGCGCTGCATCACATCATGGCTGTAATGGAAGCCAGATGTCTCCCTGTCTGTTTAAGGCTCATAATCAATAGCCTCACTCAGAGCAGCTCTGACTTTCTCTGCCTCTCTCTTTCCTCTCTGACAGCTTGTTATGAGAAGATTAGCGAAGGAATGGTGTGTCTGTGCTGCAAACAACAACTGTGTCAGGAGTGAGTTTAACTAATTGGATTCCCCACATGAAGTTTTGTTAGGAGGAGGAGAAGGGTGATGTGGTTGGGTGCGATGGAAGGGAAGTGATCCCTCCCTGTTGCCTCAACAAGTTACATGACACTGCAGGCTTGTTCCGCCAACTCCCAGACACTGACTCTGGGAATCCGAGAGTGATGGAGGGAAGGGGATTCCCGTGAAAAAAAATAAAAATCTGTCCAAATAAATAACCTGAAGTGGCACTCGAAGCGACGCAGTGCATCTCCATTTCCTGTGGCTGTTTCCTGCCGTCAGACAGGATCGCTTTATATCTCAATCCATGAGCTTGTGCCAGGGGAAATATTATGGAGCTGATGACTTTTTATTTTAGCATGAGGGGAAGTGGAGAGTATGTATACAGCACCGGGTTACTGCAGGAAGAGGCAGAGGTGTGGTGATTGGAGTGTGCAGGTCATGACCTCCAACTTGTAATGATCACCTGATGGATGTTTCAAGCCTGAGGTCAACTGTGTGTCAGAGGAGAGCAGGGAAAAACAGAGGGAAGCGGAGTGGCAGGTAGTTATGCACAGTCAGGATGTCTGAGACTGCTGCACTGTGAAAGTAACAGTACCTTACTTACTCTAATGAAACTAGCAGGAATCTGTCTCACGATCTACTCCATTTGCTGTTTTCTGACACATCCTTTCTCTGTTTACTTAGCTGTTTTAAACAGCCAGTGTATTTGTAGCTTTGCCCCCTGTGGTTTGAGAATAAGAGTACGTGCATTCTCGAGTCAAGGTAGGAATCATGATGGAAACTAACAAAGTTGCTGTTTTGAGAAGTAGTTTAGTCTGGAAAATCTATGCAAGTACTTTTGATGCTTGTGTAATAATCTATTACTGGAAGACTGTGCGTGTAATGGATTATTTTGAATGACAATTTTTAAATTTCAAATGCTATTTACACCCAACTGCCAGTTGCCAACAGTGCTACTTTCACCTAGGGGTAAAATAGCCAATGGCTTATAAAAGTGCTTCAAAAAGCTAAAAATAATAGTATTGAAGAAAAAAAAGCCACGTGTTTGACCAGTCTTTTGTTTTGCACAGATAGGCTTTGTCACTTTTACACTACCTCATCTGACTTTCTATGCTAGAATAAAATGAGTGTTGGGGGTTGATTCGTAGCTCTAGGTGTAAATAAGTCATTGCTCTCTGACTCTCTATTCTCACCCTGCTGTTTAATTTTGTCTGTTTTCTCTTCACAATAGGTGGGGCTGTGGTTTGAAACCTGTATGCTCATCAGACTTTCTTGCCCCATCTTGCTTATTTTAGTTGCCACATTTGATGACTTGGTGGTCCAATGAAAATAAGACTCCTGTCACAATAGGCAGGATTCTGTCTTTAAAGACAGAAAGATGTGTATGTTTTTGTTTATTTGAAAAATAGAAAGGATGCATCTGCCCTGACCATAATGTTATTTTTTCAGCTTCATTACCAAGCTGTGTTATGGAGTTGTTTCTTTTAAGTCTTTCAAGAACACTAAAGAGAAATAAAAGAAAAAAATCTCATCTTAAACTCATATTAATACAAACTACTATCTAGATGTACAGCCGAGTGAGCAGAGCATTTCCTGATGAGGTCCGGTGGACGAGCAGCAGCAGATCTGGGGTTGAGGCCTCTATCTGTCCGTAGTGGGAATAACTTCATCTCTCACTGATAAAGGCAGCTGGCTCTGGCGACGCTCAGTAAAGTTTTATAGTCAGATATGCACAGATGATTAGGCCAGCTGTGCAGTGTCATATATTCCTAAACAAACCCTGCAGGAACTGAACTCTCGCCCCTTGCACATATGGGTTACAGGGCTTGCACTCACACTCTTGTTCATGCACTTAAATATGTGCAAACATTACGCACACAGTCGCACATGCACAGCAAGAAAGAGAACAAGAAAGTTCCAGTGTTCTGACTGGTTTGCCTGAAGGCTTTGACAATGTGACCCTTATTAAACTATTATAAACGATATTTATGGTTTTACCAGCTTTACTGTAACCACACAGATGCAAATAATGACAGTAATTATGATCTCTCACCCACATCTGAATCTGTCTGCTAAATCAGTTAAAAGGAAGTTGGACTAAAGGATGTGAAACTGAGCAGCGATTTCTATAAATCACCTGTTCACTCTCACTTGTGTGTCTCTTCTCTGGTTGCTGTGGTGACGAGTGTGTGGCGCTTTCTCGATCCAAACTGTTTTGGTCACAGGGACAGTATAGTACGCAGCAGCACAAAAAGCCCCGGCAGGTCTCTCTGCCACAGCTCTGTTTATTTTGGAACAAGAACAAGACAAACCCAAATGACATTTTATTTATTTTCCTGCTCTTGCCCTCTCCTCCCCTTAACAAGCAGAGTCGTGAAGAAGAATTCCTTTATAATCCATCAGTATCAGTCCAAAGTGTGTGTGTGTGTGTGTGTGTGTTCCCGACTGTGTTGACACCACACACGCACACTCACATGTAGATATAATGGAGTGTGACTAGCACCGTCAGATAATAAGGGGCAATATCAGATAAGAGGGGCCTGTGCAATGAGCCAAGTGACATGCTTGACTGCGTTTGGTCCCGGGGGTGGTCTAAATACTGCAGGTCTGTAGCCTCTTGCATTAAATTCTAATGATTTAAAAGTTATCCCATAAGAGCATGTGACTACCCAATGAAAAGGTTAGTCATTTGACATAAGCATTGTCAGACATGTACTTTATCTTGTTATTCACTGAGTGGTGTTTCGTTTTAACTGTTCTGTATAAGACTACATCTGTGAGGCACGATAAGCACCGAAAAGGGGAAATGAGGAAACCTCAGACTATACTCAGCAGACTTAACATTTATCTTCCAAAGCAGCCATGTAGGTAACCTCAGTTGCTTCATGTGTCAGGTTCTGCTTGACTTTACGTACTCTAGTTTGTTTGTGCTGCACACTTTAAAACATCATACAGCGATCATTCCGATAAATTAACACAAAAATGTTTTCGTTTCCAATATGTGACCACAGATGGAAGTCTGGAAGCAAACCACCATCTCTAGAGTCAAAGTCGTTACACCCATCAGCCACACCAGTCACCACCCTGCAACTGGCTAAATGTAAGTAATTGTCAGCACAAAATAACTGAGAAAACAATCTACTGAGATTCACTTAAGGTTATTATTATACATATATTTTATTAAAAAGCAACCGCTGAGCAAAATTTATTATTGGTCCACTTTGATTAGCACCGGCCCACTTGCCAGCCCAGGTCAGAGATCAAACAGTCAGTTATGTATTCTCTTACAATGCTGGTTAGCTAGTTACCACTGGTGCAGCTTTTCCATGTTGGAGCGCCATCTGAGCAGAAAGATGTCATTCTAAGTTGTCAAATATTTGGTGAAGGCTGTGTAGCTGTTGTGTAGTTTGTCCTTTGTCATTAGCTTTCTTTTTTAAACCATGAGTGTTCCTTCAGTCATACTACATGTACACATTTACAGAGCACTGATAGACTTTAATCAACATTATGTGAATGCATTTTTAAGCAATGTAACATATATGTAAAAGCTTTTAACAAACTCTCTAAGAAACACTTCAGCCTCTGATAAGTAATTTAAGGCAGCAGGAGTCTTCTTTCTTTTACTGAAACCACATTAAACTGCGTATAACACCACTTTAATCATCTTCGAAATGTGTACATAAACCCTAAAATCTAACCTCATAATATGATATTCTCATCACAGAGAGACACAATAATTTCATGCCAGCTGTGAGGGTGAACATGCAGGCAACACTCTCATTTGCACACACATAACATCAACTCTATCTGATGCTTGGACCTAGCAAAGCCGCAGGCAGTTCAGCCCTCTTTCAGGGAGCAGAGTGAAAATTTGCTGCTGATGACAGGTCATGTGAAATGAAAGTGCTTTTAACATCCTCTCTTTTGTGTTTGCATCTCAGCGGGCAGCCAGAGCTCAGCCATAATCCCCCTCCCAGTGTGTACATCACTCAGTGAATTTAGCCTCTATGGAAACGGGCAGGCGGTCGGACCGCTGCCATTTCACAGCCCTAATTAATACCAAACCTCTGCACCCTTCACAAATTACAGCATATACCACACGAGTTTGGCTCAAGACAACAGTCTGCAGTCTGCAATAAAACGGTTCCTTCATGGCCACATTAAAAAACAGGGCGGTAGGTCAGAGGACTCTTAGCTTATAACTGATTACTGTTGGCCATCAGCTCAGAGTGTGTAGGCAGTGTATTATTTGAGAAGGGTGGTGAAAGAGGGCTTAAGTAGCGCTGTCCAGGTGGCGGAATCTCTGAGGGATTCTCCACCGAGAAAGCCATCCAAGGACAACCAGGAGAAAGTTTTAGTGGAGGTGAGAGGGTGTTGGGGGGGGGGGGGGGGGGGGTGCTTCTGTTTGGGGAGAGAGGGAGGGACTGGCCACCCCACAGTGCCCCGCTGGCTGTGGTCTGCAGCCAGTGCAGCAGTAGGTAACTCTGGAGCCAAGGTGGAGTGAGAAAGGAAGGGAGGAAACTCAGAAAGAAACCATGAAAAATGTGGAGCATGAAAATGTCTCCCTTGGTTTATGGCAGCACAGCCTGGCTTCCAAGAGAAACACATCTTTAAATTTAACTTGAGATGTCTCTTTTTTTCTTCTTCTTCTTCTTCTTCTTCCACTCCCAACTGTTGGCAAGGACCAGGTTTTGAAAGCGAAGCCAAGATGCTTGGAAACTGCGACCATGTTAAAAAAGCTCTCAATAATGTGGCTTTTTGGAAATGTGGCGACAGCTTCTGTGTGAGGGGGCTCAGTTTTCAGTGCTGGTGAACATGTTTTGTACGTGTGCAGCTGCAGAAAAGACCAAGAAAAACATTGGATTTACACACTGTAGGTATATTTACTGGATGCTAATACAAAGTGTGATGAAGGGGATCATAATCCTATTCTCTGGGTTGTTTTGGTGATTTAAACTTCACATGCAGTACATCAGGCATAAACTCTGCCTTGGCACTGTGGTTGGTTAATGTGCATTTGACTATTTCTCCACGGCAACTTCATCCACACACTCTCCTAATACTCAGGAAGAAACGTCCCATGTGGCTGAAAGGCTATAAATAAAAGACTTGATACTGGTTATTCCAGTGAATTGGGTCTAAATGATGGGGGCGGCTGGAAACATTTTGGCCTGGTATCAAATTAAAGCTTCGTACCATGTAATAATATTTTGCTAGTCTCAGGAGGAAGTCATCTCTCATGCCGATGATTCAGAGCTCATTTAGGAGTGGAGCATCCAGGCAATCTCATAAGTCAGACCTTGATGGAACAACCATACCTCTGATCGAGGCAGCGCATTGACGCTCACTCACATAGTTATAATAATGGAATAAAATGCTCCGTTGATGGGAAACACTTTTGGTTTGTTATTTTTTATAGCAAAAAGCTAATACCTGTCAGCACAGTGGAAGCCATAAAACATTCATTTACATCAGGAGATTAATTGTGGGCAGGGTGTGAAAAAAGTGGGTCACAACTACAGTTTGAAGTGTCTCACATTTAAATGTCTTTTACATTAACAGTAAAAACTATGGACAGAGCTGATGTCACCCGTTTGTTTCTGAAGAACCATTTTGAAACTCCGGGACATTCTGACCTCCGCCATGTTGACAGCGTCACGTCCGCCAAAACTCCACATATAGACAAAGAGGGGGAGCACGAGCGGAGTTTACGGGGGCGGGTGATCGTGGAAGCAGGAAACTCGCGCTGTGATACGGCAACTGCCTGTCGCTCAAGCGGCAACTCCCATAATTATGCGTAATTTTAAGTCAGAATATACGGTAATTGAAATGAGTTGTAAAAAAAATCACCTCACATACAATTGACACTAGAAGGGAACCTATCATCTGAGACCAGAGTGGTTTTTTGTACCAGGCTGTTAACATGTTCATTTCTGCTGTAAAGTCGGCCATTTTAACAAGGGAGTCGATGTGATATTACTCGCTTCTGGAGCCAGCCCCCAGCGGTTTCGGCGTGAACTACAAGTTTTGACACTTTCGCATGGGCTTCAATTCTGAGCCACGGAGGTTACCGCTTGGTCTTTTAAGACGGAAGATTGTTTTGATTGTTTTTCAGTTTCTGGTATTTAACTAAATATGACACTATCATGTATAACTTCAAATGGTTTTATATTTATTATTTAGTCCAAAGTAGCTTTGGAAGACACACATATAGGCGGTCGCTTGAAGGTGTCCCACTCAGGCCAGGATTATACTTCTGTGTGGATATGGACATAGACAGCTGCACACATGTAGTTATCATTACTTAAACTTTGCATATATGCATAGCAGATCTGCATCTAGAGGGCTGTATTCTGCTGCTGACACACATGTACTGTTTTAGTTTCTCAGCACAATCGGTGTCTTTGTAGCTAGCTCTTGCAGAGGTTTGTGATCACAAAATTTATGTTGCCATCCCTCCCGTACTCGCCAATGTGCAAAGTTGAAACAAACACACACAAATCATGTGTTAGTTGTTCAGGGGGAGGAGCTTGCAGGTGCCATGTCAAACCCAAATAAACTTTTTTTGGCTCCTCAGTAATACACACACACACACAAAATGTGACGTGTCAGACCACATGGAACACACGCAGACACACACACACATGCACACACACTCCTATATCTATTAGTGAATGATAATGCAACTGTGAAACAGCAGTAGACACAACGAGCACAAGCAAATTGCACAAATGATGTATTATATGTCCACTGACAGTTGGTCAAAACAGCCATTTGTCTTTGGTGATTTTCTCCACACTGGGGAGAGTTGAAACAAAGACAGTCGTTAATATATTGTTTCAAAAATAATTTTGAGACACTTGACACCAACTAAACTTAGTAAATTCACCTAACTAAACTCTCGTTGCACACAAAGTAGTGCCCAGTTTTAACCATTTACAATGCTGAAATGCTGCTTACCCATGAAAACCTATTAGTAATAATTGTGAATATACAGTTATACATTAAATATTACACCTAAAAGTGCCTTTAATGTCACATATTTTGGAAAGGTTTATGCAAACTTTAATAATTTTGATAATAATTTCTGTACATTTCTGTACTTTCAGTATACTCGTACCAAGGTACAAGTTGTTCAAATATTGTATTTACACCTTTTACAGCTTTCATGATGGTCTAATAGTTTTATTAACAGCAACAGGTTAAATGTGTAGTTGCTTAAAGTACATTTTATAATACATCCTCTTCTTAAAAAATACATTATCCTCATCATCGTGACAATTAAAGACACTGTCAAAATCATCTCCCAAATGAGGAAGAAGCAGAATTACCAAACAAAACCTCCATCTTTGTACACACTGTTGAGTTACAGTGTGTTTTTTTTTCACCCTTCTCTCCTTCAGCAGGCCTATGTGACGGGCTCCTAGGAGTCCTCTGATACACGACTGAATAACGCAGGAGAAATCTAACATCAACCTATCAAATAATTTCACAGATAATACCTCAAAAGAACTTGAGACTTCACCGCTTTTAGTCCATGTTAATTCCTCAGGCGCTGCAGACAGAACATCCCCTTCTCCTCCTCCTCCTCCTCCTTCGCTCTCACAGAGGCAATTTGTTTTACACAGTTACTTTTTCAAAGTGTTAAATACTAGTGAAATCTGCAAGGCTGGTTTGTTTTATGGGTTGCCCTGTCCAGGGTTGCCAAGAGGGACATATAGGACAGCTTTAATGGAGGCGGAAAAGCTGACATTAAATACAGGCCAGATGGACTTTCTCCTATCCTGCTCATAAAAGTTCTTAGGACAGTTCACAAATCAAGGCCTCTCAGTATTATGTTAAGCGTTTGGATTGTTATTGTTATTGTACATTTGCAAATACTAATGTAATTTATAGCTTTTTTGAGTATAATTCGAGAGTCAACCCACCCAGACATTTAATACGTAAGCGTTTAACAGTTAATATTAGGCTGATAAAGTGCCTCGAGATTTTACTGCCTTTCATGGAAACTGGCTATCACACTGACAACTTCTCACCCAGACGAGTGCCATCTACTAAATAAAAAGCTTAGCTGGAGCTTAAATATCTGCTGAATGTTAAAGAAACAAAAGGCAGCAGGTATACAGTACAGCCAGGCTGGTGTTGGGGGGGAAATGAAAAGTGAAATTCAAGATGCTAGGCTAAAACGGAAAAACTGCAGCTCTCTAGGGGTCAGTCCTCTTTCCGGAGGAGAGGAAAGTGGACCCCATAGTAGACAGAGCTTGTGGTGGTCCAGGTTTTTGGGTCACTCACTATGATGTTGACGCTAACATGACAACAAAGGATGTCATGCTTTTACACTGAGCATAAGAGCTGTTAAAACATTCCAGGAAATGTTGTTACTCAACTACCGTTTTTTACTAAGTAACATTTTGCATATTTCCAGTTTATGTTCATTTCAGAGAAACATATTGCAACTTTTATGTATGCATTTCAAAGTAAAATACAAAAAAGCGTGCAAAATATCAAACTAATTTCAGCCGGTTAAGGTGGGGCTTAATGCAACCTAAATTAACTCTGTATTTAGGATATGTATCAAATTTCAAGTATGCTTGGACCAAGTGTGCTTGGTGATTTAATTTATGATTAACAGTATTATGACTCTTGATCACGCTTAATAACCAGAATCTGCATTATATACATTAAACAAGGTTGTTGTGGTACTTGAGTAAATATACTGTAAAATTCTATTAATATTATTATTAAAAACATACACATGCTCTGTACTTTGATTACAGTATCTGTATGTTATTAAAGATGAATAAAAAAAGAGAATTATGAGGATGTTACTAAAAAAATATGAAGAGACCATCACCTAGAGATAAAGGAGGAGATAAATATCATTTTGGGATTCTGGTTGAAGGAGGTGTGTGGCAGGCAGACAATTTTTTAATAGTACTTTTAGTGTACAGTAATGCAAAACATTGGCTGACTTTGAATGCATTATACTGTGCTATTACTCTAGCTAAACCTTCTGTGGCTGTAGTTTTTTATTTAAACCTTACACTGAGCTAATATTCCCATACAGCTCATTCAATTTTATTTTTCCATCAGCAAGCTTTTTGAAAGGCCGAAGCAATTTATAACAGATAAATGTAAAAAAAAATCTGTCTATTCTCTGCAGCTCTTTAACACATTTATGCTTACTTGAATAAACATGTGTGACTCATCTGCAGCTGGCTTTGTGGAAAACACTAATACAGGAGAAATCTTTCAGACAGCTCATCAATTTTTGCAGCTAAATGAGGCAACATGACTCTTGATGACTGCACAGCAATGATTATTGATCTTCATAGAGGTCAGTTTAAGAGTTTGAGGAGTTACTGTTAAGGATTTATGTGTGTCTTACACAGTTTAATCATTTCCACAGACACAGGACTTAATAGACATGTAAAGGGAGGGGAGTCTGTCATGACATCATGCCAATAAACCCATTTAATTGTGCTGCACGTGGCTTTATTGCAATCATATGGATTTCATCTATCATACAACATCTGAGCATCATGATGAGGCTGATTGGAAAATAATATTTCAGTGTGCATTTATGTTAGTTTATGATAAAATGCACTGGAACATTTAAGGCCTAGAAAGTTGCAGCAGCGGGGTCTTATATATGAGCAGCTCTAACAGCAGAGATGTTGATTGTATCTGTGTCTGGATGCATAAAATATACTCGTCCGGGTCGGCCCTGCTATCTGGAGCCAGTAAATGTATACAAACAGTAAATTATCCACTTCTTCTGCGGCTGCCAGAGCCAGAGGAGAAACTCACTTCACAGCTACATTAGGAGAGACTAGAGATTAATACTATCATCATGGAGGTGTCTAAAAAGGTTTGTTTGCAAAATGATACTTATTGACCTGTATTTTTGTTAATTAACATCCTCATAATTATTATTTTGCATTTAATTATGTTTAATTTTGGTTACATTTCTGCTGCTTTTTTCCTATTTTGTCTCATTTTTGTCTATACGTATATGTAAAAAATATTTTTACACATATACTGTATGTGTCAAACTCCTTTATAGAGCACTGTAATAATAATAATAATAATAATAATAATAATAATAATACGATTTCAAAGTAAGAAAACGTTTTATTTACATTTTCAGTGCAAATTATTAACAAAAAATGGCACAACTACATATATATAAAAACAATACATGAACACTGCCGTGATTTTCTGAGATTCCATTTATAACTTGAAACAAGTGGTTCATAACCTAAAAATAAAATTCACAACAGCATATTTCCTGATGAGGAAAATTTCATGCACACGGAAGCTCTTGAGAGGAAAACGACAATAAAGAGACAGCGGAGGAGGACGGAAGTCCATCTTTTGGAAACTGAAATAGCCTGCGCTTTTATTATTGTAAGACATAAAAAAATATGGAGACAATAGCTAATAAAATTCACAATGTAATTTGGATCGTGCTTCCTGTATCTGAGCTATAATAACTCCACTTGTTCCCAGGAATTAGACGGACCCGGTTTGCTACATTCTTGCCCTTGAGGCTTCCTCTCCAGACGTGTCTTAACATCAATGTCGTTCTTCTGTCAAAATAATAATAATAATAAAACCCTCTTATTGTTCATGGTCTAAACCACCGCAGCCATCATATGAGCCCCTGAGAGGCCGCTGTGTCTGTAACTGCGGCCGCCGCCTCCGCGCTGCTCGCCGTCGCGCTCCCGCTCATGATCACGCTGGTCTTATTGTGCTCAGTAATGTCCAAATGTCCGTCCGCGCTCTCCATCCCATCATCAGCCTCGTCTGACTCGCACTCGCTCCCTCCCTCACTCTCACACTCAGACTCCACCGGCTCTTTGGCCTCTCTGCTGCCCGGCTCAGATAGACTCTTGTCCGGCTTCTCGTCCTTCTCCTTGTCCTTTTGAGCCTGCGCCTCTTTGGAGTGTCTCCACTTCATGCGCCTGTTCTGGAACCACACTTTCACCTGGGATCACGCATCCAAGAAGAGATTACATTAGACTCGGGCATATACAGAGAGCAGTTCACATGCACTATTTATGGAAAATTCTTTTATTAAATTTACTCAAAAAAAGCAACAAAAATTAGCACCAATAAACAAATATAAAACAGAATTAGTTGCTGGCAACATAGGATTAACACATTTGAAGCCCAGGTACACTTTAATACACCGTTGGTATTATTTTGCAAGAGACACCTTTTCAAAAATAAGACAAAAGATCACAATAACTGTGGGAAAATATTTATGTGATATTTATTAAAGAATAATCATTAAGAAGGCTGCTTGTTTAAGTACATGACAGGTTATGGTGAAATTTTGTACACAGCTTAATGTTTTTTCACCAGTCAGGCCAAGAACACAGCTTGTTATTTATTTATTTATTTTATTAGTTTTTGATTTTTTTATACTGGATCTATATAGTTTATATAGTTTTTTTAGTTTAAAATAATCTTTTGTCAGAAGTTCAGACTTCAACTTGGGCTTAATCTTATAATGTCTTTCCAATATTTTAGGGAAATATATTTTATATAAAAAATTTAAATAAAAAATATTAACAAGTATAGTCTTAGCATGTTGAGGGGAGTTCATCACAGCAGTTTGTAAAATCTTGTCTGCATCCCTGTGTGTTTGTTTCATTAATTTTGAGCCATCCCTTCTAAACAATAACTCTTACTGAGCGCATATTTAAAGAAATCACACTATGTAGTCCAATAAAAATGTAGTATTGTAGTGTACTGTAAAATTAAATTAACAGCAGTTGCATAGAGAACATCAATATTAATATATTAATATAGTGTTGATGAGTGAAACAAGTCTTGAGATCTATTTTGATCAACATTTTCGGGTTCCAGAATAAATGTCAGTCCCCACTGAATCTTACCTGAGCATCTGTCAGCCCCAGCATGGCAGCCAGTTGTTTTCTGTCTGGCTTGGTGACATACTTCTGTATTTCGAACCTCTTCTCGAGGCCTTTCCTCTGCAAATTAGAAAACACTGCCCTCGACCACGACCTTTTCCTCTTGTACGTCTGAGGCATCGTGTCTTTTGTGAGGACTGCATATGGACCTAAAAGACACAAGGAGCTACACATTAGAGCAGTCTCGGGAATCACAGACGTTCAGATTTGGTGCACAGGCCACTGACTGCTGCAGTCCTACACGTGAGATGTCTACCTGGGAAGGTGTCCTGAAACTGATGCTGGCCTGATTGCCTGCTGCTGCTGCCTAGTGAACTCATCATGGAGGACGCGTCGCTGATCCCAGGGTCTATGGAGGAGAAGTACTGGCTGGCCGGAGGCTGAACAGAGACATGGATGCCTGACTGACGGTTCGAGCTAACGATGGATGTGAGATCTGTTACAGAGCGAGAGATGATGGGCTTCAGTCAGCAAAGAGACACACAGACCAACCTGCATGAAGTCTGAGTCTGCTCTTTAAAGGGGGAAAGATGAAGCTTTTTCTAGATTTTCTGTCCTTCCAGCTGCAGTTTGTAGCTGATCCTGACCTTTGACCTCTTGTTAAAGGGCAAGAGAGGAGAGGATTTCCCCACAGGGCTCCTCATCATGTGCTCTGACTACTCTGTGAACAAGTCTGTCATAAACTGTAGTAGGTAACTGGCTGCACATGTGCAGTTATTACCTTTGATCTGGTGCTTATAGTCTCTAAAACTGAGCTGTGGCAATAGCTTTGTGTTATAATATTTAAGGGTATAAAACACAGCACTGACAGGAAGCTTCACCATAAACACCGCCATTATATTTTATTGGAAGTGTTAGTGCAGTAAAATCTCTCTTCTCACCTCTTAACGACGACTTTTCTTTGCATTTTGGATCAAAGTCTGTAGACAATATTCGATCAATTCCAAATTTGAGGTCTTTGCTGGAAGGAGGAGGCGCTTGTTGGGAGTTAAACGCCGTCCTGGAGACTGAGGTTAACTGTAGTCCGTGTCTGTGGTACGGAGACGCCGGACTAACCCTGGCACCGTAGACCGAAGGCTCCGGCGCAACAGGAGAAGGGCGCAGCGGAGAACTGCCCGAGTGCCCCTGCTGAGCGCGGTGGTGGTGGTGGTGGTGGTGTCCCATGTGCACCATCAGGGCAGACGATCCCGGGATGTTCTCCGCATCTCCAGCCTGCAAAATATCAGCGATGCAAAAAGACGGTTTTTTCATTGTATCCACAGCGAAGCCCCCTGCGCAGTACGCAGACCAGAGGCTGAAGTTTGATGCGTAAAACGGGTTGAGCCCGGCCGTGTACATCCCGGAGCCTTTAATGCGCCGTTTCTTTCAAATGAAGAGTGTATAGGACGACAAGCATGTAAAAAAAGACGCGGGTAAAGTTTTAGCAGGATAGATAACCGTCCTCTTTGTGTAAGTGCCAAAATCGCTCTCCCAACTCTGAAATCCTAACCCCGCAGTTCCACTCTGAAGTTCCTCCGCTGACGCTGATTGGTCGCTTTCTGAGCCAATGGATGTTTTGCATTTGCTCACATCACGCCCTTGTAAATGAGGATAGTGCACACGCACACATGACTGGGGACTGGGGGAGCAATTTTGATCCTGAGATGATGGATTGATCACTTAACAGGAGCCTCCTCCTCCTCACTTATAGCTTACACAAAAACACTCATTACGCAGAAAGTGTTAAATTTGGTCCTTAATTTGAGGGATTGACTGGGATTATAAAAATACCACGGGCTACACATTTTTTCTTTATAGCTTTAACACCAAAATGCATGAAAATAAAAGAAGATCAGTGAAATATAGCGCGCACAACCACGTTATAACTTCTAATTATACACATGTAATGGTGCAAATCCTGCAGTGCAGCAGAGCCTGTATATTAGCTCCATCTCATCCTGTTTTTGATGGGCTGTGATTCGTGTTAAATGAGCGGATGCGCCTGCTAGATTTGCCCCCTAAAATAGAAGCTGTTTTAGTATTTTAGGATACAGCAGAAATCCTTATTTCTTCCGGAGCAGAGGGGGGGAAACTTTATAATGACTGTTAGAACTTCCCTTTTTCAATATTTGTGCAACTTTATCTCAACCTGCAAGTTGCACGGTGACGCAAATCCGTCCCCATGCTCATAATAAACAGAGGAAATCTATTCCCCCCTCTAAAACCAAAACACAATTAACTTCAGAGGCGATACTTCATCCGCAAGGCCCCTCAAGATTCACACGTTGGGTCCTGGCCAATAAGTTTTTTTTTTATAATCAATGACTTAAATAGCTATTTTCCCACCTGCAGAGCCCACTGACCTAAAACAATATTGTAATATCTGTAATCATAACAACAGTTTCAATCATTATGTTTATGTTTTATGTGTGTTTTTATTGAAATCAGGTCCCTTTCTGCGACTGTCGTGCCCTGTTTGGGTCCCCCTCCTCCTTCCTCAAAACTCTCCGATAGCATGTTTCTCTTTGCATGCGCCGAAACAATGGCTTCTGAAGCCGCACATTCGTTTAGTCCTGATTCATGCGGCCGGAAGGGCCGATGACCCTGACTGCCTGCTATCATGATGTTTTCGAGTGACACTTTTCCGGGTTAAAATTAGAAATGACATTTAACGTTTGCCCTCCATCATGCAGTCAAAACAATCCAGGGAAGAGGATGTAGCAGACGCAGCACGCCTCGAGTTATTTCAGGTGCTGATGAGCTTTTCAGTGGGAAGCATGCGCTGGAAGAAAAACAGGCCAGGGATCATCAGCCTGTGCGCGCAGGGGCGCTTATAAAGCAGGGAGAAGGTGGTTTAGTTTAGCCCAGTCAGAGAGTGCTGAAAGGGACGAGGGCTACTGTAAATAAATATTTTATTTAGTTCTGACTTTTGATGAGGATTTGTGACGTCAACGTTTTGACTGTAAACTCAACAATCTGTAGGGAATTCTGTCTAAATTCTAAACAAGAAATGTTTAGAATTTAGGAAAAGAGGTATGAATTCAGACGAAAAACCAATTCTGACATTTAAAACATTTAATTTTGAAAATAAAAGGACTTTAAAGTTAAAATTCTGGTGATAAAAGTTGGAATGCTAAAATAAATATAGCAAAGTTCTCAGCCAAAAAAAAAACTAAAGAAAAAAAAAACAAAAAAAAATCACATTTTTCCTGTGGTCCTAATCCTCATTTACAGGAAAGCCTGCAGCTTTAATAATGCAGTTTGTGCTGTGTATTTGCATTGATCAATCAGAACATGAGAATAAATAGTGAAAATCAGGACACAAGATGTGAGGCATGAGGGCAAAATGTTATCTAAATAATGATGTTTTTTTTCTTCTATATCTTTTGCACATTTTGTGTAAAACGCTTGTTCGAGGTAACTAATTTAAAATTAGTTTTGTACCCCAAGGGGGAGAGAGAGTATATGCACACAGATGAATAAACTCAAAGGTTCAGTCAGAAAACTGAATATTCTAAAATGCCACAAATCACCTGTAAAAACTGAAATATGACTTTTTCTTCCAGAGCTCTGCTGGATACCATTATTCACCTTTATTCCCCTTTTCCGAGATAGTCCTCTGTGGAGCCGTATAAGTGATGGCAGGTGGGATTTCTGCCAGTGCCAGTGACTCCTCCTGTCTCTGGTAAAAGTGCTCAAGACTTAAACGAATCTAAAGCAATAAAAAATCCACAGTTTCTAAAAAAAAAAAACAAGAGGTGATCTTTTTCTGGACATAAAATATTGTCCTTATGATGCTGTGTGTTGAAGGAGGATACACAGATAAAAACAGGCATGCATTTTGATCTAAACCCTGTACTCCAGTGCTGAGATGTTTTCATGCATGTATTCTGAATGGGCATTGAAGAAATTACAGAAGTAACAATGCAACAATAACTGTCCATCCATTGACCTTCTCTAATATATCTTTATTAAAGTATCAATTATAGACCTGAAGAGATAAAAGTATTTAATAATAAGAAATGATTAGAGAACATGTCAATTCCTTACGATCTGTACAGGGCTTCCACCCACAGACTGGGAACCTGCACATGATGTCACAGCACCTCACGCAGCACTGGTACATCAGTAGTGATCTAATAATAATATACAGTGATGCTATGGTAGCAGTCAAAGAGAATGTTTTCTCTCCAAAAGGCATTGTTTCATATTTTGAGTATACTTCTGTACCCTCTAATGCAGTCCATCTACTTTCCAAGTTGTTCTTCTGGTGCTGAATAATTGATTAAATAAATGACAAATAAACATCTCAAAGGTTTAGGACATTTTGCTGATAATACTGTAGTATTTGTACATCTTTAACCTCTATGTTTACTGCTATAATCACTAAAAATCTAGAGTTTATTAAAGAAAGTGCATTGGGAAGTTCACGCCCTGCTTAAAAGTGACTAATAAAAATGTCCAAACACATGCAGTGGAGCTAATCAGTGCGTAAACAAACAGCAAACAAAAAGGTCAAAGCATTAATGAGTCCCATGCACACTGTGGATGAAAACAAAGTGCTGCCGCTGTGCACTGCTGCACTACCTGTGCTTTAAAGCATCTGACGGAGCCCATTGTTGCAGCCTGATTGCTCTGTGTGTGTTTTTCAGGAAGTCTTATCATCAGCCACAGGAAAGCTGAATGAGACTGTAGCTCCGCTGGATCACATGCTGCTGAACTAGAATTAAATGATTTCCATTATTACACCGAGAATTATTATTGCTCCCCTCTTGTAAGACTCCAGCCCGAGCCCAAGCCAAGATTACTATTTCTGGCAATGTTTGCCTCAGGAAGGAACTTTCGCAGATTTAATGGGACCTGGGCCATTGTACACAGCCTTCTGTATGGCACGCTGCCAGCAGTTCCAGAGAGAAAAAAGAACTGAGGGATACGTCTAAAGGCAATTCAAAACAACACTGTCCCATTTATGTGACCCTGAACACATCCAGTGTTTCAGACACTGAACTCTCTCAAAGGTTGACATGAACTCAAAGGATTCTCCATTTACCTCGAGGAGGTTAAATAGGTCCTGTGACCTGATAACTTGCTGCATGTCTTACAATATACGAAGAATATCTTTAAAATACTGATCAAATTCTAAAGTAATTTTGCTTTTATTAATTAAATACTTCAGATTAAAGTTATTAATGAAAATAGTAGTTTTTTTTTGATAATTATAAACACTCCATAGGCATAAACAATGATGCTATAACAATACACCATATTTTATATTGTGTTTTTTATAGATAATTTTAAATTCAGCCAACCTTTAAAGAAAATTAAAAATGGGTACAATCAAGTTGCATTTAAATGTGGCATCCTCCACTTCTAACAGTGGATTCATGTTCTATGGGCATATTGTAATAACCTATTCAAATTACAGAGAATTAAAGTCCAGTCCAGCCTGGGTGTTATGGTTTTGCACCACCAGTGAAATAAAATATGAATTTACATAGTTGATGCCTACATTCTGTGTCATGTTTCCAGCCTGTAAAATGTCAGTGCATGATATTTTTTCATAGACAGGTTATACATACATGGGCCATCAGGTATCATATCCGTAATGCTGTGACCTTTAATGTACAAGCAGCTCCCCCCAGTGACTAAATGTTCTCTCTGCTTATAAGTTTCATTTTGAACAGCCAGCTGCAATCAAATGTACACAGTTGCTCATTTTCAATTAAATTAGTTAGTCATGCAAGTCATGTGAGAAAAAACATTTTACCAGTACACTGTTGACGTTCTGTACTTAAATTACTTGACTATACATTTCAGTTATCTATAAGCTTCTTTGTAGGAGATGATTAATTAATATTACAAAATGTAACAAAAAACCATTGTTTAACTATAATAAGCTTCACATGTTTCATATTAAAACTTTTACATGGACTCGATGGTCCATCATGGGTATTATACTTATACCATAGTATTATTATTATTACTCATTTTATATATGTGGCTTGAATTATTGTCCTTCTTTTGCTGTTGCTGTAGAGTAACTGTCAACTGAGTGTGGTGGAGTAAAAGTACTATTCTCGCTGTGCAAATACCCAGAACTGTAAAAATTACTTTAATAATCATCGGATTAGAAACAAAAAAACACAGAAGTTTTCTTTAACTCTTAAATAACAGCTGCTATATATAGTCAGGCCATAAACTGTGGAGCACAAATCTGTGTTTTTTTTCTTGTGTGACTTTTCTCTCTTTCACTCTCACAGCTCACAGTTGAAAACATTAAGTGGTCATTAGCTGGACAGTGGAGTGGCAGACTAATCACACTCAGCAGTGCCTGCCCTGTGCTGTAAACAGGCTGAGGAGGAGCTGCTTTAATGGAAGCTTTTAAACGTGATGGTGACTTGGAACCTTTGAGCAAAGCCGTATGTTTACACTACAACAGATTAGAGCTGTGCAGCAGAGGTTCAGGGCCCTCTGTGCAGCTTTTGTGTTAAATCACATGTGTACTCGACTGGAAGCAGCTCTCCAAGCTGACGGAGAGGAGACTAATGGAAACAAAGGGTCACAATAACAAACCATTACTGCTGCTTCTCCTGCAGGATCCACTGCTGATATGTTTCATTTTAGTTCAGTGAAAGTTCAATTATTTTATTATTTATAGTAATGGCCCTATCTGTCTATCTACATATCTAGCTGTTATTTGTGGGGTTTACATCATCTTATTCCTATGGGAGGACGCACTGATCGTTTAGGGACAAATTTGTCCAGAAAAACAGCTACTGGAAATGTTTTTCCACGCTGTCCCAGGAGTGTCTTCTGTCATATTGTCTTGGCATTTCTTAAAATTTATTTTTATGTCAGAGGCTGCGCAGTGGGTCCTAATCCAGTGGTGTGGCTGAGCTATATGCATTATTACATATTGTACAAATAAAAATGTGTCAGACTGAAAATTGTAAAAAAATTCCCTTTAAAAAAGGGAATAATGTACTGCACTGATTGGCAAAATATTAAGCATCACCCTGTTTAATTATAGCCCATTTGGATTTATAATTTAACTTAACTGGAATTCTTTTATGATCAATCTTACTGTGATGCATACAACATAAATTGGGCTTCTATTTTTAGCCAAACACTGCCATCCAGTGGCCAGGGCCTGCTTTTCTACATGAAACAGGTAACAGTGTGTGTGTGCGTGTATAACTCACATAACCCCTACTCTGTAGTGGGGACACAAAGCTGACAGCCACAGTGTGGGGATCGTTGTTTTAAATCAATGTGTCTTATTAACATAAATCAGTGCATATGTTAGTTAACACATTTCTCTTCATCCTGCTGCATGAAGCTGAACGGACTCACACCCACAGATCTCTGGGGATTCCTGGGTTTAACCTATGACCTCCATTAGGGCATGAAAATGGTCTTTAGGGGGGAAACTCAGGCTCAACTCAGGAAGTGAAAGCAGGTGTGAGCTGCTGGTGTTAGTGACATTCGATCCTTTTACAGACAATTTGTTCTAAACTTCAATGTCAAAAGTTTGTTCTTATTTTCACCACATTGGAGCCACTGTGGGTCTTATAAAGAGAAGGTAAACAGCTGCATGTGAAATGCATGTAAAATTTTCCTTTTAAATATCTTCAATAATAAGCGTAAAACACTGATCTTGTCTGCACACATACAAGCAGAGCACCATTTAACAAGAGAGCTTTAATAACAGTTCCCTTTTTTATACCGTACGTGACAGCAGGATTTACAATGACATGTGCAAATCACTTGGCGTAAGGCTCAGACCTCTTGATGCATGTCCATGTGTACAAATAGCACTACAGGTCAGAGAGCAAATAAACATCTCTTTTAAAAATGCTTCTCAAAACAACTCAATTATGAGAATTGCTCTGTGGCAAGTGAATTCATATGAAAACATTTTTCATAATCTATTAAACAGGAACTAAAAAAACACCCATTTAACTGAGAGACATAAAAATTACATCAAGTACCAGTTAAAAAAAATTACTTTGTTTACATATTTTTTTATGTTTTAAATCCAGCAGCAAGTGAAAATTAAAATCCCAATGAACATTTCTGTTTACATACAGCAGTTAAATTTTAATTTCAGGGGATCCATCGACTGTTCATCTATGATATGGCACTAATTTAACACACAAAGAAAGTTCAAGTTCCTTTTTCAAAAATATAAAGGTATGTTTGGGTTTTGGGGAGTGAACATTGATATTGAATAAAAACAATAAAACATTTTAAATTTAAAAAGTCCCTTTGAATCCCGTATTTGAATATAAAAAGCTCTTCTCAGACATTGGCTTCTTTTGATTAAAATAGTTCTAACATTTCAGGGTGGATGCTTGTTTGCTGTCTTACAGAATATAAGATGTACAGTACATATCTTGGTATGAAGACTGAAAATGTCTTTCTGCCAACCAAAAACAAACGATAACGTAGGCAGTGTTACAGTTTCCTCCTGTTTTCAGTTTTTGTGCTACGCTAAACCAACTGTCTCATGCTCCTAGAGTAAATACATAAGTGACATGCAAGAAAGCAAAAAAAAAACATTTCCCCAAAATGTTGAACTATTTCTTTAAAATTCTTTACGTGTTGTGAGGTCAGTTAAAATCTGAGCTGTGAACAAAAAAAATATGTAAAAGTGACTGACACTGTTCATGAAGGGTGCTTTGACAGACAGTCCCCTACATACTTTAGCTGTCATCACCGGCCTGCACTCTGCCGTCATTCAGCAGTCTCTCTCTTTCTCCTGCGCTGCTCTCCTCGTCCATGCCTACCATCCCAGCGCAGCACGGTATCCTGGCCAGCAGAGGCCGGTGCAGTCCATTATAAAGGGCTGTGCCCAGCAACAGCACCAAGAAACCTAGAACCTGCAGTCCATGAAATTTCTCCCAACCCAGCGCCAGGCTCACCACCCAGATGACCAGCGTGCGCAGGCTGTCCAGCACCATGCGGGTGGTGGCACTGATCTCTTTGGTGACACTGATCCCAGCGAAGTTAAAGAATGCGATGCTGACCGTGTTTCCCAGCAGAGCCAGCAGGATGAGAGGCTGATGTCCGATCTGACAAAAGGCTTCCAGTGCATCCTCCAGGACCTGCCGAGGGTTGTTACTGAAGTTGCCAACATGGATGAAGTACATGGGGATGAGCAGCAGTGACAGGATGAAGAAACCAAAGAAACCTGGAAACAGAAAAATACAGTTTCCAATCTGTTCGACTTATGGCACCTTCAAATGAAGATTTCATGTCCCCACAAACAGTACAAACATGATATAAAAGACCTGAATAAGATCTATTCCTCAACTTAATACATTACTTATCTGATTATTACCTGACTAGATAAATTAGTCAAGATATCCTCTGGGTCACTGTTATTCAGGTGTTCCAATCACTTGCATGGCCACAGCAGTATAAAATCAAGCAGCTTGGAATGCAGATTGCTTCTCAGGAGCTCAGTGAATTCCAGTGTGGTACTCTGATGCCACCTGTGCAACAAGTCTAGTCAATTTCCTCAATACTAAAAGTTCCAAAGTTAACTGTCAGTGGTATAAGTGGAGGTGATTGGGAACAACAGCAACTCAGCCACAAAGTGGCAGGCCACGTAAAATGACAGTCAATCACTACACAACTCTATAGCACTGGAGACGTGTTCTCTGGAGTCAATCTGATGGTCTGAAGACTGGGTTTGGCGGTTGCCAGAGGAAGCTTGGCTTCTTAGTTCCAGTGATAGAAACTCTGAATACTTCACCAAGAGATTTTGGACCATTCCCTTGCTGCAGCTATGCAGTAAGTGACGCCAGCAGACTGAGCAAACTGATAAGGAAGGCTGACTCTGTCACTGGCTGCAGACAGGAGACTTTTAAAGCAGTGGTGGAGAGGAGGACACTAAACAAACTGTTATCATAGATAACCCAGATCACCCTCTCCTCTCTGTACTGGACAGACAACGGAGTGTCTTTTCCAAAAGAGTCAGAGAGCTTCGTTGTCATAAGGGCTGTTACATAAGACTGTATAACACTTCTTCTCCATGTCATAGATAACTCTGGTCTTGAGTCCACTTCCTGCATTTGTTCCTCTTTAAAATCTGCCATGCACTGATCAACTTTAATTGCAGGGTTAATATTTTAAGAATATTTGAACACCCTACATGGAGTTTCTGTGTGACTCTTATCTGTTGTTGTTGTTTTCCAGCAGTTGAACTTTGTCTTAGGATTGACTTCTTTTAACACTGATAGTTCAGGATATTGCCTTTTGCGACATTTTCGAAAATGTTAATCCAACCTTTTGTTGCTGTGGTTGCAAAACCTCATGGAAAAATTGCTTTACCTTCAGTTCCCACAGCCCGAAGAGGATGGACGTCATGTTTATAGACAAATTTTTCCTCCAGGACCATCTGCACTGAAACAATAATCTGAGCCATGACGATGAGAAGGTCTCCTGCAGGTTAGAAGGACATGTTGTAGTTTAGCTGTATACACAACCAGAAAAAATCCTATAAACATCTTACCTGTAATGACTTCACTCAGTTTGTGTGTGTCATCTCTGTTCCCAGTGACAAAGTCCGCAAGGCCCACAATCACCAGGCCCAGGATGGTGATGACAATACCGAGCCACTGACTGGATGCCAGGCGACGCCCCAGGAAAGCCACTGACAGCAGCCCGGTGAAGATGATGACAGCCCCACGAAGCATCTGGAAGCTAGAGGCGCTCGTCATGCTGAGTGCTTAAACAAAAAAGACAGTTCAATCATATGACCCATCAATAGTTTTGTGTACATTTACGACACAAAATGTGTGGTTACTTACCAACATACATGATGGAGGTGGCTGTCATGTCACACATGGCAGGAGGGAGGAAGAGGAGAGGGTTGAAGCTCTGTCCCGGGTTCATCCTGGGTTCTGGGCTTCGTCTGTCATGGCAAAGCAGCAAGTAAAAGACTGCAAGACAGCTGAACTCACCCAGAAACATCCCCACTGCCTGGAGACAGACAGAGAGAGAGAGAGTGGAGTGTAACTGACTGACTGTGGGTGGAAAAGTTTAAACCCTGTCAAGTGCATCAATCTATTTTCAGTCATAATAAAATTTCATTAAATCAGATTTTTTTAAAGATCCTAATTCTGATTATATTGCAGAATTCTGACATAACAACAGTTAATTAATCAGTCAATGAATGCTTGCAGGGTATTTTTGTACCTGTACAAATGGGTGTGAGAAAGGACGTGAAGTGTCGTCATGACAACCCTTCGCTGAGAACAAGTCAGCCCATCTGTTGGAAAGAAAAAAAAACACCTTGTTACAAATTACAGATATTTTAAACAATCGCAGTGTCAGACCTGTAGGACGGTGTGCAGCAAACTGTCATTTATTCTGGATTCTTTCTACCATTAAAATAACATTTATTCAAACACCTGTGACATTAAGGACAGAGCAGTTTAATAAAACACTGCACATTCACATTGAAAGAACTGATGATGTTGCTTTTAGATAGCAGTCTTTAGGAGACCTTTGACCTTTTATAGTGAGAGGAAGCATGACTGACATGTGAGTGCCCTGTCAGTCTTAAACAGTGATAACACAGCACTTCCTCCAAACGTCTGAGCTGGTCAATACACGGCAGAAACAAGAGTGACTGATATTCAGATCTCCTATGATCTTTCAGTCAAGCTTTAAATGAAATATCTTCATGGTGTAGAGCTCAATGAAAGATGGAAGTTGCACCAAAACTATCATTCTGTGAGCTGTAACTGATCCGAGCTGTAGGGCTTTAAGAGCGGTGAGGCAGTGACAGACCCGGTGTCAGGTGACTGCAGTGAAACTTTACCTGTTAGTAACTGTGTTCCTCTTGGAGCAACATGACACAGCACGTTTTGTCTGACACATTAGTGCAACAGACTGCATCACATAAGGTTTGATCAGCAGACAAAACCCACAAAGGGACAGAGGAGACTGTGCCATGCAGCAGAAAGCTGACCTGGCAGATTATTGGAGAACTTAAAAAAGCTGAATTCATTGTTTCGCTACAATGACAAATCTTTTCCTATTGTAACAAGGGAGGACTTTTATGTAATCAATGTAATTACAAAACTTTCAGGTAAACAGTTTTATATATCTATACAGTCCACAACAGGTATAATGGGCCCATAAAGCAGTATTGCATTGTAGCTGCTAAACTAAGTGGATCATGTTATATTTGCAGATTGTAATAGACGATTTGTTTCAATGAGGGTGTCCCAAGGTTCAATATAACACTCAGTAAAGGGCCTATTTGTGATGCGAAGGTTCCTACCATTCAAAATACACCAAAAAATCGCAAAACAATAAGAACCAAGACAATGTTTGGCTGGCCTGTAAGCTCCAACACTGTGGTGTGGAAAGACGCGGTGTTTAATGATGTTGTAATGACTAGACAATAGCTAACACAATGGCCAGGTTTAATGCCAGCTACAGTCTTTGTTTCTGACCTGTAAACACATCACCTAACCTCTGACTGAACACAAGGGTGTGTGCAGTGCGCGACGTCCGTGTTTGTTGTATCTCATTAGCAGCTGTTTCCTAAGGTTAATCGTGTCAATAGCATTTGTAATGTGTGGTACATTAGCTTCTTAAAACCCAGAGAAACCGAGCTTTCTATATCAGCGTGATAGGTGTGTTTTAATAAACAACTGGGTAAGCTAGTAAGCTATTAGCTAACGTTAGCTACAAACACATACCGTGGGTCAGCTACCTTTACATTATGCGTTAATACATTACTAATAAACGCTGTATCCCAAAGGACCATAAGAATGACATCATCATTCACATCACATCACTCACAGAGTTAAATTCCGTTCACCTATTGTGTTAAAAGCTGGTCGTAGCGGGCTGTTTTCTGATCTTAAATCACTGTACAGCATAAAGTAACTTTCAGATAACGCAGAAGAAAACATGATTAAATCTACTCACTTGGCGGATAACGTGTTGATGGATCCAGTTGTGAGCATAAGTCCCGCAAGGAACAGCTGGTATTTAGTCCAAGCCATGCCGGGTTTGTGGAGGGGACAAACAATCCAGGAAACGACGACCACCGAGTCGTGTTTTCTTTTAAGGTACCCTGCCCTGGCTGTTTATTCTCTGCTGGAGCGTCTCTGTCTGAGAACGTCACATGACCAGTCAGCTGACCCGTGACGACACACGAGATGATTTCAAGTTCAGTTCGGACATGACGCGACGAAACAAACACGAAGTGAAACTATGACTGAAACGGAGCGAAACTCTTTTAATTAATTCTATTAGCTTCCTTTGATTTAGTAAAAAAGCGAATAAATACCTATTTTATTCTATTTAGTCATGCTGCTGATGGAATCTCATTTAATCAATGTTACTTCCAAATTACATTTTTTGTGTGGCAGACCTCCAAAATACGATTTTACAAAGAGACCTTAAAGGCGACCTGGTATTCCTCTGCGCGGACAGCAGGTGGAGTCAAAGACCAAACAATAAAAGTTCATATCGGAATGTGGAACCAGAGTAGAGTGGGCCTTACATTGCCTAAAAATAGGACATGCATTCCACTTTCCTGTTGTCCCTTATTAGGTCAGTCTGTTGCTTTTTGGAACATTATTATGAACGGTCAAATTTCAAAATTGGTGGGAGGATTAAGCACTGGCCTAATCAAGACACAAGTTTAAAACGTTAAAACGGATTATCTTTTCTGAAATGCTTTAACTACCTCTAATCTTCTGTTGTATGTCTTACAGTGAAACCAGCCAAAATGCAGGATGTCACACTTTTCTTTGATACAATCATGTCTTCAGCTCTTCTCCTTGTTTCACTCCTCTGGTGTTAAAGGGTGCTAAACTAAAATTCTTGGTGACTTCCCAGACAGCTGATGAGAACAAGGAGTCATGGCTGAGTGACTCCCTTTGAAGTGCCTCATCTCTCTCCCCCTCTCTATGAAAACTGCAGGAAAGCCTTATGACTCCTTCCACTTAACATTTACATACCCATCGTAACTCTGCCTAAGTGCTGTCATTATTTAAAAAAAAGGGTCCAGTTCTGGGAATTTGCTTCTAACAACATAAGGGAAGCACAAATTCTGATAACACCATAATATGTTAGACACAAGTATTGTGAATGATGTTTAAAGTTTGCAGGCTTCATGTGATCATCTGTTGAGTAGATTAATGAGTTCAAATGATAGCAGCTAGAGAAAAAACATACACAAACAAAATGTAGACATGTGGGGACTAATTTTATTTATTCACTTACTTTACTCAGAAACCTCTTTTGTGAGGGAGTATGGGTCAAAAAAAGCACAATGGCATGGCCTGAGGTGAATGATTACAGTGAGTGATTTACAATAAAATGTAAAAATGAATCTCTCATGTCTGTTTATAAGGATGTCCCTATTGTTTATGCAGGTATAAGCCCACCTGCAATCATATAAATAAGTGTGTGCACAGTTTCCTTGCTGGGGTGTCCCTGTGAAAATAGCAAAGAAGCTTGCTGCAGACTAGTTATTTTTTGTTTGTTGTAGTTCTTTTGGGAGTGATTGCCAATCATCCTGCTGTTTGTGTGCAAATGAGAACCTCTTGATCTGCACACAAATGTTTGAGTGGCTTTATGATCACACACACTGACTTAAATATGTTACGTATGTATTTTCTACACTTCCATGAAGAGTAACAACATCACCGGCAGCCATGCACAACATAAACGTGTTTAGGAGCATTAACATTGCATGCTAGAAACATTGATTGACAGGCTGTCCTCCTGTTCTCCTCCGTGAGGCTCGACCCACAGGAGGGAAAGGTGGCGACACAGCCGAGGGTCCTAAAATATCACATGACCGGGTCAAACGGGCTGTGGCCATCCACTTTCCTGCACTGAGCACAGAATTATTCATGACCACTGCTCACCTGTGCGTACATGGACATCGGAGGTGACTCTGTGCTGTTGTATAACAGCATCTGCTCTGTGCTGGGCACAAAGATCACCTTCTGTCAGATGTAATCAATAATGTCATTCACTGAGAGGCTTTGCAAACAACTTTTGCTGTAATTAGATTGACTTTAATTACTCGGGACTGTTGTCTTCACTGTTTGCTTCTTCATAGAGTGTGCATTGAAGCTGCAGTGTAGACAACAGAAAAACTTCTCTATTATGCATTTATACATGTTGATGTCTGTAAAGTCCAGGACAGGCTCATGACAGCTGCTGGATGTAGAACGGTCCAAGTTTCTGGGTCATTTAACCATAGCAGCAGACATACTCAGCCTCCCATTTTCTCATACTTGGCTGATGAACCAACCCTTTCTGCTTGCATTTGTACCACATCAAAGCATACATGCATACATGTATTTGGCGTGAATCTGATGCTCTTATGTAATACAATTATTCACCCCTTAGGCACTTGACCGCTATTGGCCTTTGGAGAACATGCCAGCCATCACTGGGAGTCATCAAAAGCAGGTTTAGCAGCTATTTCCAACACAGATCTGTAATTTCCCAAAAGTCCTTTCACTGCCTGGGCCTGCAGTTTATTTGAGCTAGAAAGGACATCAGCTGGAGGCCATCACAGCCTGTGGAAAGACGCCTAGGGTTAGGGCTTGTGGTAGTACGGCCTAAATCATGAAAAGGTCAGACCTCCTCATCTCTTTCACTGATCAAAACATACACGTCACATTATCACTACACTGATCTGAAAGTAAGTTTTGTTATTGACATTTATGAGCATTGGTTGGGTGATATATGTAGGCTTTCCACTGTGTCCGGACATGATGTATAAATAATACCTGACTTTAAATGACATTCTCTGTGCTGAGGGTGTAGTGTTGCTTTTGACATTGGTGGGACCTAAGATTCCAATGAAATTTAACCCTTCCTGCACCCAATGAAAATCTTTTTTTTGAGGGGATCTACTACACCCTTGCTCTGTGCAGTAACAACACATTGTAAGCATTCAGTGTGTTGTTTTGAAGCTGTTTGACCAACATTAACTTGCAATGGCATGTCAATAGAAACTTGTGGCCTGAAATGATGCTTGAAACACTAAAAATGACTGAAGAAGTTGTTCTGATATTCATGACATACATTGGTGATACCAGGCTGAAAACAATAACTATTGTTATAATTACTTGTAGTAGTATTGACCCTTAAGAGTTTATACTTTTTGATTCTGAACAGGCTGATCCTGTAAGAAATGCTGCAGCTGACTCCTCACTCTAATGGTATGCAATAGTGAAAGGTTCTGAAAGGTTTTCTGTTTCCTGTTTTATTTTGTAGCTCCATGTGTCTCGTCTCCCCCTTCTCGTGCACATGAGCAGATTTCAAGCTGTGGGAAGGCACAGGAGATTAAAAACTGCTGACATTTTTTTGTTCACTATTATCAGTACACAGGGAAACTAATGCTGCATTGAAGTGTAAATTCACAGTTTTTTAATTATCTTACGACTAATCCTATGACTAATATATAGTCATATGACACTCAAGGAAAAAAAACTCCACCAGAGAGACCTGTTCCTGTCTGTTCCTGTTGAAAGACTGTCTCTGTACTACTGTCAGTGTTTATACATACATTCACTGTGCTAAAATAGAACAAACCAACAGGTACTGTGAATGTAGAAGCAACACAAAACCTCCAGGCAGGGCTTTAAATATCAAGTCAGATTAGAAGTGCAAATCTGCAGAGAAAGTATGAATGGAAAGCTTGTCTTTTTAGGAAGTTAAACGATTGAGACATTAGTCAGCATGATTCTACGACAGAGAAAGTGAGGTCAGGAACACGTCCATATTTGGCAACAGAAGCTTGCAGACAGATTCTTTTTATCACTATAATTTGCTTGACAGTAAATCTGCCTCAGATTAAACTTGGTGGCTTTCACTAACCAGGCCTGGTTGCATTTTATGGAAGAGTAATGATAGACAACATATTTTATTTACTCTAACAACATCAAACTAACCAACCAGAAAGCGTGCTCGTATGAACATCACTGCAGGAGAGCCAAAAACATTAATAAAATCTTGCATATTTGCATGTTATTTGCAGGCTTTGACATTTTAGAGCTCATATTGTTACTGATGGCTTTGCAAAATGTTAATACAACGCATTGTACATTTTAAAACACAGCGCAGACACATCTGACCCACGACACGCTGTCTTCCCCATCCACTCTTCTCCTCTCTAACTATGATCTACTGTATCAGCAACACGCACAGGACAGTTGTCGTGATTGTGCATCAGCTGCCGAGGGCTGTTGCTTGTTATGCAATCACTCTACAGTGGTGCTAGCTGCTGCAACTGGTGCCCTCATAAGTCCCACAATGACTTAGATAATAAAAGTGCCTTTACAACAATTAAGTCTCAGAAATAGAAAATGTACACTATTCTTAAGAAGAAAAGAAATTCCACCTCTTGGAGGTCAAAACACAAGAGATGTATAGCATTATTTTTAGTATAGTACCAATAGTATTAGTTTAAATATAGTGTTAAAACAGTCCTGTGATTGGCTGGCCACATGTCCAGGGTGTACACTGCCCTTCTCCCTTTGACAGCTGGGATAGCCCCTTGCGACCCTGCACAGGATGTAGCAGGTTAAGGCGATGGATGGATGGATAATATCATAACTGAGTTAGTATATAATGAGCTGCATCTATGAATCATTATATGTGATTGATTCTCTTAAGAGTCTCTGATGCATGATTACAGGAAGTTCAAATGAAAAATGCAGCAGCTAAAATGACTGACTCTGTTTATGGTTACATAATGAAGCCTTCATATTATCAGTGTACTGTATGATTATTGGTAATTATAAGTACATCATCACCCCCCTTTTCCAGAATCACTTTCTGTCATATTTCTTGTTGCTGATCCTGAGCAGTGTGTATGGATTTCACCGTCACTTCAGCTCATATCTCTGTCGATTACCTAACGGTCGAGGAGCTTGGCGACGTGGCTGGCTTGCACAGTGTACGGAGGGCCTGGCAAATTTTTTTTCTGCAGATCTTCTTGGAGGACACCTAATCACAAGTGACACAGGAGCAGTACTGCAAATTTGATGTTAATCCAGGCTGAAGTCAGAAACATTTCCAAGGCTCTCAGCAGTTCTTTCTAGATAAAAGGCCACAACTGAAATTCACGCCATGGAGGCTGTAATATGATACCTATCTCAAACATTTACACACACACACCTTAGGCTTAAGGAGGGAGTAAAAACCAAACAATATCACTGAGTACATCCAAATACTGTAGCTTTGAAATCAAGCACTGAGCAGCTTGTTTATGTCTTGGCACGTTTTGAATGTCAGGTTTTGTTTTGCACTCGTAGAATGTGTTACTGTGAGGTGTTAAGGCTTCATCCGGCTTCTTGTCTGTTTTCTCAACTAAATCTATTTCTACTCTCACTGCAAATATTTGCACATAGCACGCACATACACACACACACACACACACAAACTATTTTTTTTGTCTGTCAAAGCAGACTTGAAGTTCCAAGGTTGACATCTGACAGAGACTCCCTGCAGCTTTGCCTACTGCTGCAGAAGAGGGTGTTGCTTTTTTCAGCTTTGATTGCAATGTATTGTGACAACGGAAAAGAAAAGGAAGGAAAAGGTAAGAAGAACATACGCCTGATTGTAAATTCGAGATGGAACTTCACATCGGTAATCTTAACTCCTACACACTGACTTGTGTAAGTTCAAAGCAGCATGGAGGCTAGGCGTGCACCAGAAAAAAGTGAAAATAATGTGTCATCAGGTGAATCTTTTCATCACTATGATCACAGCTGGAGATGATAAACTACTTTACTGAAAATCACTTAAACCAAAACTGCAGATTTGATCCTTTTCCTGTTCAGAACAATGACACCTGCAAGACAATATACAGGCACAATGTGAAAATGAAATGAATCTCCTAAAAAGACATTTTAATAAACACATTTTGAGCTCTGGACAATTGACTGTATTACCTATGTGGACGTGGGTCTTCCATCTCCTCTGACTCTTCATGTTTTTTTTTTGATGTTCCATGTCTGTAATTCTGTCCTTTGATTGTCCCTCTGCAGATCAGCTTTATCAGATCAACCTGGCACACCTCCCCATTAGTCACATGTTAGTTGTGTCATCACACAGACCCACTGATTATCCAACACCAGATACTTAAATCAGAACATCTCATGTGACTCCACATGTAGGCCTGTGCTCTATTTTCCCCTCCACTCTTCGCCATGTTTGTCCTGTTGAGGATGTCTCACTTAGCCAAGACAGCAGCAGCAGCAGCAGCTGCAGCACATTTGAGAAACAACACAGTTTAGTATAAATAAAAGATTACTGAACAAGGACAAACCAGAGCAAAGGGCAGAGAGGAGGAGGAGAGAGAGAGAGAGAGAGAGGCTGTTCTTTATCTGCTAAGGCGAAAAATAAAAATAAATGCAGATACCAATAGATTTGATAAATTGTAACTAGATGGCAAGCATTTAAATATCCTTTCACTTTTCCAGTAAATAACTCTATGTTTTTTTTCAGATGTTCATGATCTTCAGAGGATGTATCTTAATCGCCATGGTGATCCACTAACATCTCCACCAGTGCCAGGGATGAGATTTTTATTTTATTCAGTGAGATAAGAGAGATAATATCAAAATGTCTGTCAGGCAGTCATGGTTCCCAGAGGATGAATTAACCAAATACATACATGCAAAGATAATGCCATTGCCTTCAGCCTTACAAGTGTCACTAATTAGCAAATGCTGGCATGCAAACCTGCAACACCGAGCTGAGCTCAAAGCCTCCTCGCCTTCATGTGGTTTTGTAAGAGAAATACTATTATATTGTAGTGTAGACTCCATAGGGATACTGGAAGTCACAGTACACCCAGCTTTGTGTTTTCATCAGTGAAATCTGAAACATTGCCCTCAGCCTGGTTCTCTGTGCTGTAGCAAGTCCTCCTGCATGTTCTCGTCTCAGCTGATGACATCAACTGATCAGAAGAATGAATCTCAGCAGGTGCCAACAGCATGTCTGGGCACAAAGCTGGGCTCGTGTCTGAGGCCATGCAAGCAGAATGATTACAGGGAAGATGCTGAGGTTGGGGGTTGGAATGAAAGGGGGGGGGGGGGGGTGACTGTACCAGAGTCAGCAGCAGCAGCAGTGCCAGAGGTCGCAGTTATGTAACAGCACTAATGTCAGACCTTCACATAAGATGAGACCCTTGCCAGCATCCATGTTAACGGATGCCATTTTCTCTTTGCATCGATTCAGACAATCACAATTACTGATATGAAAGCCAGTCGCTTCACACCGGCACGTCCAGATGGAGCAGGGTCAAAGTGTTCTGACTGGAGAGGAAAAGTTTCTTCTGAATGTGGACTATTGTATTCTATCTATCGCTTTGTCTGGGATTGATTTTGAATCTCAAACATGCAGATTCCTCCCACCATGAGCTGAATGAAGGAAGGTGCAAAATGTGAGGAAGTCAGAGATGTCAAATTGTTGCTGCCGCTGCCGTTACGTTAAGTGTTCCATCATTTCATATCCTGACTGAGACAGAAGAGGTCCAGGTGTCCTTCATCTTCAGTCTGTATGAAGTCTTCAAGTGTTTGAATGAGAAGAGAAAATTCCCCACTCACACCAGACGTGTATTCATCTTATAAAATAAAAAAACTCATTCCTGACATCCTGAATTGTTACATAATAATATTAGTTATAAGTTGAACTAAATACACTTTAAATTCAAAGACAGTCAAGTGACAAGGATATCTGGTTAAGGAGTGTCAGGCTACATCTTTCTGTTCTTCACTCAGCTATACTGGTCTTTGTTCTTTGAAAAATCCAATCAGCAGCAGAGACAGGAGCAACAGCATAATTACAGTGTCTTTGACAACACTGCTTAGCATTAATAGCAGCCACATCAAACTCTTACAGCTTATAATGATTTCAGCAATGCCACTTAAGTGTGTGCTGTCAGTGATCAGTATAACTGCATTACCTAATAGAAACACAGCATCTGTGTGTATAATTCATCTTTTCTTAAAGATTGTGATATTTCATTTTAAACAAAATACCTATTCTCTTTCTTTTACAGTTACGTGTTAGAGTAAGATGCTTACATAAAGACTAGGAACAGGCGCCTGCCTCAGATGTGATGACTTGTCATCACTCCATGTGGCGTGTGGAGAGATCACCTGATTGTTCCCATGATGGCTGACTTCTTGATGAATTAGTTCTTGAGTGACAAGTGCAACATTTGAGTGTTTTCTTAGCTGTCAGTCTCAAGACAGTGCTGATTGACTAAGGGGGAAAAAACAATGTTGACATGTCAGCTAGTATTGCACAACATCTTTGTGCTGTCTGTAGAAGAAAAAAAGACATTTCTTCCATGTGGTTAAGAGCAGAGAGCGGAGCAGGCCGTTAATGGCATTCTCTGCTTGTGAGATAAAGGTCCTGGCACATGGGCATAATTTAGCTTCCTCTGCAATGCAATGAGACAGAGGTGTGAGAGGAACTGAACACTGGACGTTCAGAGGAGGCTCCCGAGAGATTAGAAACCCATCACCGACTAAACAACCCCAGTCGTCCTCTCTGCTTTCATTTATTCCAGTGAATATGCTCTGCTGCTCCTGAAAAGGACTCACCCAGAGATTATTCTGAGGAATAATGAACATTTATTCAACAAGTTGCCAATCTCATAAGACAATAGAGTGGCAGGTAAAGCACAAAGAAAGAAGTGGTGAACATGTGCACATGTTGTACAACAAAACATGGCCACAAATTTAAATTCGTATTTTTTCTCTAAATATTACCCCCACAATTAACCCTATGTCATGTGGATAATCATCATATTTTTAGCCACACTTAGGATTTTTTTTTCTTTAAGTGTTATATTAGAGTGTCTTTTCCTGCCAGCTGTTAATGTAGAAACACTCAAATCAATACCTTGATTTGGCAGCATGCTGATTACTTGACACTCTTTGACAAGATGAAGTGAAAATTATTCTTTCCAGCCCTCTCTCTAATATACAAGGAAACACATTGAGTCTGCACTGATTTGGTCTGAAGTGGCCTTGCATATTATTTTTCCACATCAGTCACTGCTAAGAATCTTTGTTTTATCAGATGGGAGGAGAAGCCTTACATAAGAAAACAGGCAGATTTGTCAGTGTCTAGTGTTTGTACCAGTTATAAAAACTGTTTAATGTAAGCATCACTTCCGATTGAATTTTTCCTCGCTTCATGTTGTAATGTTTGACCATCCGAGCATGAAGAACTGCAGCCTGTCAGATGTCATTTGTGTCCTTAAACTCATAGATCCATGGATTTCCTCACTAGTCTGTTCTGTTGATGTGAAATCTATGATGATCAGTATATCTATTGGTCATCTGCATAACAGTGGCCAGCGAGTTTCACAATATTGCTATATGTGTAAAAGCCAATTGATGACTTTTTGTGTAAGTGTAGGACCCAGATGTCTTTACTTTATGATCTCATGTTTGAATTTGTGTGGCTTCTGGGTTTTTGTTCTGGCTGTACGTGTAATATTTATTCACATTGCTCTGCTGCGGTGAAGTGCATTTTTAATGGATGGTGATGTATTGTGCAGCTAGAGAGCAGTGCGGTGCTTGTGATGGCGTAACAGAAAGTGTAGTTAACAACTGTGTGAAGCACTGTTTGAAAGCTGATGAGAGGAATATATGTTTTAAACTTTAATATGTCATCTTTGCTCTGTAGTAGATCGAGTTAATGCATAATCTGGATTGTTGCTGTGGATCAAAATAAAAAACTGTTCTGGGACATGCATGGCTTTGTTATCACTCAAGTAGGACACGCGTCAGAAGATCCCCATCTACACTAACTCTAAGTCTGGTTAAAAAATGGCCACTACACTATAGATAGAGACAACAGAAGAGGATCAGAAATGTTTCCCTGAGGAACTCTGGATAGATACATCAGAGTGGCCTTAAAATACTCAACATACCCTTTTTTCTCCCTGAACATAAAACACCTGACATGGTAACCTGGGATGATCAAGAAAAACCTCTGGGTTTTACACACCAACAGGAACAGGATGGACTCTTTCATTCCTGTAAACAGTCCACCTTGTAACAGCCTCAAATCACAGTGGGTGTTTACATCAGTATTGCTACATGTATAATTGTGTTTCTTGTGTATAAGCCAGATAAAATTCCTGGAACTCTAAAGACTTCTGCTTCTGTTTGGTCACATGTGCTTGTATGTCCATGTCGATCACCTCAGCATGACAGGTGATGTGAAGAAAAAGATGAAGTGTAGAGGAACGCCGTGTCAAAAATCAGCAGAGCTGAGTGTGTTGCTGCAGGTCAGAACCTGCAGAGTAAAGGATGATGTACGACTGCAGGACCTCGGCCGATCACCTCAGCACTTTCTCAGTGGAAGTGGAGCGGAAGAGTTCATGGTTTGCAGCTATAAAGGTGCGAGTGTGACAGTTATGTAATAAATATCATAACAGGGGTGAACAAACTCAGTCACCTCATCCTAACTTTGGTTATGTAATATGTCATCAAGGCCTGGCTGAGAAGCTAAGCATGATGGAAGCATAATGACAGTCATGTGTAAATCCAATAGTTTTATAGTCACTATATTAGGTCACATGGCGCTGTAGCTGTGTGCTTCATGCAATGAGATGGATCGCTGCTTTATAAAATGACACAATGAAAAACATATGCACAACAAAGAGAGGTGGAAGAAAATATCCAGCAAGAAAAAGAGATGTTTTTTCCTGATATGAGATTGCTCAAGAATGTTTCATGACAACCGCAGTTTGTTCAGTGATTAAGATGAAAATTTGATAAAGCAGAGCTGCAATGCAGGATTTCTAATCTGTAGCATTGAAATGAAAATTGTTCTTTGGCTTTATGAAAAGGGTTGGTGTTACATTGTTCTGTTAGAAAATGGCTTGAACACCAATTTTCAGCTGAATGAATGAATGCATCTCATTTACTATTAATTTGTGGAAGGTTCAAAGGAAGAAGATTGCCCATTTTGCTTGTAATCTATACCACACTGAATATTGGATTCATGCTGAATAACAAAAATGTTTGAGAGGTCATCGCCATCTTGTGCCATTGAAAACACAAACAAAGTTCAGTTGGTGAAAGCCTCAGGTAAACCAAAGCACACCCAGTCTCTGTGGAAAGGAGACACTTTATATTACATATATTTATATTATATTATATTGGGGATGGTGGGGGAGCGTGCAGTGGGGTTAACTTTCACTCAGAAGTCCGACGTTCAAGTTCCCCTGACACCACTTGCTGTTGTGTTTTCATCTAATTGTAACTTTTGTTTGTAATTTTAGCTTATTTTGACATTTTGACAGCCCATTAAAAACAGGGTAAGGGGTTAGCCAAGAATCATCATAACACACATAGAATTATAACATAAAATACATTTTACAAGGAAAACTGCTCCATTGCACAGTTGCCAAGCCCCTGCCCTAATAAACTCAGATGTGGCTGGAGAAACACACGCACACATGTTCTGTTTTCAAAGACTGAAAAATCAACCTCGTGTCATGTTTTCCTGGTGAGGAAGGGCTGAGTTTCAGGTGTTGCAGGGATTAAAGGCTTAATATCAAATAGAGCATGTTGCCAGGAGAGACCTTCAGGCTGAACATATGTCTTTTTGATTTGATTTGATTTGTTTTTTTTTTTAGAATTTTAAAGTCATTTGCTCTTGTAAAGGTAGAATCCTCAACAAAAAAGTACATTCCTGACAACTCAGTTAAAATAAAATAAAATAAACATTTTAACAGCTAAGATTCCAATAAACAAAACAGTCATTTTAAATTAAATAATATTTTATTATGGTTAAAGTAAACATATTGTAAATGTATAGTCACACACAGAGCCGACTGTTCATCTCTCACAGGTAACAGGAGGTGCTGAACAATGATAACAGGCAGTTAATAAGAACATTCCAGTAGAAAAATAAAAGATGAAAATGTGACAGAAATAATATGTCGTAAAGTAAAAGCTACAAAAATAAAATAAGAAAACTGATTTGGAGTACTAAACCAGAGAATGAACACTGCATAAAGACCTCAGTTGGCTGAGTCAAGTGTGTTTAGATGGGGCATGGAGCAAAGACCCCCAGTAAGTGCATGAGGTGCAAACTCTGAGGCCATTTATTAGTGAGGTGTTACTGCTATTGTTAATCTTTAACGACACAGATTATAACACAAAAGAGAATGAATGAGGGCAAATAATTTACATAACATTACAAAAATAAAAGTGTGCACTGACTTCCAGTGTCTGAAAGCATGTACAGCTGTTTTCTAAGGTGCAGCAGTGAATAAGATATGACTCTACTGTAGCTCACATGCTCTAATTTAAACTATCACAATATAGTCGTGCTATATGAAAACGTATGATGAGCTACGTGCACAGGAAGAACCTATAAAAAAGGAATTCATAGTGATTGTAGTGAGGTCTGAAAGGGGCAGCAGGGAGGCCTAGTGGTTAAAGACACTGAAAAACAAACCTGCTCAATCATTCTGAGTCAAAGCTGTGATTAAAGAGTCTGTGGTAATGTGATTCTCCTAATGGATGGAGAACAACATAAAGCAGATCTAAAAGAGGCAGAGAGAACACCACAAATTAATGAAATCCATTTAAAACAGTGCAAGAACACCATGGACATTAGGACAACATGTGTGCTGCAAGTACTCAACACAAGGCAGGTTTTGGTAGTTTGTTTTATTCTTTGTGGGTGTCATTGTAGTTGGTGGCATTGTGCACACGTGTGTGTGCAAACAGGAGATTGGTGTGTACACAGACATCTGCACAGAGGCTTGGATGCACCCTCTCATGGACCCTGGCATTATTTTCGATTATATGACTCTTGCTAGTATCCAGTTACTGCTGCAGTATAACACCCAAATAAGGTGTATATATATATACAAAAAAAAGGTGCACAGCACAGAGCACAGTTCCCCCTGGAAACATTTTAGCTCTACTTGGATTGCATTTCTGTATTGGCTTGTGTTGTATTTGCAGCACACATGATGGATGAAATATGTATGCAGTTCTTCTTCTTTCTATTCTATAGTAAGCTGCAGGACATTGAGCTCTCCTGGCCATCCTACAGATCCGAAACATTTGGCTTGAATATGAACTGTAATAACAGACACACAGAAGACACTGAGAATATTTTCTTTTCTGAAAAAATAGGCTAGTGATGTGTCCAAATATATACATATTTCAGTTCACTGGTAATACTTACAACAAAGTCCTTTTTTGTGTGGAAAAAGTGTGTCAAGAGTCAGTATTTTTTTCAATAAAATATTTCTTAGCAGGGCATTATATACAGTAAGCACACCCTAATCCCTCTAAAAACTCACAGTGTATTTTGTCCCATGATCAGAGAAAACACTGAGTTCACAATACGCAGAGGTGCGGAGAGATGCACGTTTCTCTTCCCTGTCTTTTACAGTAATGAATGCTTCTTAAACAACCAATTAGCATTATTTATCAGTGACATCAGTAATGATGTTAGTGGTAAATTGTTTGTGCTTTGCTAATGGAAGTGATTTTCTGGCTGGAGTCTGCAGGAAGCAGCACCAGGCTCCTCAGCAATACGTTTGAGTCCTTTGGTGCTCATCTCGCGCCACAGTAGGAGGGCCTTCCTCACTTCACAGGGCTTTAAAACATGAAGTCCTCCTGTTTCTAGATGGAGCTTCTGCGTTTATTGAGTCTTCTGTAGGTGTTGATGCTGTGCAGGCCAGTGGACACTGAGCTGATGCCTGAGTGGCGCTGCAGGCTGCATACACAACCGTTAGAGTGCAGAGGGTTGGAAAAGGCCTCTCCCTGCTCCATGTACGTGTCTGAGCTGGAGAGGTCTCGTGGGATGATCATGGGTATGGAGTATTGCAGCTTCTCTCTACTCTTGTACCACAGACAGGAGCACATGGACTGGAAGTGAAGCACCTCTGCGTAAACATTACGCAGGCCCCGGCTTGCAGCTCCTCCCCCGCTGCCACCGACTGCATTCCCTCCGCCACATCCAGATGGCGTGGAGGACGGTGAGGCCGGGTCGATGGAGCAATTGATGTGTCCGCCTGCCTGACCGTTGTGAGCGAGGAGAGCCCTCTGCTCAGCATCCCGCTTTTCATCTTCTGCATTCATGGTCATGAAGCGCAGCACTGCCAAGTTGAGGAAGGCTCCGATCACAGCCAGACCAGTCAGGATGTAGATGAAGCTGAAGGCCACGTACTCTGGTTTGGTCTGCAGAGCCTGCTCACTCTGCAGCGCCACATAATCCCCAAAGCCGATGGTGGTAAGTGTAATGAAGCAGTAGTAATAGGCATGAAAGAAGCTCCATCTCTCAAAGTGGGAGAAGGCCAGCGCTCCTACACACAGTGTGCTCATGCAGGATATGACCCCGATAATCACCATGTTGACCATGGAGACCTCTGTGCGCCTCATTCCAAGGCACTTCTTCAGGCGGTGGAGCAGGTACCTGACAAAGGTGTTGATCCGCTCACCCACACTCTGGAACATGACCAAGGTGAGCGGGATGCCCAGGAGGGCGTAAAGCATGCAGAACAACTTCCCTCCATCTGTGCTGGGGGCTGCATGGCCATATCCTGAGGGAAAGAGAAAGAAAGAAGCAGGGTTACTGGGGCAGAACTAATTAAATCCTCAGTGCAGAGGACAGGGGTCTGAGGAGAGAGGGCTGGAGGCTGCAAAGATAGTCAAACCTGGACTCCACTGATACAAATGATTTGTATTTTCTGAGCAGCCCTTCTGATAAATTCAAAGACACTTCATTTCAAAGCAGCAGAATGCAATTGGAGATGAGAATGCACAGCAGTGTGGCGGGAATGGCTGAGTGTTGATGTCGTGTATGGGAGAGAGAGCTTGAATAATTCATTGACAATTGGTCTCCGTGGAGTGGCTTCAGTTAATGAGCACATTTGCACCTAATTAGGTGTCAACATTTTCCCAGATCAAATAAACTGGACACCAAAGTGTAGGTTGTAAATTCTGCTCCTTGTTTGTTTATGTAATATAATGAGTTTTTGTCCTGCAGTCCTTTTAATCTATGATGTACAGCACCCAAAAAGTCAGCAGTGTTTGTGTGTGCTCCACTAAGCCCTTTGAACAGTGACATGTCCCCAAAAAAAGAATAGAAAGTCCTGATAAATAAATAAGCAGATCTATGGCATGACAAAGTTTGGGGGAAAAACTTTCCATTCATTTGTCCCCAATCGACCACTCAGGGGCACACGTCATTTTAGCCTGAAAAATTCTCCCCACATGTGGATCTGTTGCTCATGTGAAAACGGGGAGATGATGACGTCTCTGATAAGAACAGGATCAGTGAATGCAACAGTTTGACCAACAGTTTAAATGTAATTAGTGCAGGATTGATTTAATTCTTCGGCTCTGGTTTTATTGTCGCACTGCTCCGTGAGGTTGAGCCATCTGTCTGTCTGGTGCCAAATCTGTTTATAGCTTTCCTAGTTGTGCCGCCAAATGAGAAACATTACATCTGATGTATCTCTGTGTGGAGCAGAAACAACGCTGACCTGCTCACTGAGCACAGAGAACTGCTGCTTCTTTGGTAGCTTTGACTACGTTTAATGTTTTATAATGAGTTTTAAGCATTTTTTTTATTTTTGATGATTAGTTGTTACTTCTGGTGTAAGCATCCTGCATTACAGCATGATCAATTCTTCTAGCATAAACTTTGAACCTTTATCTAACAGACTACAGGCGAACTTTGTCTCCAGCAAACACTGCAAATCAGAAATTGCACAGGCCTATGCAGTGTGTCCACATAGCAGCTTATGTCTGTAAATATTAATATGTATAATATGAACACAGTGAACAACTATGTGAAGACAATTTGCATTCTGGTTATTCATAACCATAACCATAAAACTAGTTGCTATGAGATGTTGGGAACATATGTCCACACACACACACACACACAGACTTATTAATCATTCAGTGTGTGGCCAGCAGGACAGTGTGTTCAGGTGAGCACATAGGCAGAGCTCCAGGCCTGCCAGGAGCTGTCAGCAGCAGGGCGCATCTTATCGAGACGTGGGGGGACGACAGGAGTGACAGCGGCGCTCGTCAACAGCAGGCGCAAGAGCTGGAGGCGACAAGGCCAGCAGCACCGCGTGAGAGAGAGCGAACAGGCCCACATGACAAGCTCGTCCTCTCAGAGCCTCTCTATACACCCCCCCACACACACACAGACACACACACACACAACAACAGTGTGTAACAAAATTACCAGGAGACAGGATATCTCCAGCGGCCTTGTCCTGGCATGCAGGGGAAGCCACCAGGGCTGTTGTTCTGTTTATGTGGACTACAGTCAGTGACAGGAGAAAGGTGAAACCTCAACCCTCTGAGGATATAGAAATGGAGGTTTGATTGACATCTGAGGAACCCCAGGCTCTTAGTGTGACACTGTCTGAGGGTCTGATTTCACAATAGCAGCGTCATTATGAAGGAATAGCTGCAGCTATTTGCACATATTTCATGGAGAGATGTGGAAAAAAACAGAGAGGAGACATCTGGGAAATTACAGGCTATCAGGTTTTTCCTAAGAAAACAGTAATTCCCTCTAAAATTAGCTCAGATTCTCAATTTGCGTGAGCACTGTTACAAGACAGAAAACCAGTATCAAAGACTTTTGCCTCAACCCGAGGCTGATTGTCTCACTGCCTAATTTCTGCAATTATCATGTGAAAGAAAAATATGAAAATTGCATAACAGTGAAAGGCGATAAGAGCTTTTATAATACTTATTAGGCCAAACTAACAAGCGGGGAAGGCTTATAAATGTCAGCAGAACACAGGTGCACCATCATTCCCTCCTCACTGCTGCCTCTCATTACCACATCCAAATTTACAGCCAATCGTTTAAGCTAATTCCCCCCCAGCAACAGGCTAGCACTAATTCAAATGCATCAAAACAAATAATTTTATGAGGAGACATATATTCCATCATGATAGTCTACTGTGATTATGCCAACATTTTGTATTATGGAGATTTAGTTTCACAACTTCACTGCCGGCCTGTAACACCATTTTTTTTACCCTCTAATTCATTTCCCAATTTTTAATCCTCCCATATTCACTTTAGCAGATGGGCGCGCAGCTTTATTCAGCGCTGTGCCATATTAACCCTCAATCAGATTTACTAAATTAAATGTCTGTGATCTTCCAACACTGCTCATCTGCAGCAATGCAAATTCAAACCTGTGCTAAGTGGTTGTCATTTCACCTTTCAGTGTTGTGATTGCTAGTTTGTCTCCAAAAATGACAACTCAATGTCGACACGACCCCTTTCACAACACAACCACATTACCCTGCTGCATCCCAAGTCTTCATTAAACTGATTAATTAGGCAGGGTAATAAAAAACACACACACACATCAGGCTTTGAAAATACATCAAAGAATGGCATAATGTAGCTCTTAGGGCTCCGTTTCTCTGTCAATTACATTTTCATTGATTAGCAGGAACAATTTGTTCTCACCAACAAGACGAGGAGCACAACCTATTCATTAAGCACACCGGCTCAGCTAATGGAGGAGGATTCTCAAAGTGGTGCTGCTTTGATCAGGGGATAATTTGTCCATAATTTGTTATAAAAAAAAGGAGAAGGTGTGTGTGACTAAAAAAATAAATCAAATAAAATTCTTGATGTTATACTTGCACATTAATATCAAATGAGATAGAAGGTCTCCACAGTGGAGAAGAGGATGCAGACTGTGTAACAGAAAGGCTGGTGGCAGGGCTGCACTCTCTGGGGCTGAGTGATAATGTCCTCAGACATCTCTGCACTCTGGAGCCCAGGCACTGCCATGCTCTATAATACACTCACCGTGTGTGTGTGTGTGTGCGCGCGCATGTGTGTGCTGCTGCTGTAAGGTTTCACTCAAGAATCAAGATAGAAGAGGCAATGGTGAAAACTTACTGTCTTGTCTTTAAGGGTAGTCAATGTTTCACAAAAAAATTTACACAAATTCACTAAGACATACAGATCATCAACATGTTTATTGTGTAAATCATACATTTACTATACATTTGATTTATCTGTGTCATTCCTAGATATTGTCTAGGAGGACCGTTATTCTTTTCACCATAAAACTCCACATATGATTTTCAAACTGATTGCTTATATCCCAACTAGGAAAACATCAATGGTACGTTTTTTGCATGTCACTAACTTTTGACGATTGATCCCTGAAATTAGTGTAAATAAAGACATTTAGTGCTCAGGTTAAGAGGAGTTTGGAGGAGAGAGTTTGATCCACAGCTCCTCTGTGCTGGAACTAAGAAATAAAGCAGTTTGCACCTGCATTTGTAATAATTTACATCTCCACTGAGAGGACATGACAGTACCGTATAGTGCTCTGTAAACAAATTCCTCTTGCAAAGCTGAAGTGTCCACAGAGGTGTTACACTCACTCACAGCCTTCAGCCGTATATGGCCAGCCCAGTTCTGCAGCATACAGGTGGCCTGAGGAGTCATCTGAGCGTGACGTCACTCTTATCTCAGTTTACGCCTTTCCCTGAAATGCTGCGCAGATTGAGGAATGTTCTGCTCAGCCGTGCAAATAAACAGCAGATCATGTCATCTGCTACGTACACGCTGTCTTCGAGCAGCAGCCCACTCTGCTTCCCACCATGCCTTCTCCTCGGCTCCCTTTCATCTGGACAAAGATATACCACATTACACGACCTGACAAACGGCAACCCTTGTCCACTTGCAAGCACCAATGGATGACACCCAGAGATGTTAGATTAAAGGAAGATATTTCCCACGAATCATGTCCCATCCTCGTCTATAAAACACAGACGTGCAGGCTCCCATCAGTCCTCTTTCACAGACACCTCAAACTCCAAGCGACCCTGTGATTGTTTATTCAGGCACTCAAACACAGCTCTGGTCCTTCATTACTCTGTGTAGCTTTTGACCCACAAGGCCCTGCTGACAGCTGCTGTGTAATATCCATCTGTGTGAAAGAAAAGAATTCTAGGAATACAGTTTAATGGAAACATATTCATATTTAAAGTCTGAACTTGAGTCTGGGAAAATACTTCTGGATGATTTTTTTTAAGTCTTTTTCTACAGTTTTATTGACTTCAGTGTCTTGAAAACAGGGAGCCGTTGACACTGAAATTTGCTAAAAGAATACTTTTTGCTAGTCTAGGAACAAGTTTAACAAAAGGACAATTTAGGAATGCACGAAGAATTAACATTGTGCCGTACAAAATGTAAGGTTGTATCATGTTGTCTTGCCTCTCAGCAAGTCTAAACAGAAGAACAAAGATTTGAGATTCTCATGGACAAAGTCAGGGGAAGCATGTGATGGATGGAGACTGTCAGCAGTTTGTTTCTTTTAAGCATGACCGCAATCACTCCCGAAGGGGTTATTTCAACCTAAACTCTCATCTTTCCCAAAGCCTCACCCAATGAATCTCAGTTAATATCTAAATATCATCATAATCATCTGACCAGAGCTAATTTTTTTCTAACCCATAAAAGCACTATTAAATTATATATTTGGTTCATTTGCAGGAGTAGTTGCTCTGACATATCTGAAGGTAGCATGTAAAACTACTTTGTGCCACAAGATGAGACAGTGAGTCTGCCCTCAGTCCAACAAGAGAGGAAGAATTAATGCTTCCCAGGGGGCTATGTTTTTCTCTATGTCAATCACTCTGTCAGGCAGGCTTAAATAAAACTGTTCTTAGGGCCTTTGCTTGCTTGTACATGGTTGCTGGCATCATTTGCAAGCTTCTCCATTAGTATTATTTGGTTGTTTCTGTCAGCAGAATATGTAAAGCTGGGAGAACAATCGCTCTAATCAAACTTTAATTATGTGCACTGACAGAGAACAACGAGTCTGTCCAGCTAGAGAGAGAAAGAAGCAGAGAAAGTGCCTGATGCAGGATGTATCCATCACAAGCAATCTGATGTAACGCCAGAGGAGACAGCACATTGGCACAGCGTCTGTCTGGGTTCACTTTAACTTGGTTACCCCTGTGTGGGCTCCAAATCGGGGCCTGGGAGCATGTGTTCTCATCCAGCACACAGCTGAGACCCAAACACTAAAGCGTCACACGCCTTTAGACCAAAGCGACCAGGCGTTAGATCTGAGAGCTGCGACTGGGCTGCCCTGAATTTACCTGTCTTGTAGTAAAAGCCTGTCATCAACATAACGATTACACACACTCACACACTGTCTGAAGCCTTTCATCCATAATCAAAAGCAGAGTCTGTGTCTGCGTGTCCAACCATCTCAGTCCATGTTTTGCTTTGACTGTGAAAAAAAAACTACAGCGTCTATTTTCCAAACGTGCTCCTTAGGTTCCCTTTTAGGGGATATGAGAGGAAAGCTTGGCAGGCCACAGTTTTCCATGAGGTCAGTCAGCGAGGCATTCTGAGCAGAGTGTGAGATCTCTGGGACTGCTCGCTAATTAAATAAATCACGTGATTTATGTACCTGATACACAGTTGATATGGACTTGTTTTAAAAGTCACAACACAGCTGGATGAAAAGGGGATTCATATAAAGCCTGAGGGAGGAGGGAGGGAGGACATACAGCAAGAAGATGAACTGAAGGGTAAACAGAGCGTATAACTCATGCTGCTCTGTAAGGAGTAGAAAACATCCAAAAGTGGAGGCACATTCAAAGCTTTAAGAGTTTCAGATAGTAGGATGTCTTTCATTTGTAGTCATTGCTAATGTAGGAACCTTGAGTTAGGATTTCTTTCCAGGCTTTTAGCAGGTCAACTCAAATAACAGATGTATCTGTTTCAAGTGCTCCATTCTTTTAAAGCATGCCTGTGTGGACATGAAAAGAGCAAAGGGAAGGGAGGGACGGAGAACCTAATGTGATCCATGAGTTTGATAACAGGATTGTTAGTACAGAACCATGACACATTAAAACAAAACACGCAGAAAATGACATGATGACAAATTATGGCCAAAAAAAGACATTTGGACAAAAGTATGAGGACACTTTGTGTTTGTAGGCCTTTATGTTTCTGGTGATCTGTCCAGCCCATTAAGCATTTCTAATGTCTGACGAAGGGAGATGACGTCAGGACAGGCAGGTTCTTCCACGCTAAGCTAATTCAAGATCATTTCTTTGAGCTGTAATATCAGAATACATAGATTAATAATAAATTACAATCAATTAATCAGCTGCAGATCATATGCGGCATTAAGATTTCCCACTTTAAACTTGCATATGATATCCATTTACAAATGGTGATGGTTAGAAGGCAAAAAATGTAAGTAAAGAACTGAACTGAACTGACTATAAGCCAGCAGGTGCAACAAGTACATAATGGTCTAAACTGCTAGCAAAGTAATGGACACAGGTTTACCAATGTTCCAATGTATATACAAATTATTTGTTGATAGAAGTTAGAGTGAGGACATCATGCCCCTGCCAGCAGACCTCATGAGACATGAATTTTAAAAAAAACAACACTTCTGTCAAAGAAATACACATTCAGATTGGATTAGATGTGAGTGTATCACACAGAAAGAGGGAATCACAGCCTATGCAGTACGCATAATTAGTCCCAATGTTCCTGCTGATGGGGGTGAGGATGACATGGATCATTTTCTGTGGAATATATAAAGAGCTGAGACACACTTACATCTAGGCTAGGAACTGGGCCAAATGTGAATCAGGAGATGATTGCTAAAATTCACACACTATCAGGTCCCTTTGATGCGTTCACACACTCCAAACTGTGTTTTGTGACTGTTGCACGTGACGGTAAAGAAGCAGCTGCACTGTAGCGCATTAACATTTTATGGTGGATAGCGCCGACACCCAGGAGGGGGTCCAGAGCATGTGAGAAACTGGATGTTAAAATAGACTGTTCATTAGAAACAAAACATATGCCTGCTGTAATTTTTTTTTCGTCACACATATTTTCTGTCAGTTTAAACAGCAGTTAGGTTTTATTCAGCTGGATGCTGTTTTTGTCTGTTATTTTTTGCACATTTGTTTTCTTTCCAATTCTGACTCTCTCTGCTGTCATCCTCCTGACCCCTGAGCTGTTAATTCAAAGAGTTATATTTGCCCTTTCTTTGCAGGCTGTACCTGCCTTCTGTCACCTGACTCCACTGATGTATGCGTGCACCACGCTCTGTCCGCTGTTCACCAAGTTCAGCTGCTCTCAGGGAGCAGATGCTGTCCTAAACTGACATGTGCTGGTGATTGTCGGGGTTGGGGGGGGGGGGGGTATGCTAGTCTGGCACACAACACACAAAGATCAGTTTACACAGCAAAATGAAAAACAATATGGACGCAGAAGCATTTGAGTGTGGTTTACACACACAGTGTAAACCGCAGGTTACTGTACATCCATGTTCCAGCTGTTTCACTATTTTCATTAGCTGCTCCACATTTCAACTTTGGTAGAAAAAATGGAAGTTAAAGCCACTAAATCTTCATGTTTGAATCACATTCCAGTCAACATGCCAACAACAGACCGGCCAAAATCCATTTACACACAGGGCCAACGACAACACGCCACCTTACATATCTGCTGCTAGCCAGACTTTGCTAATAACTGCACTGCAATCCCCATCATAGTTCATCTTCTAAAATAATTTATTGGCAGTTTCAGTCATAATAGTGGATGGAACTACGCATTACTTCACCATTATGTCCCAGTTCCTGCGTTGCATTTGGGTGTAGACTTGCAGGTGTACAGTAGTAGGATGCTTAACTAAGTAGCCAACCAGTTAGCCTTTAAACAAAAGGGACTGTGTTGGACATTGAGGATCTTTCTATTGTAACAAAATGCATGTTTTTAAATCTGCACTCTCACTCTCACTCAACACAGACAGTAAAGACAATGTGGGTTAAACACTGTTACGTAAAATGTTTGAGAGAAGGAGGCCCATTGTAAAGTCTGTTTCACTGACTAATGTAGGTGCTTCACAATACAAAGACCAAAGACTCTCTCTCTCTGTGGTATGTGTGTGTGTGTATGTGGTATGCCCTGTTTGAGACACAAGAGCCCATCAACATCCTAGCTGAACTGTCTGGCTGTGCTCACTGCCACATTGTAAAGCTATCATATGTCTTGTCATGTGATGCATGAGACTAATGCTGGCACCTGGCTTAATGACCAAAGGCAATTAAATCAAGTAATGGATCTTATTAGGGTGTTATATGAACCCCAAACTTCATTACCTGCTGCTCCAGATCCCACTGTGCACTGAGAAGATGCTGCTCTGCTCTTTATCATCTGATTATCTTATTACATATTTTTTTCTTGCACAGAACTGACAGCTGAATCTGAACAAACGCAAAAGTGAAAAAGGAGAAAGAAGAGTCATTTGGCTTATGCTGTTTCATAACAGTCGTGCTGTCACTCACAGCAGGAACTCAATGCCTTGACTAAAAATGGCTGAAAAGGCTGAACAATGACAATCATGAAGTCTTCAGGAAATGTCAAATGTTTATATTTTATGGTGCATTTCTGCAACTTGTACTTTTTAATGACAATAATCTGTCACATTTGAATCTGTCACTTGAGGCTGCCCCCCAAAGCAAGTCAATGCACATGGACCTCCAAGGGATAAATATGAAATATCACCTCTGAAGACATATTTTGGTAAGATTTTGTCTAACCCTTTTAAGTAATACACAATTCAAGGAGTGCTTACTTGGAGTGACACTTTTTTTTTCCATTTTTAGATTAGCCAGTGAATCTAGCAAACCTCGAAACTACTCATTGGAAAAACCTGTGGGTGACATGTAGGGGCAGGGTAGAAATAAATATTAATCTTAAACTTAAACAAGTCATTTCGATGCCCAATCCTAACCACACAGCAAACTTTTGTTAGTCTTCACAGTGGACCATGTCTGTTAAAAGTGCTATACAGACTGTCCATCCTGTTTTCACCGTCAGGCCTTCTTGTCACCTTGGTGAGGTAACCACTGCCTCGGGCTGCCCATATGGCTGCAGCAGACAGACAGGGAGCTCCACCTCCACTCAATCTGCAGGTTCACCTCAGCAGACATGCATCACCAGGTCTCTCCTTTTAACCTACTTGGAGAACTGGATTGGAGAGGTTTGTAGTGCTTCATCATCAGCTTGATTAGGTGTTAATGGTTCATAACATTAAATACCCTGACACTGTTTTCCAGCAGCACAAATCAGCATGTGGACTGGAAGCAGACATGTCACCTCTGATGGCTGATATTAGGATTATTCCAAAGAAAATAGGTTAGCAGCCTGTTGTTTTAGCCCAAGGATTTTTTTTTTTGGATGGATATTAAATGTGTACTCATGAGCTCACACTCCAATCGCACCCCTCTGGGGTAAACATGGCTCACCTGTCACTGTTATTGTTATTATCATTACGCCCCAGTGTGTGACAGTCCACTTCATCCAGGTTGGCTTGTTGAGAGATTAAACAGATGCTGGAAACAAATTGGAAAACAAATTCCCCTGGGAGACAGTATATAAGCTGGGCGAGCTGCAGTTGCATGGTGCTGTCAGACTGAATCATTCCCGGCGCTTGAAGCTACTTGGAGTAGCATAAAACGCTAACACAACAACCGGTTTAAACATGGACTTCTCACCTCAGTGTACTCACACTGCTACGCATGATGTGACATTTTTTTTTTGGAACATGTGAGCTGAGGCAGAGAAGCTAATGCTATGAGCTCTGTGTCTGCTTTGGGGCAGCTCACTGCTTTGGGCACATAATAAGCCGGCTGGCATAACCCCCCCCCACCCCCCCCCACTCCCTTTACTGACAAAAATGTGTGTGAGAGTTTTATGAGATGGTGTGATCATGCCCTTTTTATGGCAGACTAACTGCATTGTTAGGACCGGCTTGTGGCGACTGACATGTGAATTCAAATGGCATTTTATTGAATTTTAGAATGAGCACTGTGTTTTAAAGACATTATCGTTGTATCTCACTTCATACAGTCGCTCTAATGCTTATTGGAGGGGCAAAAAGTTCAAACGCAGCACACATAGCAGCGTACCCATAATGAGCTTCTTCTTCCATCAGCATTCAGACATCTCATCTAAAAAAATAAACACAGACAATTTGCAGCCTCTGATAATAATAATGTGTCTCGTCGAGGGTCAAATGCTTCTGTCAAAGCCATCTCTCACATTTCTGCATAATTTGATAAACACAATGCAAGTTCGTTCAGGCAGTTATATGAAATGGCTGGCATGGATTTTAGATTAATGCCCTCGCAGCCTATTACCTGAGGCAGCCTGCATGACCTCTGCATTATCAAACATCAGAAAATTAGAACACATTTAATTTACAGTTTTGTGTAAATTATATGCAGATTGAAACGGTTGCCAGAGTCAAACAGAAAATAAGGGCCACAGTGTTCAACCCAATGCTCTCGGCTTGTTATGACATGCAGCAGAACTGTGAGGTTCTTATTGGTTCCTTAATAGTGTTTCTAAGCTCAGTGTGGTAGTGCTAGCTGTCTGGCAGCTGGAGTTGAAGTTTAATCTAAAAACAGAAAAAGCAAGTGGACAGTGATTGATGCAGTCGTGAGAATGTAACTCTCATGCTCTTAACTATGCAAATCCTTCATATTATTATTATAACAGATCTGCCTGTGGAGTCAGCCTCAAGTATCCATTTGAGGAGCTTTCTACTTGTGTAGAGGGCTCCTCAATGTGACAGTTATCAACACATATTATCCCATAGCCACGTTACTGTTAGCAACAAAGCAAACTGATTCTATCACTCAGACTCTCTTTCACCTTGCTAGCATTGGTTGTTTCTTCCAGTCTGGGTACTTCTTGCCAAGGTTTACAAAAAGATCAAGGTTTGGGTTAAAGCATATGTTTTCACTAAAAATATTATAAGTAATCATCTGCTGAAAACGTCTCTGCTCTTTTCTTGGCGACACTATACTTATCATAATTCAGCAGATTCCAAAATGTGACCATTTCTGCTGTTTTTCTGTCCAGATGGCATAGGAATAAAAACATTAAAGAACTAAGAAACCTTTCTATAGATCAAGTTGTAAAAAGCTAAGATGTCCATCTGTATGTGTCATATAAGGACAGGAGAGCTGCTCACCAACAGGACAGAGATGACTTCAATCAGTGATTAATGACAAACAAAAGAAGAGATATGAAACAACGTGCAATATGTAAATGAAACTCCAGGAACAGAAAGACTGAATGAACTCAGTTCAAAGATCAAACCTCTAAGCACAGCCCAGACATCATGTCAGAGGTTCAGCCCTCTATAAGGCTTAAAACTAATCAACTTCATTATTCAAATAAAGATGAATGAAAAGCACTGACTTCTCTATAAATCCTAAACTTTCCCTGCAGTACCTCTCCACAACATCATGAATCAGAAAAACAGAGAGCCACAATATCCACAGCCTTATTACCAGCATTGTTCTCAGAGCCTATCCCAGCCGTCTGCACAAGTCTTAATACCTTTCCTTTTCAGGCCACAGGAGGAGAAACACACGGACACAGCCACTCAAGACAGCACCTTTCAAAAAGCAGTCCTTCACATGTCTCAGTTTGCCTGATCACAATATACATTTAAGTATAAGTCATCTCCTTCCACTGTGGTCTCTGCTCTGTTCTTTTACATTTACAGTGTTGTAACACATATTCAGGGCCCTGACGTTCCTCGGTTAATCTCAAATTTCCACTGGATGGATTAGGACATTAATTAAGCAGAAGTGGCTGGCCTCACTAAAAGCTCTGTTCTGAAAAAGCAATGCAATATCGCAGGACATGAGATTATGGACATTTGTCCATTCAGTGAAAAAATAGAGAGGAGTTCATATTCCTGATCAAATAAACCTCAAATGAGTCTGTTTGCCTCAATATAGCTGAGACTGTACATGTCATGTTCTGTATATTTACACTCTGGAACAGAATCAGTAGGAAACTTCAAGCGAGGCACATCTCACTACTGTTGAACTATTTTATTTGGTTCTACTCCAGTCAGCCCCCGCAGGATCATCAAGTCTAACCAATACAATGTTGTGTTTTGTTTAGTAAGTCAGGCAGGCACTCAACTTTCCATTCAGGCAGCGGAGCATAAAGCAGACACACAATAGGTAAACATTTGCCGGTCATGTGAACAACAACAACTTTCTCAGAAGCTGCTCCTTCAGATCCAGACCAGCCACACACGCTCTGTCAGCCATTAATAGCTGAGCATGTTTCTCTGTGTACATTCACTTTGCTCCACGCTGGGTCCAAGCATTAATGTTTCAAAGATGCATTACTGTATAATTCAAGACACTACACATTGCAAGTGGTGGAAATCCCATTAAAAACTGATTGAAACTCTGACAGAACGAGGTGTTCGCAGCTAATTATTGATGCTGAGTGACTTTTATCACTTCCTTCTATGGATCTGCTCCAATATAATAAATATAACTACAGACAAAGAATATAAATTCATCAGCTTGTTGCCTCTAGGTCCATTTAGTCAAAGCCATCTGAGGTGTACCATACTTGTGTAGCAGCTCCATACAACAAGTTTTAATCAATTCACCCTTGAGTCCTGGTGAACATTATGTCAAAATATCCCTGATGTTTGAAAATGTCAAACATTAGTAATACTTACATGTAAGAGTTGCTATAAACACCAGCCTATTGTGTGGTGGATATCTGACTTCATGACTCTCCTAGCTTGAAGACCTTGACTTTGTGTTGTTTGTGCTGCTTCGTGTTCTGCTGACATCATGTGAGGACATGATCCATCCTTTGCGGTAACCACTGTCTTTATTTTGGAGTTTGTGATTTTCGTGTAACCCTGCTGACATGGAGCTGGGTGAATCATACAGATGGAGTTTAGTCACCCCTTCAGCTTTTGACGTTTTCACTGACAGACCCTCGGCAGCACTGACTCAGATGTGCTCTGCCTTAGTTAAAATGTGCCTAACATGCCTGTTGTGTAATTCTTCCTGTAAACCTGTAGCCATTGATTTGGTTACAAAGAAGGAACGGCGTGTCTTTTTACATTAGTGTGTGTCTCCATGAGGTTCGGGGCTGTTTTATGCAAGCACCAGAATGAGATACAGTTACCTTATCCCCCCAAATCAGTTAAAACACAGCAGGGCTGGGATCAATTCACCTCAATTCAATCCAACTGTAAACTGAAGCTGTTCTGCCTGATTATGAGCGCTCTCTCCTCTGATTCTTTGTAGATAAGCTCCAGCAGCATTTCTACTATTTTTAACAAGTGTTACTATTGATATCAAAACGTTAAAAACACGTTATCTGCAAAATCCTTTGAATACTTATAACATGGGCAAAATGCTCTTTTATTATCACCATCAAATACCCACTCTGACTTTTATGGTTGTTCAGGCTCTAAATACTATCTTCTATCTTCCAAAGTTAGAAAGTTTGGCATCTTGGTTAAATATTGATGAAGCAGAAGAAGCAGAAGAGAGAGAAGGACTTTATTCATGATGTTTTGCTTTGTTGATGATCTGGATGAGATTAGTTTTCCTGCAGTCAGTCATCATCCCTCTCCTCATTCATGAGATATCAGATTTTAATGGTAGCTAAGAGTAGGCTTTGATAGAGGTCTATGGACACCATGAGACAATATGGTCAAACTGTGGTTGGCAGCATTATTATCAGCAAAGGAGCAGCAGGACTCAGCAACCGAAACTGAAAGCATGATCCTTTCCTGAATCTTACCTGTATGTAACCAGACAAAGATAATTCAACATACTGTGATTGTAATATTTGAATTAAAGCTGAAAGTATAAATAGTGTAATTAATCAACTGTAAAGGCTCAAATTAGTTTCCAAGCCTCCTTCACATTGAGAGGAGTTAGTTAAGGTAATTCAAGCACCTGCTAATGAGGGCCAGTGTCCCTGCCCTAAAACTCAGCATAACTGGGAGGCCTCAAGTTCTGTTTTCTACATTATCTGTAATTTCTCACCAAAAAAAATGATCCCTCTTATAATCCCACGGATCCTTTCTAAAACCATCTTGATCCTCTCTCTGCTGGCGTCAGAGCTCACTTGAGCTTGTGAACTTTCCATTGTTTCGTGTCGAGCAGCTGAAGTATGGGTCTGACGATGACAGGTGCGCACGCGGACTAGCTGGTGAGAGTTATACTCTCCGTGCACTCAGCCACTTACTGCGCTCACCTTTTAAGCTGACTGAATAATAATGGAGATACTAATGTAAGTAATTATCATTAATAATTTAGCTTGTGACCTCATATGAAACTGCTGAAAATCTGCCTGCTGCCACACCAAAGCTGGTGCCAGAAGCAGAATAGAAAAATAATCAGATTCATTGTCAGTCCACATATGGAGACATGGGTTCCACTGACACAGGGAGGATTTGCTGGGCATGTCTGCTCTTTTTCAGCACCAGGCTGCTTCACAATTATATACTAATGGGTTTACACACTTGGTAGCTGCCCAGTACATCAACAACTGATGTACATGGTGGCAACAGAGCTAGAAGGCCTTGAGCTCTCTTTTAATGTGATGGAGCTGCGGTGCCTGCAGATTCTCCTCACCACTCCACGACTTTAACCCTGCCTGGATCTTATCTTGGGATTATAGAGCGTCATACAGCTTGAATGTCTCAGACACATTTGTATTCAGTTTCTCTCCTTGACAGATTACAGATTCATAGACTACAGACAATGAGCTCCTCTATCGAAACAATGAGCTAACGTCTGCTGAATCAACAAGAGGCAAACAGCCAAATGATCTTTGTGCAAAAACTATTTAACAAGAGGTGATTCACAATAATAAAAATCCAAGCAAAGCATGTTTTTCTAACTGCAAACATATGGTGGCCATAAAGGATTCTGTTCACCAAAAAGGTCTGTTTATGAGTCCAAGAAAACTTGTCGAGTTAAGAATAATCATAAAATTATCTTGCTTTTTATATTTTGTTATAGCCATGAGGGGAATACGTGATTGAGTCAGTCACCACCTGCAGTGCTTAAAGCCAAACTCTGTCACACGGAGCTCATCTCAGTCTCTATCGCAGATAAAGGAAGCACATGCTTCTATTCATACAGCTGTCACTTATAGTGACATATAAAAGCTAGCAAGCAGGAAGAGACATGATTAATTCATGTCGGACTTTAGTGTGGATAGAAGTACAGCATGTTAGGTTGATATTTAAGGAAGGAAATGCTATTGTTGAATGTAATTCTATTGTAGCTGGGCTAAAAAAAGTGTTTCCCAAGCCCTGTGAAATGAAACTCGTGGCCTAACACCAGCATGACAGAAAACAGGTGTGCGACCTGACTTTAATATAACATGTGTCAACCTATGATATTACTTTGTTACACAAAGACATGCCATAAATCAACATGTGTTAAAAAAAACTGCCATCTGTTCAGAAACAGAGCTGCTTCACATGTTCCTGTCCTTATCACAAGTCAAACAGCACATCAGATAACACACACAGAGGATATGAGACATGCTTATTAGTAAGCCTGTGTTTTCACTTTGTGTATTAGTCCACTACATGGTCCACCTGACCTTGAACTGCAGCTTTGTACTCGCCCATGTAGCAATGACAAGATGTCCACCCCTGGAGGAGGCTGATGATGGAGGGAGGATGAGTGTCCACCCCTCCACCCCACCCCACCCCCCGAGCAGCAGACTTTGGTTACGGAGGCGCTCCCCCTACATACCGCCTGCCATTTTGAGAGCACTTTCTTGCTCAATGCTCATTTATTTTCCCCATGTGGTGTGTCTCACATGGCTTCAATCTTTTTCCTGCTGTTGGGTGAGTAAATGGACACCCTCCTCTTCCTCCCCTTTCATCTGTGGAAAGTGATGACTGATTACTGATTGCAGCTTCGCCTCCCTTCTTCACTTATGTTAAATTACTAGGAGAGCATGCCAGGGACGGATCTTTTTTTCATCTGCCATACCATGCCAATCATGCCATTAGAAGCATGAACTGTGTTTTGTTCATAGTGTTCCAGGATATTGTTTGTTGTTATGACATCAACAGCTTATGTGTTAACTAATAATTGTTAATAATAAACAAGAAAACAGCTGCTGCTTAAGTGCATTGTGCAACATGTCAGAAAATAAGCTTAAAATGATAATACTGGTCTTCCACCATTTGCAATCACTCTGTAAAATCAACAAATTCTTCACTAAACACCAAGGAAATCATGACTGACATCCAGAAACAAAGATCTGTTGAGCTGAGCTGCATCTATGGCAAGTTCCCACCTCTCCTCAACATTGACATGTTTTCAGCATGTCCTCACAAAAGAAATGCCACATGTGGTTGATAATACATCATCCTCATACAACACATCACATTTATGCTAATAGAACATATGGATGTGTTGCCTGACATACAGCATAGGGCTACATTTGCAGTAGTAAAACATGTGACTATATTGCCGGACATCATTCGGTCATGGGTATGGGGCATCGGGGATAAATCCAATGTGGCAGACCTTGACCCAGGAGTCTGAGATTTGAGTTCCCCTGACACCACAAGATGTGTGTTAAGTTTTGTTTTTAATCGCAACCTTATTTGACATAAATTGACAGATTGACAGAAATAATACAGGTTGAGGTTAGACATTAAAAATACAGCTCTGAAAACAGCTTTGGAAAACTGCTCCTGTTGCTATCAGGATGAGTACGTACGATGAACTTAACGAGGTTCTCCAAGAGAAATATGCTCTCGTGTTCTGTTTTTAAATTATAAAATACAGACCTCGTTACATTTTCCTTCAAAATCCACAGTTTTTATAGGGGTGCAGGACTTCATATTGTGGAAAATAAGAACCCTAAAATGTTTAAGGAGTGAAAAACAGTTTGGTTGTGGCTGATTGTTCTGAGGCCCTTATTTTTACACAGAAAGACATCTAAGTCATGGCTGCATGATATTGTATATACGGTACAGTATCTACAGCATTAATGTTGTGTGCCAGGAGTCCAGTGGAACAGTGGGGCTCTGGTGTTGTCATTAATTCTTAATGGCAGACTGAAACGCCAATCACTGTGTTTGTAGCAGCCTGGAGGCTCACAATTACAGAATGCAGTTACAGACACCCGGGGTTGGGTTAGTGTGCAATTAGCTGCCTGCATCTGATAGGGTTACAAGTAACAGGTCACCACTGACAACTGCCGCAGTCACTAAATACAAGTAGGAAGAGTCAGATAGGATCTGATGAAGACCAGGCTGGCTTCTAAACAGATTGAAAGGATACGATGAAGCCAGACTGTGTAACTTTTATCTCTAGGAAGAAAAAAAATGGCTACTCTCATTCATACAAATGCGGTGGTCTGTTTAATACCTAATCACATCTAATGTCTCAGAGCCACAGGTACCTGCTGGCTTGCAACAGCAACAAATGAAATCATTTGAAACTTTAGAAAACATTTTTAGTGAAGCTGTTTTTCATGTTATCATTTAATTGCCTTTTTTTAATGTACACGTTAGGCATATTGTCCACATGGCTCTTCTTCTGATTGTCGGGCTTATAGTGCACATGTTGGCTGAATGCCCATGCCATGCTGTGTTATTATTGCACAACAGGCCACACAGTGTGGTACATTTAAATTTTAAACCCACTTTTTCTTTTTTTTAATACCATACTATTTAATTCTTTAGTAGCTGTAATACTCTTAAATAAATAGTGTGTTGTTTCTTTCTATTGCATCAATGATGGCTGTTATCCTACAGGTACCTGTGTGCTTGACTCACTCCACTCACTCTCCACCACTTTACCCATATTTGGATTAACTGTAGAATCATAATATACTGCAGGAAGCTGACAGCCGGAGCCTACACACTCAGGAGACCTGTGTTAAGAAGAGGTTTGCCAATCTTTATGTACACTGTGACCGCATCCTGACTGGAGATCTAATGTGCATTTCTTCACATGACCACAGGAAGGTGTGCGGCTGCATGAACACTGACCCATCAATCGTATTCTGTGCTGATTTTTTAGCAGGTCACATATAAACAGCTGTGCATCACATCAAGACAAATGCACTGTGCTTTTGTGTGTCTTGTGGGTGCAGTGTATTTGTGCTGCTTTAAACCTGCAGCTGACATTTGCTTATTTATGCATCCAACAGCTACAGAATTGTTTGATGCTAAGCAGGTAGAACACAGAGGCATTTTGGACAAGATGCACTAAATACAGAAAATACCCTGACAACAATACACAGAAACTCATGCAGCCTCTTGTGTTCTGTCCCTTTGTCCTCATTTTGTCATTTATATTATTTTTCTGATGACATGATGTCAGTCAGTAATGTTATTCAAAAAAAACCTCATATTTGTGCAGTAAAGAAAGTAAATAGCTTCCAGCTTGGTGTTGTTGCAGGGCTTTTTGAAGCAGGAATAATGAGTATGTGAGGCACACAGGCCAGAGAGCAAGAGAGAGAGAGAGGGGGGGGGGAATGAATGTCTCATAACTTAAGTTTTCCCCGAGCATCATCTCAGTCGGATTTCATATTTGTAGAGAAGCTTGTCCTTAGGAGTCTATCGCTTGGCTGCTTCTAAATTGACTTTGAAACGACCCTTTATAAAAGCTGCAATTCAATAAAATGCTTCAGTATCAGAGGCTCTGTCCTTATGCAAGCTTCCACTGTAATTCATTACACCTTTTTTTAATATAAAAGGATATAAACAGTTAAAGACATTGTTCACAGACTGTTGGACATGTCCTGTTTAAACCCCTTTCCACCCCACAGCTCCCTTATCAATAATCATATTGACAGGGGCTGTACTGGTGATGAAGTTTTTTTAACAAAGTAATCAGGGGTAATTGTTTAGAATTCACCTGTTACTTTTTTAAAATGTATTCCAATATATGGACCATTTCTTTACTTTTCTATATTTTAGTACTGCTTTGTGTTTTAATTAAAACAACAACAAAGGTTTAGCAGACAGTTTCTGTTTTAAATTCAACATTTCTACAGTGTATTATTTTATCACATCAACTTTTTGTGTGTCAGATATTAAAAGTGTGCTGTCTTACCAATGGTCGTGATCACAGTGATGGCGAAGTAAAAGGAGCCGGCGAATTTCCACTGCACTCCGGCTTTGTGCGGCTTCAGCTGTAGGACCACCTTCTCCAGCTCGTCAAAGTCCTCCCTGGACAAGTTGAAGGTCCTGAGCAGCTCCTCTTTCCGCAGGTCCAGCTCCATCCGCTGGGTCGTCTCTTTCTGCGATTCTAGCGCGTCGAAGATCGCCGCGCCCACGATCAGGTAGGTGAAGGTGCAGATGATGAGGGCGAGGGTCCTCACGTTTTGCCTCTTCATGGTGCTGCGCTGCGTGTTAGGGGGACAGGCGGAGTGTCGGCGCGTCTCTGGAGGACGGGGAGCTCGGCGGGCTCATGGCTGTGCGGCTCTGACGGAGCAGAGGAGCTCTCCGATTACTTTATGAGCTGAGGAGCTGTTCATTCAGCACCACCCCTCCCTCACCTCCTCCCCCACCACAGGAATGCTCCCTCTCTCACTCACCCCCCCCCCCCCCCCTCTCTCCCTCTCTCTCCATTTTAAGCCTACCGGTTTAATCATCACAACGCTGACTGTGACCTCTATATTTTATAACTTAAAGTAGAGAATGATTAAAACACACATTTTTATTATTTTATAAAAGCTGCTTCCCTCAGTCATATTTTATAACCTACATCACTGCTACTTCCATCTACTTGACTAATGCTACCAGGATGTCAAACCAAAAACTTTAACATCAGAAAAAGCTAAAACCAAAAAGTGAGAAGGAGCAGACGTCTTCAAGGCATCATATAACAAGCATGTCTCTCTTTGGTCTGTCACATTTGGTGGTCCCTGGAAACATCTCTGCTTTCGCTGAGCAATTTGCAACGCAGCCGTGTATGGATAATAAGGGGTGTTTTCTTAATAAGCCTGCGTTTTTACTGGAATTTACACAGTTTCTAGAATTCCTAAATCCAAACATATAATATAATACACAATTAACTCTGGGTGCTCTGAGGATGAGGAACAAGGAGATTGATGATTGCCCCCCTCCTCCTCTGACACACAACAAGGGGGGGTAACAAAAAAAGGATATGTCCGCAAAATATACAATTTTTAAAAAATACTCACCAAGACGTTCTAAAGAAAGAAAAGACGCCCATTTTTTGTTTGAGGATTTGGTAATGAATCTCAGGGTTCAGTAGAGACTTTTGTTGTTGTGGGGCAGTTGTTCTTACTGCTGAGCCAATAAAACAGCATCTAAATGTTAAAAATCTTGTGTGTAGTCTGAGCTCTATATGAGCAGGGAGAAGCACTACAGCCTGGTTGTAAGAGAATATAAATATAACTGATCACTGGACGTCTTTAGGGGGTCTGCTGCAGATCCTGAGCTTGAGTACAAAGAGATAAGAAGTGTAAAAGAAGTGTGTTAGAGGTGCTGCCTCTGAACTTAGAGGTGAAAAAAATAATCTCTAATTCAAAGCTTTGACAACCACCAGCAGATTAATTGATAATAGAAAATAATAGTTCTCTTCCTGCAGTGACTCCCTTCAAATGAAAAAATATATTTTTACTAACTCCTAAAAAGTTCTGATCTGAATTCCTGTGAGACTTCAGCAGCTTTTTGTAGGTGGCCACTGATCTAATTTAGCGCAACAGCTGGGGGTAAAAGACCTTTTTTATTCACTGCTGTGAGCTGTGAGAGTTTTTATTGCATTAAAAAGGATCCATCAATGACTGATGTTTTCACTATGAAACTTTCTACAGAATCCAGCTGTCATTTTGGCTCCAAGGAAAACTCAAACGTCTGCTCTTTGACCTCAGCTCTCTCCAGTCGAGCTGGGCACTAGCAGAAGCTTCTCTTCAAACTTCAGAGTAAATAAAGTTTCTAGCCTTGTTAAAATATTGACAGAGCAGTTTAGCTGCAGAGGTGTGTGAAAAGTGAATTTAATGAAACAGAAATGATGATGATGATGACGCAAAGAGACAAAATGTCAAGTGAAAGTCTAAGCAGGGCCAAATTTAATGACCTCCAGAGTCAGTGGTTTCCAGTAAGAGTTTCCCTGATGTGCCATATGTCAGTGAGATGGAGACGCTGCTGGGGGAGGACACACTGAAGCAGTTACAGCAAATCACAGTCCATTTGTTTATTTTCTATTTTTTTTTCTTCTATACAATACATTTTTTTTCTAATGTACAGTAACATTCTTATGGCTTTAATTTCATGTTTTTATAATTATTATTTGACTGAGTTCCATTTAAATGCGAACTCAGCTGTTAATTCCCCAGTGAGCCATCAGTGAAATCACCCTGTATCTATAACCATATATCGACCTTCCTGTGACAAATAATGACATCTGCACTGCATCATTGACCGATACATCCTGACCAATCTTAAGTTCCACACTGTGAGCCCGACCAAAAATAGCTCTGGCTTCAATAAACAGGTCAGTCAAGTCAACCGTGACTGAGCCTGCATAAATCTCCCCATCACAAGCTGAAGTGCTGCAAGCCTCAGCTGATCAATACGTCAATTAATCCATGACACTTTGTTCAAAGCATGGCTTTTAGAAAAAAATGCAGAAGGCTAAAGACATAATAAAGAGCAGGGTTCAGTATAGGTTTATACATACCACAAAACCACCTGCCGAGAATGATAATCACATCCTTCCAAAATGCTCATTTCTCCACCTGTAACAAGCTTCCCCACATTTTTCTTGTCATTCTCACTGCCCGCCAATACTTTCAGTCCCAGTTTGGCCAGACACACAACATGCTTGTTTAGGTTTATGAAAGGTCAAGATTTGGGCCTCAGTTGCCATGGTAATAAATCCTATTATATAATATTTACATTTGGTTGATAATACACCCGTTAGATAAGACACATGATTATGTTGTTGCTAATAAATTATCTGATTGCATTGCCCGATGTCATTTAAACATGGGACTGGTGAAGCCACAAAAGTCCATGTTAGGAAGCTGGTGGAGGAAAATGCAGCACTGTGAACTTCTACTCGGGAGTCTGGGGTTTGAGTCACCCTGACACCCTGAGCTGTTCTGTTTTCACCTGCAGTTAACGTTCGTTTCTAATGACGATTAAAGTTAGGCATAACAACTGCTGGTTAAGGTCAAGCATGACAGGATACAGACTTTGGCTGCACTGATGCTAAAGGACTACCTGATTCATTAAATTGTGACATTAAGCTAAGCTCATCAAATGTGTGCCTGGTTTGGGTCGGTGGTAAGAGTCAAAATAACATCCCAATGAATGTCTAGGCACAAATGACCGATCAGACCAGGCCACCTTCTGCTGTTGACTTGTTTTGACACTCCTGCACATTCTGCAGTAAGTAGGGTCAGCATGGAAAATGTGATGCTCTGTGTGTTCTGACACTCCTTTATCATAGCATTAAAGTCATCAGCACTTTGTGCCACAGTAGCTCTTTGGGATTGGACCATACACACGCCAGCCTTCCCTCCTCCTCTCATTTCGCTGAGCCCGGGGCACCATTAACCCAAAATGAATTAAGAAGCTACTTTATAAGCTGACAGAAAAGTTTTCATGACAGTGCTGTGTTTAGTTGGTGTAATTTATCTCTCAGGTTATCTCTAGATCATTATCTAAAATAAAAACCGGTCTCAGCTGCATAGTCCAGCAAAGCTGTAGGCATTCAGCTGCAGGCCAATCAGTGCTCCGCGTTTCCACCACTGAATAATCACCAATACATCCCAGCACAGCCACTGACCCATCAGACAACATTTTTCCAGTGGCAGGTTCTGACCTCGGGCTGTTAAAGCTGGGGATCGAGCCTGGGCCCTCATTACTGCAATTTTTGGAGTGGATGCGAAGTCCCCACTGAGCTTTGAACCTCAAGGGTGTTCAGAATGGAAACCTCCGAAATGTATGCTGCGTATGAGTGTCCAATGGCAAGACGCCACAGACAGAAATAACACATACTACATCTATGTTAGACATTTTATAAATGCTGTCATTTTTTTAAAGGAATTTCATGGAAAAGTAAGCAAGTCAAAAAAAAACAGCAAACATAATAAGTCACACTGTATTTGCTGAGCAGGCCTTCAGTTTGATGACATACTCTTTGAAATGTGTCCTCTGTGATGTGCAGAGACACTCAGATAATCTCAGAGGAGTGGAAGGTTTAGAAGGAGGAACAAAAGATGCAGGCAGGTCACCAGTGTGAGCTGGAAGAATCATCCTCATCTTGTAGAAAATTTCACAAACCTTATCTTCATTTCACAAGTCAGTTGTTACGTTTTATTCCATAAAGTACCTCAATAATAACAAAAGGTTACATGAGACAGCAACCTTCAGGGATCAAACTTCATCATGCTGAACAGGCGCAGCTTATTGCTGCTGATGATTAAGTGGCTGTGGTGTCGTTTGTTTATCGCCTAATGTTCGCCTTTGAAGTCTGATGATCATATTTAGTGTGCATAAATTATGACACCAGTGTGCATATGTGAGGATTATCTTAAAGAATAAAATAAAGCTTTTGTACAATAATCCAGAAGACAATTAAAACAAAAACAATAAACAAAACAAAAAGCCTGTTGCTGCATTTGTTAGCATGTCTTTCTCAGGTTTGCCTCATCTGTAGGTGACATGCAGTCTTTGTCTGAAGACCTCTCAGTGTGTGGTTGTTTACCTTTGTATCGCTGTATTGATCTAATCAAGAAAGCTCTGGTAGATGATGAGATCTGATGAAAATTGTCATGCAAACATTCAATGTAGATATGAATTAACTGAGGTCCTAGAATAATCGTATATCATGGGTCAGTGGCTGCAGGAATATAAAGGCTCTGTCATTACACAACATTTGTCATTATCAGTGTGTTGGACAAAAACGCTGACACATTAGCTCCAACTGAGCAGTTAAATGCTCAAAATCATGAATTCATACCGTTGATAGTTTCAATCCTAAATTTCTTGTCCACATTCTTTTGTATTTTATTAGCAAACCTAAAGTCCAGAGGAAAGAGGAAAAATCCATACATCCTGGAGAAATAATGCACATTGATTTTGTGCTCATCCAGGCAAATAACTTAAGCTGCATTGTCAACATACACTACGTGTTCTTCCCAAAAACCCACATACTGTGTGTGCACATCACACACTTTGATACACACACAGCTGCATGTTAGCTCTTGTGTTTGTTGGCATGGACTCGGGGTATATAAGGCTGACTAAACTTCTCTGAGAACACATTACATAATGTCATGATTTGAGGACATCATTGGGGCAATGCCAGAGAGACAGGAGCCATCCTACCCACCCTCACAACATCCTGGGAGGGGTGCCCTTCAGCCGCCTACATCTCATTACATGAGGTTCATCGTGGCCTGCAGCCTCCCACTGACATTCACTTAGAGCCTTTCATTTTCCCATCATTTGCTCTGCCTCCGTGACTCCTGCTGTCATTTGCTAATTATTCCAGACATACCTCCAATTAGGGTTGAATCTGTTTATTAGCCTGGGAACCCCATTGAGTGAAATACACCTGCACTGCTGTGCAGAATGAAGAGATGTGAAATGATGAAAGATTATGTGGATCAACAGGAAAAGCTGAAAATAGGTGACAGATCGGAAATTGCAAATAATCTTCAGAGACCAAATCCCATTTTGTAGCAGGCTGTAAACATGGTTCTGTTGTGAAGTTTGATATTTTCACATTGAGATCTACTGCATGTTGTTTTTTCCCACTTTTGTAAGTTTTTGTTGTTGGTGGTGGTGGTGGTGGCACGTTCCAAATGATTTGGGAACTTAAAAATTAGCTTCGCTGATATTTTAAATTTCGCCTTTACCTTTGCTGCTTTGTGAGAACATTTGTTCTACATACATTAACATGAAGGCTTTCCTGTCAACCTGTAGGCCTGAGCCTCTGCAATCCCTGCTTGCATTATCCACACCCACCATATTGAAATGTGTCACATGTCTGTTGAGTTATTACCTAACACTTCTCTTTAAATGAATATTTGAGACATGATTGCTCGCACCTCGTAATGTGAATGGCTTTTCTTCCTACAGGTCCATAATAAACATTGAAACATGACCCTAAAGTGAGAAAAGCTCACATATTGGCCAAGAGTAATTAATACACAAAATGCCACTAAAACATTTATAAATCAAATAGGGACACTAAAGAGGAAACGCTGGACAAATATATTAGATGGGAAAAGACTGTAAAGAACATGGTTCATTATGTAATTATATATAATAATGACAATTAGTATGATTAAATTCTCAACATGTTTTATATTAAGTACATAATTGTTAATATATTGTTAATATTGCAATATTTGGTACAGGAGAGTCTGCCATTTTTATTTTCATAAAATCTGACAGCAACCTCCCCCCATCTCCGAGGGTCCTCTGAGGTTACAGTGTTTGGCCCTCCTATAATATTGATGGATGTTAACGATTAGGAGGCTTGGGGGTTCTTTCTGCGGCTTGGTGGGCCACCAGGTGACACATCTGACACCTGGTAATGAGACACTTAACAGATCCTTAGATTTCCAGCTGGTCTTCCTGTGGACTGGAGAGGAGACAGTGGTCTGTCTGGTTGCTAATCGGGGTGTCTCTGTGGTCACTTTCCTTCCAAGGAAAACACGCCTTATCCTTGTTTATCAGTTGCTACTTTTGGATTGATTGAAAGTAAATATAATCAGTTCATTCATTCAGTCCTTTGAGCACATTTTCAGGCTTTCCTGAGATTACATGTTAAAAAAATTCTATTTTTACATTGACTTATTTATTTATTGGATTGTCAGCAAAGACTGGCTACTGGCTGCTTGGTATTAGCATGACCAGCAGCCATCTTTGCATATGTTAAAGGACCAGTGACTAGGATTTGGTTTGTCCTACACTGACCTCTGTTTCCTGTCAATCCTCTTGCATGCTTTTTGGTTTTTAAGTACCTAATGTCCTGGGACTGTGTGAGTGAATTACACAATGATGATTACTGTCTACAGCCTGATTTCATCTCAAAGTTATAATAGCATTGCTTTGTGAGAGAAATTACCATTCAAATACAGTCACTGGGTTTCTTTGTGCACACATCACACATACTGATAGATAAGGTGATGAAGCATACTTTAGGTTTACCCTGAAACACATGACGTTAAAGCCACAGCCACACTGATAGAAAACAAAGCCTTGATGAGGAATGAGATGAGAGCACCGACTACGGCTGGGATACAGTGTAAAAAAAGGTTACATGTTACTGTTGAGCAGAGTTGACAGGCTGCATGATAGAATTTCATCCTGGGCTGAAAAGGTTTGCAGCTGCAGACACTGACCGAAATGCCTCTGCAGACAATTTTTATATGTGGAGAGATGTGGACACACTGTGTGTTAGGATGTGTCTCACAGTGTCACTTTGAGCTGCATAAATTTCCTTTCCTGCTGTTCTCTCTGTGCAGGGGTTCATCTCCAAAAATATATCCTACTATATGATAGAAAGCTCATCTGACATTCACCTCCAAAGATTTTTTCTCCAGTGGAGGAAGGTTTGGTTTTATTCTGTCACAAGCAATATCACAGACCTGCAAATATATGCATACTACACAACTCCAACCTCTAACAAGATCAGCGCCACGTCTCAAGCATGATAATATGTAGCAAGCATGGTTAGAAAATGGAGTTTGCATTGGGTGTGGAACACCAATAGAGGTTGCAGCTGTTGTGGTTTAAACATGGTAAACACTCATATATTGAACTCAGGTGCTTCCATTTCTTCTGATCATCCTTCAGATGGTTCTACACCTTCATTTGAGTCCAACTGTGTTTGATGATACTGATTGGACTTGATTAGGAAAGCCACACACCTGTCTGTATAAGACCTTACAGCTCACAGTGCATGTTCACTGCTAGGTTGTACTAGCTCATGGCTAATAGTAGAATACTGGAATATCTGTGCATCTTGACAATGCTGACATCCTGATGACATAGTTTTCAACATTTTAATTGAACATGTCAGTGTGCTCACATTAGCTTCACATTTGATTAGCATTTGGCACACGGTTATAGCTGAGGCAACATAAGCTAATGGTAAGATGCTAACCTATTAACCCAAAATCAACTCATGTAGTATAGGGGTGCTAACATTTCCTGAAGGTAGATTGACCTGACCTGATGGTGATGCATCCTGATACATCGGGCATCAATACAAAAAATGTAACATAAGTTCATCCAACAGGCCAGTATATAATTTAGTCTAGACTCAACAGTGCCAGGCTAAATCATTTTCTCAGTGGAAAAACAAAGATGTGACAGCATCTCCGCAGTCTATTTTTAAACATCACATGCCACCTCAGCACATTTTACAGCCTCATTAGCAGGAATGAAGTTTCATCATAGAGCTGTAAACTGTACCCACCAGCATCTACTCCCCCATCATGCTCTGCAGGCTGACGTGCTGTAGGCTTATTCTAGAACTTCTTTGCCAATTGTCTACAAAGCAATGACTGTTTGTCAGGTTTGGACTGCTCCTACCTTCACACCTCATTCAGAAACAGTGAAATAAATCTACATATACATCTAGTAGGTGGTCAGCAGTATTTTATGTCCCACCGATGCTTTTTTTAAAAATCAATCGGTGTGAAAGTTGCTCATTATTCCTCGCAAAAAGAGAAACAAACAGCTGCACTGTAAATCCTGGTGGACAGGTAATCAGTGACAGATATGACTGAGAAGACTAAAGCATTCAGTTTATTGTGCTGAGGGTTGTGCCGTGTTGAGTAAATAATTCAGAGCAGATTTAGAACACCACAGTAAGTTTCATGAGGAGGATGTGCTTATAGCTGTCAGCTGATGAATTCTTTAAGCACAGCGACTGCTTCTCTCCCCCTGATGTATTATTTATAAATCAAGGTTCGGTCTGGGTGCAAGCCATTGCGTTTCTCTTCAACTGTTGCCAGAGGCTCTGAATTGTTTTAACAGGCACAAACAGCTGAGACCATAAAGCTGATATAAACCAGATTACTTGTTGCTGCAACTTGTTGCTTATGAATGATTTTCCTGGTAATCTAAGCAATAATAAGCTTATTTTGGATGATACAGTAGAGAAATAAACACACATAGCAGACAGACAAAATTGTAGGCTGAACGTTGTAAGGGTGCATTATGGGAGTGTGGTAACAGGCTGGTGAAATGCAAAGGTCAATCTGTAAAATTGTGCCTTTAGGACATTATTACCTTTTAACCTTCAATTTTCTGCAGCCTTTTCCTGCTCTAAACAAACCAGCACGTCTGTTGTTCCAACTACTCCATGCAGCAAAGCTTAGTTTGACCTGTAATGGTGGGCATTATGAATAAAGCTATAGTTTCAATAAGGCGTGCAGTGTGAAAGCAGATGCATCATGTAGTATGTACATAGTTGTTTTCCTGTTAGTTCAACCTAGAGAGCAGCACATTATGTTACACCTACTGATATATGTTCCATAAGGCGAACAATATACAGTATTAATGTGTCACCTCTAGGAGGGGCTTGAATATTTTTTTGAGAGCACTCAGAGTTCATGTGGTTACTTCAAGTACAGCTTTAAAAATTTGATACTGTGGTGGACTCCAGGCACATAATTCATCATAATTTGTGTTTCAACCCACAGATGTCTTGGCAGCAGCTCAGGTCAGCGGTCCAGTAGGGGATGTTGAAAGTGGCTCTCCTGTTAACCCTCCATATCCATAGCTGCTCAGAATTACAGATGAAAAAGGAAATCTCTCTGGACAGCACCCATTCTTCTTCAACATACACTCCCTCTCCCATCGTGTGGTGCATGGCAGTATTCTGTGAACGGAAACTGTTGATGAAGATTCTCAGTCATCTACGTCATTTATCATTCGAGAGTTAGTTAGAGTGAAGCTAAGCTACTAGGCTTGTAGAGGTTTCTTGAAGACGTTTTACTGCTCCTCTTTGTTTGTTTTAGCGAGGTTTATATATGGTGGAGGAGCTCAGTGGGTTGATCTGTGTGAAATATGTTATACCTGTTAATGTTGTTCTGGCTGTCTGTCACAGCTTTAGTCTCTCTAATGACTGGCTGATGACTGGGAGAGAGGACATGGCTATGAAACTATGAAAGTGTGACATGATGTGAAACCTCCATAGAAGAGATGAAAGCACTGTCTTGTATGTGGTGGAAATATTGTGTCTGAGTCCACCACCCCTTGTCTTTGAGGTGTAGATAGACTGCTGAGTCTTGACCTATGGAGCCGGTTTTCCTGTGGTCTGCCATGTGCTTGTAGTCGTTGTTTAGTTTCCCCAGTATACAGCATTCTTCACTGCACTTTTGTATGTATATATATATGTATATATATATATATATATATATATATATATGCAACATTGCCTTGCTTTTCCCTGGGAGAGAGTTTATGTCTCAGTGTAGTCAGGGGTTTGAAGTGGACAGGGATGGTGTGATTATCATTGATACTCCTGATATATATAGACTTATTTGTATCAATAATCACTAATAATTATCACTACATCCCTCGCTGTAGCCAGGTTTTTTATTGTGATACTGTGATTCAAACAACATAAACCTGGTCAAACAGACAAATTGTGTGTCTTTGTTCCACTTGGTATCAATCTACAGCTTCTTGTTATTAGCAATATACGCAATTTCCCCATTGTGAGACAAATAAAGGTTTTCTTAAAGGTTTTCTTAATCTTAATCTTAATCTATTCCATATGTTGTGAATTGAAATGCAAAATCTGAACTCTGCTCTGCTCTTCAACATGCTGGAAATGTGGACAGTAAGTGCCATATGTGTAGGTCAGCATTAAAGGTCATATTGTAATATCTAGCTGGGTTGTGGACAGCTGTAGGGAAACACTGCTGAGACACATGCAGTTTACTGAGCAGAGCACACACTCACACAGTCACTGTAAACACAAGCAGACACAAAAACACACACACACGCCTATAGCTTAGAATGGAAAAACAACAAATCTGGCTTACGCAGGTTTTGTAGCACACACTGAGACACGGACAGTGAGAACATTCAACTCATGGTTGTTTTAGGAGGGCAAGTCAACACAGAGGTCAGAGGTCAGGGGCACCAGCCACATGTGATTTCTATTATCACACAATGAGACACAGCTGGATCTTAAGGCAACATGGACCTCACAGAACTAAAAACTGTCAGGGATTAGAAGCAGCATAACACCCCTGCTACAAGGAAAAAAGTCACTTCACTGTAAAACTGTGGCAACACCGCCATCTTGTGGATGCTTTTATATTTTATAAACTGTCTTACAGTAACCCTAAATTCTCTATGTGAAATATTACTACACTATTTAATCTGTAACCGTAGAGAGTGCAGAGTTTTATTTATGATGACATTGCTATTATTTAAAGGAAGTACTATAACTTTTAATGTCTGGAGGCTGGCACTAATCCCTTAATTTCCTTTTACCTGGATTACTGCAGAGCCATATAATGGGATTTATCTGGTCTTCCTTGTCTCACTTGAAGCTTATGCAGATGCTGGTGCAAAGAAAAGAAAGAACACTGCACCTTTATGCTTCTGTTGTCCCTGCATTGGTCACTGGTTAAGTACAGGATTGTGTGTAGACTTGATTTATTTGTTTTAGGCTTTACAAATCCAGACACACCCATTCATCTCCTGATCCCATTCCAACCCCAGACTCCTGAAATCCTCCACTCTGACCTACAAGAGTTGAAAAGATAACTGCACCTTCAGATTAGCTTCTCTGAAGCTTTGGGACAGATTACATTCTCAATGAAGTATTTCTCCTCTCTAGACTATTTTAAGAACCACATTAGGCCATTTGAGTGTCCTTAATGTTTCATGTTTATTGTACTCTTCTCATGGAACATGTTTCTTTCTTATTCATTGGTGTAATGCACAGTATTTCACCTTTCGTAATGGGTTGATAAATTTGTTGTTTTTTTTTAATTGCATTGTTTGTGCAACACTAATCTAACTGGCAGTATATGTGTTGTTAAGAGTTAAATTAAATTAAATTAAATTAAATTAAATTAAATTAAATTAAATTAAATTAAATTAAATTAAATTAAATTAAATTAAATTAAATTAAATTAAAAATTACATATGAGAATTTAAGAATTATTTGTTTGTTTCAAACCAACCTGACTAAACTTAAAGTTTTGAGGCTCGATGACGTTTTGATTTTTTCGGGCCTCAAAACAATATGGCGGACGTGTTAAAGGTAGGGTAGGAGCTTTCATTCTGATGCACTTTTTGTTAAATTAGTGCAACTTCTCTTTACAATCGGATAGCAACCGATTAGTTCCGTAGTTTTGCTTTAAAACGAAGAATATTAATAATCTGTGAAATCTATAAAACGCTGAAAACATCAGCCAATCCTATGAGCCACCCCTGCTCGTAGTATTGGCTGGTTGTCACTCTCTTCCTGGTACGTGCATGATGGCCGAAATCACAGACTGGTTGGGAGAGTTCAGAATTCAGATTTGCCAAACAAACGACTACATCATGATTCCCACGACTATTGGAAGTAAAGTAAATAAATATTACTACACTCTCCACTACACTCAACATTAAAACCCTTACAATCCACACTTCAGAGTGAAATAGTGTTAATTCAGTTTTCATTAGAAACATCATTCAAATATCCAGCACACCACTCCAGTTCGACCACTAGATGGCGTCAGCCTTCGTGTCAAAATATTAACAGTCGTCAGCAACAGTTTATATTAGTTTGTACGCGTCATTTCTGAGTGGTAAACACATGTATAAATATAAACATCCGGAGTGGCTTTGTCTGTTTCGCTAGATGGGACTATGGTGCATTTTACAGTGTAAATAACAGAGAGCTGAAGTCAGCTCTGTGGGCCTACTCTGATATCAAACACATGCTGCTAACTTGAAGACGTCAAAAAGGCGGTGCTATAGTTTAGCAGAAGGGCAATATTTTACTACTCACTCACAGCATATATACTTCACCGGGGGAGCTCTGCCTGCCACTCAGTCCCATCGGAACACACACAGGAGGGTTTTCTGCGCTCAGCAGCATGGAAGTAACCAAAGGAGAGGACCGGACGGCTGAACAGGCTGCGTCTTTATTTGGGACTCCAGAGGTGGAGAGTCAGAGGAACAACACGGGAAACAGAAGGTGTAACCACTGTAAAATTATCACTGGGGTACGTTCAATAATTACCTCTCTGTCCAAATGGACAGCTCCTCTTGTTTTTAACCTCAGTTCTACAAGCAGCACTTGAAGGCCACATGTTATTTGCACTCTCATAGCCAAATATTAGTGTTGATTAGTGGAACTCTGGCGTTTGATGCAAAATGACCTCAAATCAAAAATATACTGTATTGTAAATGAGATCAGTTTACTTACTGTAACACTAAGTTATATCTTTTTGTGTATTCTAATATTGAGTCTGCTGAAAAGGTTGATTGATTAATCAAATGAAAAATAATTAACTATATTGATAATTGTTTATTTGTGTTTATTCATTTTCAGTACAGCCTCTCCTTGTTATTAATTATAATGATAAGAAGATTTGCTACTTTTCTTTGTTATATATTGCGGTGAACTGTATAGTTTGGTAGATTGGAATTTCAATGTCAGATTCAGTGTGTCCTCATTATAGTCTATAGATTTAGTTTCAGTGGACTAAACGACTGAACAAAGTTATAGGCTGATTAGACTATAGTAAAAATGAACATTTTTTAGGTGACCATGCATGATTTTATAGTCAGACAAGTTCATCATTTGGACTCAAAAACCTCACCGTCAGGTCTGCATATCTACAGTATTTACACACCCTGTCATTAATCCACTGCTGTCACACAGCTGAGACTGTTGCTGCTGCCAGTGTGAACGTGGAGACTGAACGTTTTCACTCTGGTGCAAAGAGACAGAGCCAGAAGTGTCTCGACAGGTGGATTTGACCTGCAGTCGAGTGGCTGTTTGTCTGAAGCAGGACAGAAGCTTTAAACCCTCAGTGCTGATTTTGTTTTGATCCAGAAATGTAAAGTTTCAGTTTGCACAAAGATGGAGAAATTGAGTTGTCTGCTGAACATGTCAGTGTGTCAGTGTGTTACAAAAAGTCAGAAATACAATATGTGTTTTTGTCTAAACAGTCGAGAACCCAAAAATTATATTTAGTAAAATGCATTTGAGAGAATACAAGAAATTATCGTTAAAAAATGTTTGGGAGAATGGCACTTGCAAGGCTATGTAAAAATTCTGCATATGTGACATGTGATGGCAATTTAAACACAAATACTGCTTGTAGAACCAACAACAAGGTACTAACTGTCTCATGACTCACTGGTCACTGCAGTCTTTTCTTTTTTTTTGTATTCTTCTAAACATTATCCTGTTGTCGCAGAAGGAAAGTATAAGAAGGCAGCTGCGGCTTCACTTCTTAGTCATTGAGACTAACCACACATATTCTCAAGACTAAACCCATAATCGAAAGGATTTCAAAGAAAAATGGGATTCTGTTTTAAGGACTTTTTTATGTCACTGTAGACAGGCCTGTACCAGAAGATTTTTATTTACAGTTAAAATGGGAAAACAAATGAATGTGTCTTAGTCATGGGCCCATAACAAATGAAGGAATCACCATGACGTGAATATAACACACACAGGAATCAACTCATAGTTTACACAACTTTCAAACTATTCACATGCAAACTTCTACAAACCCCAGGCGCTAGCTACAGTCTGTGTGGCACTGATTAGATACGCAGAAGGAATGTCAGACTGTACTGTGCCCTGACATGTCTATTATCAGTCACCATGTATTCTTTAGTAACTATAATACTGGTATTATCACTGATCATTTAGCATCTAAACGAAAGGATGATTTCAGCATCATGAGGCAAGAGACAAAGTCAGCTAACATGAGTGTTCTCATTACATTTACAGACTAATGATCACTCCGCACAGACACTTTGTGTTTTCAGGAGGCCTTTTGTTTAGCGTTCCAGCAACACATGAATCAGATCATTTTTATGGAGACAATAGAGGCAGTGGGTTGTGATAAACTGGAGTGTTGAACATGTGTGTTTCAGAGTCAGACTTGTAGGTTTCCACCAGACTTGTCTGGTGGAAAAGACATGTTTACTTTCACATCCCACAATAACCACATCTTTAATGCTTTTTCCAAGATTCCCATCCAGGTTTTCTGTCTCCTCACCTATAGCTGGAGAACATAAGAGCACATACCCAGACAGCATGCACACAGAGCAGCATGTTTTCGTACCTGTCTAGGAATTCCAAGGCTTGTGTATGTGAATCACACTAAGGGGATTACTCGTGGTTGATGATTCCCACAGTCCAGCTTTTGAGACTTAACTGCGCACTACAGGAGCTTTGTAGACTTAGTTTTTTTTTGAGTCAAGAGCTCATATTTGTCTTACAACAATATCACTCGCAGCTTAGTTTGTTTTCATGGAATAAAATCTTCCTGACAGTGAGTTTATGTGTGATTTTTGTATTTTAAGTGTGTTTTGAAGATAAAGCCAAGACATGTAAATCTGTGAGCAAAAACAGAAATTTGATTCATTTATGCTTTAATTCTGTAGTGTTTTAGCACTGTGAAAATTGTAATCAGGAAAAAAAAATTTAATGACCTTAGAAGATGAAGACAGATGATCTTAAAAATTTCTGAGAGGCAAAGTTACAAAGAGGTCACAAAATGATAAGATAGTCACTGTTAAATCTTTTATCCCTTTACTCTGATGAGGTGTCACAAGCCAGAAATCCTAGTTTCAAATTAGCGCTCAGACTCCTCAAAGGGTATACAACCATGATAACCACTGCAGATTTGGTTTGGGCGTTGTGATAACACTGCTGAACACCACTATCTCTAAATAAAAGGGTGTTTCAAAGAAATCCAGATGTCTTTGAAACACCCGTCTAATTACAGTAACAACACCTTGCCCTCCAGAGACCTTCCATCCTAGGGCAGATGTGAGCTGATTTTAAAATTCAGCTGCTCAGCTACACCCCCCTTGTTGGCCTCTCAATTGCACAGCTGATGCCGGTGTGTGGGGGATGTTGGAAATGATATAAATTACTGTGAAAGGATAGGACAGACTGTTAGTTTCATGTGATCACATCCAATTTGTGTGCCCAGACAATCATGGGTCACAGACGCATAAACACGGGCAGACATTGGTGCTGATGGCCCTGCTATAATTTGGTGTGTTCCTTTCAGCTTTGCCGCCACAGAAGCCTTCCCAGCATTTTATTTCAGTTGTTCTCAATGTTCTCCTTCATCATAGCAGCAGGATTCTGTTAAACCCTTGCATCCCATAACTGGAACTGCTTTCCAGACATTCTAAAATCAGCCTGCCAGTCCTAAAGCAGCACAACAAGTCCAAACACAAAATAATGAGTGGCAGATGTGGGATGGATGAATAAACAAAAAGGCATAAGTAAATTGTATACAACCCTGTTTGACGCTTTGTCAGCAAGTCAAAATGGTTAGAATGCTATCATGATGATATTAGGATGTAATGATCATTTCTCTGTAGTAATATTGACAGCACAAAGTGTGAATGAGGCAAACTGAGGGCAGTTGTGTTTGACAGTGATTTGTTTTGACTATAACTATCTGCATTTCGGTTTGAGTCCACCAGAAACTATTGAGATGTTTCAGTCCAGATAGAAGAGCCAACATTCCTTTGTGTAGAGCCAAAGCATCCAGTGTGCAGTACAACACGCGTTTAGTTGTATTTACTGAAGGAGGTGATTTACGGCTTAACTTAGGGAACTGCAAGTCTTATATTATGTTTGTGTTATGGTTACACTGGCATGCAGCTGACACTTGAGTGTATCTGGAATGCCACCAGAAAAAGGTCATTTACACCACAAAATTTAAAATATGTTGGAATGTGACTTTTTTTTTCCTTTTTCCTTTCAGATTGGTCATTAATTGTGGCAATGACACATTATTTTGAATTTTTTATATCATTTTTGTGATAATTATTCAAGAATGTTGGATTGTCCTAGTTTAAAAGAGTTTAAAATAAATACTGACAGTTGTGTTTGACAGTTAGATGTGATTGATGACCTGCCATTAGAAATAATTTAAAGAAACATTCTGCTCATTCTCTGGGTTTTTAGGTCCTGCTGCTGTGCTTATTGGTGGTCATCTTGGCTGTGGTGATCTTTCCATTAAAGAACAGGAATGAAACAGGTAAGCATCTTGTGTGTCCATCATTGCAGTCAAGAGCCAAAAGAGGAAAGGGCTACATTCAACCTGTCCAATGGTCCCGTAGTATAGGACAAGTAGGTTAAGAAAATAGATGCATAGATGACACTAGATATAACGTCAAGCTGCACTGGTGACCTAGAAATTCAGGGTGCCGTTCATGTCGTTGACACCTCCTTGGCCCTGTTCTGGTTGGAGGACTTTGTTGTCGTCCACTTTCACCTCTCTCTGTCTGCTCCTACAGTTTAATAATTAAAGGTGTCTGTGGATGTTTACAGGTTTCTCAGACATACAGGCCGCCCTACATGTAAGTCCTAACAGCAACTGGACTAATATAAGTTTCTCAGGCATTACTACTATGGTAAATGGTCTGTGTATATCTTATATAGCACTGTTCTAACAACTCAAGTGCTTTAACATTTTTCCTTTCTGACAACAACACAAGGGCACACACACATTCACACACTAATGGCATGACTTACGGTCTCGTCCAAGGACACATTGGCACACAGCCAGGGTCAAACATTGAACTGTCAGTGAACAAGCACTCTACCCCCTGAACCGCCGCCTTCAGGAGTTGTTTGCACCCATTGGAGATGTTGAGACCGCCAAGATTAATGGCTGAGGTAGTAGTTTTCTGTGACAAGGAGTGCCCTCTGAAACTCATTGAAAAGTTAACATGACTGTAATCAATCTTCTTTCTTGCCTTTGCTTGCCCATTTCAAATGTGTAAATATAAAAAATAGGGGAAAATCCCAGTGAACACAGATTTGCCAAACTTGTTTTTACAGAGGTCAATGTTACATAACACCCACAGTGACACTATTTTTGTCTGTGCATTGCTTAAATCAAAAAACATACTAAAGAAACTGTTTTGGCTATAACAGTGTGAGGCAGACTAACTCATGGATTATTTATGAAGTGAAGACGTGTTTGGTAGGTTTGCCAGCAGGCTAAAATAATAATCTGGCATTGTGAGGATATAAACCTGCAGAAAGTTTTAGCCTCCTGAAGTCTCACTGCAGATCCTTCAGAAACTCGAAACTGTGAGTATTTAGAGCAGCAGTGAAAGAGAGTCGAGTTACCAACCAGCCAGGCCAAGAGAAACAGAGGTGAATGTTAACCCATGAAGCTGCATATGATTTGTTCACAGAATGTGTTTCTGACAGGGTGGTGTGAGCTAGACTTTTCTGCACATGCCAAACATGTCAGAAACACACTTTTTTAGTGAGGCAGTAATGTTTTCTGCAGCTATATTCGCTCTGGTTAGCCGTGGGCAGCTGTCAGTGTGCTCTTTGTTGCAAACCGTCGTGCCAAAACACCCGTTCCATTACAGGGGCAGCAGTGGTAACTGTGGGCAGCTTTCGCCTGCCTGGGCGGGGTCCTCTCTCTGCTGTGGCATTTCCCTTTAACTTATATTTCATAACATGAAAGCCATATGGAAAAAATAGGGTTTGACCTAAACTCATCCAGATCCTAAACTTACTTACATCTTTGCAGTTTTCCTTGAACTTCTACATCTTTCATGCTGGTTCCTTGGTGAGGCCTCTGGATTCAGATTAAAAGACATAAAAATAACCTAGGACTCCACTTCTTCCTCCAGGCTGACAGAGTGTAGTGCAAAATGCTGAGAACGGGGTTTCCCGTGGATTATAGACCACAGCAACTTGTCTCCTGAGACAGAGCATCCTCATGTTCGGTCCAAACCACACTGCTGGCCTCAGGAGGCGATGAGGAGGGGTTTTCTCACCAACATGTTAATACTCCCTCATATCTCCAATCAGCTGCAGACTTGCCAGATGTAGCAGGAAGGGAGTTGCTGGAAAGGTGAAAGAGTCAGCCCTAAGTTTCTTGGTTAGTGTCCCGCCGTTTGTTTGTCAGATGATTATTTGCTATAGGTCATGTAGGGTGTGTTCATTGGTGCAGCTTTTGAGGATTTATTTAGCACTTCACACTTCATTGCAACTCCAAACAATAAGTCCTCTCCTGGTCTGTCATTTTTAGACATTCTTTCCCAAACTGGTGTTTACAGGCTGTTTTTATTTTATTTCCTATGATATAATGTGGAAGTGGTCTCTCACTCTAACCACAGATAGTACATTTGAACTTTTAGCACCCTGAAGGGAGTTTTTTTTTAAAACTTGCCTGTCTGTACAGTAGAGTGAAGGGGAGAAATCTAATTATTGCGACATGACCAAAGAAAATGGTGAAATGGGCTGTGGAATGTATTTTTACCACAAAGGTAGAAAAACTTCACCCAGAATTTACTTGTCTCATTGCTTTTTCGCAAAGAGCCATTCAGGGGTAGAACCTGAAGCTCAGATAGCACACTGGTACAGTAACAGGCATAAAAACATGCATTGCATATTTTCACACATTGCTGTGTTACAAAACACTGCTGCTATCGTTCTGGCTCTGTGCTCAAATGTCACTTTTGTCCTGCTGATGTTATTTGTTTTCTTCGGTTTTGTTTGGGGATCATGAAGTATGTATCCAGAGCTCCCCTTCTCATGTGTGGCCAAAAGATCTGTTTCAACATTACACATGCTTGTGCAACTTTCTCCAAAAGAAACTGGCTGCTGCAGACCTACAAACGTGTGCTGCTGCTGGCACAACAGCTCAGCAGACTCATGCTGGCAAATGAATGCAGACTAAATGAAGGGAGGGTAACCACTGACACAAAGCTGGTTCAAAAGTGGTAAAATGTTCCTTGGGTTTACAGCTCTCATAACCATCAGGTTGTTTAAATTGTAAAAGTTCTGATAAATGCAGTTCACAATGGCTTGCATATGTCTGTGCAGCTTGTTGGCTAAAAGCTGAGTTAGTATACACCATGTATTCCACTTACATAGTATTGGATAAAATGAGGTAAATCTGTTTGAGGGAGGAATGTTACTTGTTTCAGCTGTATGTTCTTAATAGCTTGAAAAGACATAAATACCAGGCGATCATTTGTTACATGATGTTTTTTTCCCTCCCTGTTCATGTCCAGATGGTTTCTATTGTATGAGAGGACATACTGGCCAGCATGGAATTTGGCATGAAAATTTGATGGTAGAGCTTTTTCACTCTGTAGAGTCTCTTTGTTTCTCAGCCATTTGCAGAGATGTTATTGCTGAAAAAACAGTGGAAAGACTTCACTGGCTAGAAAGCACAAAAAACCTTCAGTTTGACGCTGCCTCCAGTTAGCTCATGAATGTGGATGACTTTTTAATCATCAAATATTATGCACATTTTCATGTGTGTCTGTTAATGGTTCTCAACACACTGATATGCCTTGTTTTACTAAGTACATTTGGTGTGTTTTAGTGTTCATTAACATTGTGTTACATCACATTAGATTTTATACAACCAGAATTATTCCTTTTACTGAAAATACTCTTTTGTTTTTTAGCAGAATCTGGGATCTGGCTGCAGGAGACCTCTGAAGAAGTTCAGCAACCAAAGTGTCCTCCTGGGTAATGATATACTTTTGTTTTGTTGTTGCAATGTAAGGACAAATGTGTGTTTTTTTGAAATTGAAAACAATAAATCATGGCTGACCAAGTTCAGATTACATCAGCTCCTTTTCTCCTCTGTTTTGGTGCTGAGAATGAAACTACTCAGCTTTATCGGCCACAGTTGTCCTGAGTTAAATCATTGTTCCCAGTAGGCAGTTTATAGTGGAAAGTGAATAAACTAGAAAGCCTTTTCTGTCACTGTCTGGAGATTCAGTCTGTTCTTCTTTTATATTTTTAGAATTGTGTAAATAACACAAAGACATGGCTAGTTTTTTCCTGATGGTGTTATTTCATTGGGGAAAAAAAAACTAACTGTCTCTATGGAAACTGGTCTAATGACTGTGAGTAATCAGGCATGTGTTTGTGAATTTTGTGTGTTTCTGTCTTGGTAAGGGGAGTAACCTCAGACAGACTCATCAGACTATGACTATGGAAACGTGTGGCCCTAAATGAAGCTATTTTTGGTTGAAAATATCATCAAATGCATGAATGTTTTTTATATCGCTGGCGGTCATTTTGTGGGGTTTGTTTATATTGTTTCTGTTGGTAAACCACAGTTTTAATACGCCTCCATGCTGGCGACACCCAAGGCGGGAAGCATGAGGTTTGCAAGATGTCCACATGTCCTATTTAAAATGGCATATCAGGAACTCATTTAAGGAATTTCCTCTATCCATATGTACACTTAGCAATAGATCGATTAGATTTTGTGGGTTTTGTGAAAATAAGACCATCTTAAAGGTCAAAGGTCACCTCTTCACTAAATTCTCTTCACTGGAGGACAAGGAAATTAAGAGCCACTTGACTGGTGTGTGGCATGCAACCACAGAACTATCTTGTTTTTAATGTGTGGTTTTGACTTTTTTTTAAGTTAATTTCTTACATATGCAAATCATTTTTGGACCACCAAGACTCATTTGATTGTTAAATTTAGGGATGAGGGAAACACGGAAAAGCAAATATATGTTTTTGTTAATAAACTGTCTGGACGTAGATGTTGCCACTCCAATGCCATTCTTAAGACGTGCTACAAAACATAACTGTCACATTGAACAGGAAGTCTTGGCCTGGGTATGGATATGTGTCATTCACATATCTGCTGACTGCACTGGAAACACAGGATACTGTAAGTTATCAGACAATGACTGATGCAAAGGAGACAGGCAGTATGTTGCTGGTAAACATGGAGAATTCAGTTGCCAGCAGTTAATGGATACCAAAACACAACAAAAAGAGTGAATGATAAACTCATAGTGGCCAGAATTATTTACTAAGTTTATAAATAGACCCTTGTATTACACCAAACCAACTTAATATAGTGTGTTTGTCAGTCAAGGAGCTGCTTTTTATTAACTTTACACAGAGCTACTGTACAAAACACACCACAATCTACCAAGTCATTATGCCACTTTATTTCTCTAACCCACCCCAGTGTCCCTTTTAAACAAATGTACATTCATGTATTTTCCTGCTCAGTTTTTCTAGGCCTCCCCTCATTCTGGTGTCCCTGGACGGATTCCGGGCAGAGTATCTGAAAGATCACAGCAGCCACTTACCGGTCATCAACAAGTTACGTAAGTCACAGTGTTGACTCCACACTGCTCTAAAATTTACTAGACCTCCTGTTGTGACTAAACATAACTCTATTGCAGGAAACACTGGAACAACAACACCATACCTCAGGCCTGTTTATCCCACAAAGACTTTCCCCAACCACTACAGTATTGTGACTGTAAGCCTTCTCCTTTTATGACTTACTTGTTTTGTTTTATGTCGGAAACAATCATAGTGTGTAATCAAACTAAATACTCTTAGTAGTGTAAGTCACAATTTACTTCAAGTATAAAAGTACATTTAAAAAAATAAGATAAATAAAATAAACCAAATGCTATGCGGTGTGAGCACTGTCGCTTTAAGTAAATGTTGCTTTCACCACTGCCATGATTTCTGCACTACAGTTCAACCATGAACTTCTGTACTTTTCTTTGCAGTTACTCTCAGTTAAAATAGTTGAAAGGTACTGTGTACTGTTGAAGCTTAATAGCTTACATGTGCAAGAGAAAAGAACCACAGCAGGACTGAGAGCCTTACAAAGTGAATTCCACCTCCGTTGGTTGAATGCAGACCCTGCAATTAAAATAAACTGCTGTGGTTTCCAGTAATATTTAGGTTAGGAGATTGGAGAGAGGAGGTAATCACTTTAAATCCCTGCAGCCTCACTATCAAAGCAGCTCACAGTGGCGTTGTGTTTATTCTTCTTCTGATTCCTGCAGGGTCTTTATCCTGAGTCTCATGGGATTGTGGGCAACAAGATGTATGATGTGACTCGAGATGCTTATTTCAGCTTAAAAAATGAAGAGAAATTGAACCCTAAATGGTACCAAGGAGAACCAGTAAGTGAATCTGAGTGACCGTGATGATGTGTGCAAATTCAGTTCAGCACATATTGACAAATGTACATGTTAAAAAACAGTGTTCTCTGACAGTTTTTTTGTTGAGCAAGGGCACTTACAGTTCTTTCAACATATTTCCACCACACCATATTGTTCACTGACTTGTGAGTCAGTTAATCCACCCTGATTTCATGGAAAATGTAATGTGACAAAACACTCATCTTGTGATCATGATATTTGCTTTCTATGAACAAAACACAGTGAGCTCATTTCTGCTTCATGTCATAATTATGGCTTCAGCTAAATGACACCTTGTGTGTGCAGCGAGTTGTGCTGCTTTGTGGTTTTCATTTAAAAGTAAGGCCTCATCCCTCAAGTGAGTGACAAGCTATGCATCTTGAACGCACCCCATGCAGCAGCCATATGATTTTCCAAGTGGAAAAGAGAGATGGATGAGCCCTGCCGGGTGATTTATTCTGCAGGAATAAATTCCTTCTTAATGACTTTCAATGCAATACAACAAAGTGCATCTAGCAAATATGTGCTGCACATATCTACCAGCAGATTGCTCTAATAGGTATTGATTTATAATAAAAACATGCAGTTAGATTTCTAGTGGCTGTGAGGGATTACACTTTTATCTTAATGGACTAAACACTGTGGTGATGTACTGAGCTGAATGAGTTAGCTGTGACACTATTACTGCACAATCTGTCTGAATTCATCATCAACTGTATTTGTCTCTCCTCTCTCCTCCCTTTATTCCTTCTTTTCCTGTTTTCATTTACTTCATCTCTTCCCTCCATTTATGTATCTCCATTCCATCTCCTGTCATCTCCTCCTCTTTTTACTCCCCTTCTCTTCCTCAGGTCTGGATCACTGCCATGCGTCAGAAGCTGAGAGCAGCGTCTTTCTTCTGGCCAGGCTCTGATGTAGCTATCAATGGCACCTTCCCAACTTTCTACAAGTTGTATGATCAGTAAGACAGATGACATTGCTTCATATACATATTCATGCCTGTTGTTTTTTTAATGTTATGGAATAAAGTAGTTGTGTACTGATGAATTCGGCTATTACATTAAGTCTTTTCTGTTTGCAGGAGCCTTGCATTTGAAACTAGAGTGGCAACACTGTTTGAATGGCTCAGCTTACCTGAGGAAGAAAGGTATGACATCTTCTTTTTATCACGTAGTTGCCATTGAGATTCTCTAAAAGACATGTTTCACATTTTTTTTGTTATTTTAGACCTGACTTTTACACTTTGTACATGGATGAACCTGACACAACAGGACATCGCCATGGGCCAGAAAGTAGCAAGGTCAGTTATTCACTAATGCAGCAATGAAAAGCTGGTTAGTTACTCTGTAATACCTTACCTCAACTGAAAATGTTTAGCCAAACCCAGATTAATAAAAGTCATGATTTTGACCAGTGCCGTTGAAGCCATTGTAAATCATCGTGTGCCGATAATTTATTAACTGCAGCAATTATTTTTTAAAAATGATCATATTTGCATGGGAAAAGGTGTGTGTGTGTGTGAGAGAGAGAGATAATTCTTCAGCACAGTCACATTACCTCTGCTGTTCTGTCCTCAGGTCGTTGAGGCCTTGAAAACAGTGGATAGGATTTTGGGCATGCTAATGGATGGCTTGAAACTGAGAAACCTGCATCACTGTGTCAATATAATAGTGGTGTCTGACCATGGTGAGATAACTCCACACTCCACACAAGTGATATCAGAAACAGTTCATGAATGTTGTAGACTTATTAAGTTAGAACAAAGATGAGTAAAACAAAGGCTGATTTGGTGTTGCATCGTTGGAGCATGTGTGAGGTTTTTGAGGCTTAGTGTCAGCTTCAAATCTTTGAGTTGGTCGAGTCACTGCACCTGTTGCAGGAAAAAGTACAACCCCGTGCCAGAGAAGAAATTAAAGTACATGTGGTCCAGGGCGAGGCCCCGGCCAAAGAGGACGTTCTTCAAAGAGCATCTTCTAAGATCAGATCTTTTAAGTTCTATAGTAGTTATTAGCCTGACAAGAAGCAAGAAGATACACCCGTGTCCGCATGTCACACCCAAAACAGATCAGTCAGCAGATGTCAATGTAGATGTAAATATAAATAAATAAATGTGTCGTGAAATTGGAGGGCTGTGACCCTGTGGGAATGACAAACATACAATTTGCTTATATAGATTCAGACATATTTGTGTTGATATGAATATTTGTCCGGCAGGGAATTTATATTGAAATAAATTCAATTATATCTAAGTTAATGAAAACTTTCACATATAATCACAAAACCTTTGACTAGAAATGCTAAAGCAAATCTTCTTTTTGTGCAAAGTTCATATTGGTAAAGAACTGAAAACATGGACAGGGACGGGTAATAATACACAGAGGCCTGTTGTTGTTTTGTTGCCTTTCTTTTGCCAGGCATGGAAGAGGCTTCCTGTGAAAGAGCAACATTTGTGTCAACTTACCAGGTCAACAGTGACTTCACCATCATTCCAGGCCCAGCTGCTACCATCAGACCAGCTCGCCTGCCACAGGATTACTTTTCCTGTGAGTTCCTGTCTTACACACCTCTCACACCCCTCCTCTGCAGCATCACATCTGTCACTTTGTTTGAAGTCAGAACCTTGTGCTCTGTTTCTTTCCTCAGTCAACTATGAGGGCCTGGTGAAGAACCTGTCGGTATGCCAAATATTCCAAATGTGACTCTTGTATTGATAAGAAGAATGAAGAATTATCTGCTTGCTTGGCTACATGTCAAACAATCCCATTCTTCCTCTGCTGTGTGTTGATTCTCCCCGCCTGTGTCTGTGTCTGAAGTGCAGGACTCCAGACCAGCCAATGAGACCGTACCTCAAAGAAAACCTCCCTAAAAGGTTGCACTTTGCTAACAACAAACGCATTGAGAGAGGTCACCTCTACATGAAGTCAGGCTGGCAGGCAGCACTGTAAGTCACACATCACCTGCTCTATTTGTTTGCCATGTCAGTGCATCAGGCTGTGCAGTATGAAGATAAGCAGGTCAACTTTGTCTACTTGAAAAAAGGTCAGTGTAAGATGGGCATTTCATTTCAGCCATAATTAATATGTCTGCTCAACAAATTCTATGTCTGAAACTTATTATTAGCCATGATTAGCAACAGTAGTTGATAACAATGCATACAGACACTATAGTAACACAGTGTGTTTGACTGAATTTATTACGTATACACACACACACACACACACACACACATATATATATATATATATGTATATGTGTGTGTGTGTATATATATATATATATATGTATGGTGAGGATGTGATTTACATCTTGTCAGGCAGTGGAGGTGTTTAAGAGGTGCACAGTGGAAAAATAACCATTAGCACTTATGTAGTTATGAAATGAGAAAATAATTGTGCTGAACAGTAAAATTCCACCTACCCCGTTCATGTGGGCTTTAAAGGTTAAATAAGGTAAAACACTTGTTTTAGCCAGCACTTTTCAAAATAGGTGGTTAAAATTGAGATAATCAGATACTTTATGGGTAATTAATCTGAAAATAAACACATAAAAGTGGAGAAAAAGTGGGTTACATTTGGTTGGTTGCAGATTCACACCACATTAGTTAATCTTAATTATCTGAACCAGAGGTCTTGTGGAAACGAGTTTGGATATATGATAAGAACATGTAAGTTGCTTTGGCCACACAGAAGTTAAGTAATTTGCAGTAGTTGCTGAACTTGTATAATGAATGAAGCACTGTTGAGGGACGTTGCACAAAACCTTTGATTGGGAGTAACCATGTAATCAAAGGAAATTGCTTCAGGCTGCAGAATTTAATCCGTTGACCTGACACACACAGAAACATGATGAAACAGCACCACAAAGAGGTGTTTCAGGGACTACTAATATTCATTATTTTCTAGATTCTTCCTCATCTAAACATATGTTTCCATTTTCCTCTCCTCAGTAACCGCAAGGACATGAAGACTTGCAAGGGTGGATTTCATGGCTCTGATAACGTCTACACCAACATGCAGGTCAGAGGAAAAAAGGATGTCTGTGATGAACAGACAAAATATACAGCACCAGGAAGTGCTAACTTTACTGTTGAGGCAATCAGTTGTCCTGACTTTTGACTTCAAAGTGAATCATATAGCCGTACTGTCAAAAGTTTACTAATATGCTACTAAAATCAGTTCCTGAGGTGAACAGTTGGGCATACTGTTCTTTAGTGTGTAATTTTGTATATCTGACGCTGAGTTTGTGGAGTAGTTCTGAACAGAGGTGATGTTTTCTCAAGAACTGCACCTTGTCATGTAATGATTAGACTATAGCTGTGTATTGTGCACGAACTGAACAGAGTCCAGCAGGGGCTTTTGTGTAGTGTAAGGTTGAAGGCAGTCACAACTTAACTGAACCCTTTAAAATACAGAAATGTATCCCCTCAGGTTATTTTTAGGATAATTTAACTTTACAGTAGTAACCAGTGATGTAAGTCACACTGGTAAGGATGTGTCTTTTTTTTACTATATTTATATGAAAACTGCACATAATGTTGCCTACCTGATATGAGATTTGGATATAACTCTATTGCATTGTTCCCTTTTGGTGAAATAAACATGCGCTAAATAGTACGTCGGCAAATACCTTATAAAACATCAAGTGTTCTAAAGTACAGTAATTTCAGAGGTTGTGAGAAGTTTCCCCACCTACATACTCAGACATTTAGACTAAGTTGGTTTCAGTCAGTGCTGTCTGCCACTTTAACATTAGTCATAACATTGTATCAGTGTGTGTTTTTTGGAAGTGGTTTGCGCTGGAATTTGTCTTGGTATAATTAGCTTTCAAAGCTGCTGACTTGTCTAAAAAAAGGGTCTGTGGGTCAAGAAAACTTTTCTTCAAATGGCTGTCAGCTTGCTGAGACAGCTGTGAAAAGCAGCTGTTTACTCACCTACAAATATCTCATGCAGCCCACTCCAAGAATGGAAATCTGTCTCATTTTCAGGTTTGTGTAAATGTAGCGTCCTTGATTGATTTGGCTTGTTTCAAATATTTACTCACACACAATCTCTAGTTGTTTACAGGAAGTTTTAAACAAAGGTCTTCAGTTTACAAACTGTCAGGTTGTGTTGGACACTGTAGTTTATGTAAACACTTTTGTATTTTAAAGTTTGTAAACATGTCAGCATGTAACCTGTTTTTCTCTTCTAGGCAATCTTCATTGCTTATGGTCCAGCTTTTAAAGAAAACACAGTTGTCCCACCTTTTGAAAACATTGAAATATATAACCTCATGTGTGGTAAGTCACTTTATTTAAATGCATTGTGTCAACTTGTCATCACTGTGTCAATGGACACTTCAATAAGCACACACACACACACACACACACACACATATATATATATATATATATATATATATGCATACATACATATATTTCCTATAAAAGTTGTAATTTGTGTTGAATGAGTTTAACCACGTCTGATGTTCATCTGTTCATAAGATGCTGTCTACTAGCTTTGTGCTTCACTGTTCCTTTTTCCTGGGTCTAACAATTTAGAGAGGAACCAGGTGTGCTTTCACTTCTGTGCTTTGCGTCCAAAAAAAGAACAGAATGGGGAAAAAGGGCAGTCTCACCCGCCTGACTAAACAACATGAGCACTGATAGAAGAGGAACCAGGTGTGCTTTCACTTCTGTGCTTTGCGTCCAAAAAAAAGAACAGAATGGGGAAAAAGGGCAGTCTCACCCGCCTGACTAAACAACAAGAAATGGCATGTTCTGAAAAAACCCTGGATAAAGCTTATAATTAAATACAGCCATGCTCACCATAAAGGCGTTCAAGATCACTAAAAGGAACATTTCTTTCTTTCTTTAACCTTAGTATTACTGGAGTCAGTGAACCATCGTCTTTACTGTTAGTTTATAAGCTGCTATAATAAATGTCAGTAATCATGATGGAATTATGAGATAAAGGTTGAATTGTCTTTAAATATGGCTTGTTCTGGTTTGTAAAATGTGAGTGAAACACTTCTTCTCTGTTGTATTTGAGATGCAGTCCTTTTTCTTTCTCCCTCTAGATGTCCTCGGTATTCGTCCTGCCCCTAACAATGGGACCCACGGTAGTCTGAACCACCTCCTAAAGCATCCCGTCCACCTGCCAGTTCACCCGGCACAGCTGTCCCATGACAGTCCCTGTGAGGCCACTGACCCTGTCCCCACTGACAACCTGCAGTGCACCTGTACATCTCAAACCACAGCAGCGGTATGAGTTCATGAGTTTTATTTTGGGATTGTCTTCAACTCTGGTACTAAATTTTTGGCTAGATGGAGTGTTCCTGTCCTGAAGGTGAACTGTAAAAACTAAAGTAACCTCAAAAATTCAGTCTGACCTACATTTTCTTTGTATTTATGAGATGATGATGATTGTTTTGTTCTTCACTACTGATTGATGACTTTTTTTTGATACAATTACAGTTCTACTGATCTCAAAGTGACACCAGAGGCAGTGAAGCTACATGCAGGCACAATAAAAGCTTTGTATTTTAACATAGATGTGTGAATTTCTTTTTCAGGAGACCGATTTGAACAGAAAGCTCATTGCCACTAATTCTAGTGAGTATGTTTTATATATATTAGCATCTTTAATGGTTAGATATGTGGAGATATTTTTCTGTGACAATACATATCTTCTGTTTAGGTGTCAAAGCCAGCTTACGTCGCCTCCACCACCCTTTTGGTGTCCCTCGAGTTGTCCAATCAGATGCCAGCTTTTGTCTGCTGCACCACTCAGACTACCTCAGTGGATACAGCAAAGACCGCCTTATGCCCCTCTGGGTGTCGTACACCCTCCAGCCTCTGGTTAGTCCGCTCCTTGGAGCTGCCTTTCATCTCTAAACATAGCTAGCATTAGTTGAGTTGTTCCAGCTATATTTCTCCTGTGGTTACGGTTTCGCAGCAGATTGCAAGAGGCTGTGTAGTATCTGAATCTCTGCTCTAAGCAGCTGTTACTCATCTTCTCTGCCCGTGCTGGCTCAAACAGAACTTGTCATTCTCGCTCTGTGGTCGAGCTGTGTCGAGCTGTGTGTAAATTATGACCTCATGCAGTGACACATTCTTGGGAGATTGTACAGTGTTGTACTCTGCTGTCTGAATAATAGAGCGAGAAGGGATTTAAATGAGTTTCAATCAAGCTTTATCCAAATACAGCACCAGCCAAATATATCCTGTACTTTATTCTCTGGAGTCATTTGCATGTGCCTAAAAGACTCTTGACATAGATTGTTTGTTTCACACTCAGTGTTATGCTCATCCCACTTCTACGCCCACAGAGCACTTGTCAAACTCAAACATCTCCATTTAAAGCTAGCTTCAAGCTTTTTTGCCTACTAGATAATCAATGAAAAGCATGAGGCCATGCCGTTTTTACTGTATGTGCGGGATGTGTAATGATCATTTATCTAAGTGACAAATATAAATCAAGCAAAAAACAAATGTTGATGCTGCCATTCACAAGCCGATGCACTAGATCCAGTTATAGTAATAAGTAACCACAGGAGACTAGTACAGAAATTAATGCATACATAGGCAAGGTCTTGACTGACGTTCTTTATGCACATTTTATTTATGCACATAGAATCTGCTATTTTCCTCTGTGACAGGGATGTGAGGAGATTATTGTTTTTAGAGCTCTGCAAACAGAAACAGTGCAACGCCCTCACTGACCCATATATACAGGCGAAGCATAACCAAGCCAAGCGATCTTACACAACACCCGTCCACACAGTCCACCACTGACTGATCCCCTCTCTCAGACCAGAGTGCAACCCCTGAGTCCAGACTCGGAGGCGTGTGTTCGTGCTGACGTCCGCATCCCACCGGCAGCCAGCCAGCTGTGTCTGCGCTACAGAGCTGACCCTGCGCTGTCCTATGGCCTGCTGCATCCCCCTAGTGAGTGTGTGTGTTAATGACTGTGAATATGTGCGGGTGTCAGCTCAGTGTCCCCAGCCGGGTCTACATTCTCATGAAAAAAACGCACCCACACAGATTTCCCCACCTCTTGTTTTCCTGTAGACCTGAGTGCCAGTGGTCCAGAGACGGACTCTCTAATCACCAGCAACATGGCACCAATGTTTCCTGCATTTAAAGGTGAGACTATTTTCCAAACAATTTATTGGTCACTTTTCATTTGAAGTGAACAACATCAAAATCCTCACACAGTGAACTGCAGAGATGTGGATCTGAATTAGACATGATGTCAGGCTGTGTTTGGTTAAGACTTTTCAGACAGCAGGTATTGTGGTCTGTTTTTTTCTGATGAGCAATTGTATTACTCAACATTTGTACAGAGGTTATATTTTGCCCCAGGTGGTTCTTAAATGTATTTACCAGCAACATTTCCAGTTTCTTTCTAAATAATAATGGTCTGAATGCAATTTAGCCCCTTTAGCCTTCTGTTGCTTTGAGAGCTAGCAGCTGAAATGATGTTCAACTTGCAATAGCAGCGAAACTATATGTAGTTGTCATCCAGCTTTGAGAAGAAAGGCGAGGGAAACCTGGAATACTGAGCAACAGAGTCTTTGTTCATTCAGCCACTCATTGTGTAAAAGGATGTTGGACCTCCCAGTTGAAGCTTTACGCCTGTAAATCTGCATCTTCTTCATAAAGTTTACAACAGACCTGGTCCTAAATAGGTTTCAGAAATTCCTAGAAAAATCTCTACTATGTCGGACCTGTACTAAAGAGGCTTCTCTGTAGTTCTCCTGGTGTTAATATGCATGAGTGTCACATTCAGTGTATATTGCTTAATTGTGCTGACAGACTCATGAGAGTTTAGTCTGTGCTCGCCCTCTCAGTACTACGCAGCATTAAACCATGTCCTGTGTTGAATGCAGTTTGGTGATTTCATGCTGCTCTGCTCAGCTGCACTGAATCAGGCCTTTGTTGAAACCTGTTGATTTTGTTGGGTGAATCTGAGGAACTGTAAACACAGATGTCTGCTCGGGTTTCCACTGGAAGCAACAAATGGAAACTTTCACTAGTTTCAGGTTTTATTAGACAAGCCAGAATAACTTTCAGGCTTTTTCTGCTGGTAGATACTGCCCTCTGGTGGCTGAATACATGAGTGAGAGGGGAGCATAGAGAGGTCACATGGATACATTTCTTACAGCACATGCAGTACAGTAACTTCAAGTTACACTTTTTGTGATATATTGTTTGAGCACTAAAAATTTTGTGTGTGTTTTCTCAGAGGTTTGGACTCACTTCCATGATACTGTACTTCCAAAATACTCAAAAGAGCTGAACGGAGTCAACGTCTTAAGTGGGCCCATATTTGATAAAGACTTTGATGGAAATGTTGATGCTCTCTCAAAACCTTCAGGGTAAGTCAACCACAGACACACACGCTCATAGACACATATTCCTACTTTAACAATGAACCTGTCAGTGAAGTGAATTTGAATTGAAATAGTCTTGATCTGGAATTATTGGTCTTGCTATTATGTAAGTCTTGGAAATTGTGGAATGGTTACTGAAAAATGTTGATCACATAACTGTATAATTGCTGTTGTTCACATCAGGCTACAACACAACCAAGAAGTATTGATTTTTGGGATGAACTCTTTACTCACAGTTTCTTTGAATTCTTACTTTCTTTCATTTCCTTCTTTCCTTTTCTTCCTTTATTCTTTCTGTTTAACACTCCAGGCTCAGTTTTAAGGATTTCCAGGATTTAGTAACATTTTAATGAAAATAAGAAAACAATATAACCAGCAATATATGACCTTTTCCAGCTCAGCTTACTGTAGCTTTTATAACTTGAGATGTAGAGGTTCAGATGTTGTACTTTGTTTAACCTGGATGTCCTTGTTTCTACAGGAATGTGGCTCCTATCCCGACACATTTCTTTGTGATCCTGACCAGCTGTGGGAACTCAACCTTTGGCCCTATGAACTGTGAGGGTCCACTTCAGGCCAAGTCCTTCATCCTGCCCCACAGACCTGACCACACAGAGAGCTGTGCAGTGAGTAACACCACACTGACTCATCCCACCTCTGCTCAGAAACCTGCTGGGAGATCCCACAGTGGAAATGATGATGAGTGTAAAATAGATATATACTTTTTTCTCTCTGTGTCTGTCTTCAGAGTGGGTCAGACTTGACATGGGTGGAGGACTGGCTGAAGTTTCACGCTGCTCGAGTCCGAGACATCGAGCTCCTGACCGGACTCAGCTTCTACCATGACCGGATATCAGTGGAAGAGACGCTACAACTTAAGGCTTTTCTACAGACTGCTTAAAATCAGATGAAGCTTTAATTACCAAAGGAAGCCATAATGGTCTGCAGGTGTCTGTCCATGTGGACACACAGTTTACCCAGTAACAGTGGGTTTAACAGGTGCCTCACTTATAATGTTTCCTGTTTTAGACCAGATCCCATCCATTCTTTTTTTTTTTTTAGTTTATTTAGTGTGACCATTTCTGAAGAAGTTTAAAATGATTCCTTGTGTGAAAGCTGTAAATGTAATGTAATGTAAAGGTGCGTTTTTATCATGGGGTCACCTCCACAGCTGATGACTTCCTCTGTCTGCAAAAAAAGGGAAAACAACACATTTATTGATGGAAGAAGTTTTTTCTGCCACAGATGAATTTTTGTCTCCGGCCTTTCAGGAAGCAGCAGATCTGAAACATTCCTGTAGGGAATCAAACATCTGGGAAGCTGCTGCATCAGCTGGAAATGCAGCCAAAGAAGTTTTCTTCCTGCTATGTTTTCTATGTATTTTCATGTTTTTCAGCAATGTTATTTCGAGTCATTTGTACATATTTGTGTTAATTTTTGGACTATTTGCCAGAGACGTTCATATTTGTGTGCTGTATGCATGGATGGATTATGAAACAAATATCAGCCAGGGCACAGACATGTAAAAGTCTTAGTAAACAAAGAGGAAAGACACACAAAATGACAACAAGCAAGACCTCTTCATGGTCCTTAGTTCTGTATATGTGTTGTTGGTTTTCTTGCAGTGTTTTTTGTCTCTTTGTAGTTGTATTGTGTCAAATTTTGCTTGTTCTGTATCTTTGTATTCATTTTGTGTCTCTTTTGTCACATTGTGTTTCTGCTGCTGTCTCTTTGTAGTCACGTTTTCTCTGTGGTCATACTGTACTTCTGTGGTTGTTTTGTCTGTTGTTTGGCTGTTTGTCTCACATCAGTCACTTTGTGTCTCTTTGTAGCTGTGTGTCTCGTGGATGGTTTTAGTTTTTTATATTTTGTGTCTCTTACTAGTTGTTGTTGGTTGTCCACTGTTATTTTGCAACATGTCTGAAGTATTTTTGCAACTCTTGAAGGTTGTGTCACTCTGTGTGTGTGTGCATGTGTCGTTTTGCATCCTCATGGTCATTTTGTGTGTCTTTTAGCAACAATCCGCCAGGTCATTGAACACTGAGGTGTCGTTGTTGGTTAAAAAACAGCAGGCGAACTTCAGTGTTTTGGTTGGAGATGAAGGGAGGCTGTCTGTGTTCGGCAGGCCTATTGAGAAATCTGTCCATGAAGAGTGTGTGTGTGTGTGTGTGTGTGTGTGTGTGTGTGTGTGTTTTGGGATCAATTCCTTTCCTCTTCTCAGAGACTGGATGTTTGGCAGAATAAATATTTAGCCATTTTTCATTGTGGTTTGCAGCACATTTTCAATATTGTCAGAAGCAACAGGTATGGATAAACACACAACATCATCTAAAACTCTTAAACAGTGACTTTGTGTCTTCTTTGTTTTCTTTGTTTAGAAGCTATTATCAGGTCAGGTTAGAGCTGCAAACAGTGTAAAGGTTGCAGCCAGAGCATGAGAATGAGATGCAGTTGCTCTGTTAGCCTCCACAAAGTTTCACAAGTGCATAAGAATGCAACAAGAAAGGAAGCTGTGCTCTGTACGTCTCCCTCTGTATATCTAATGCGCCACTTCCTCGAGCTGACCACTCTGGCGGTTCAGTGAACCAGAAGGTAAGATCTTGCAGCTTTCTGCTGTGCACTTCCTTTCTGCAGTGAACACGTTCTCATGTGACACCCTGAGCTTACTTTCATCATGATGCTGTAGTAATATGTGGATGACTGATTATTGAGAGATTAAGCAAGAAAAGGTGTGTGTGTGTGTATGTGTCGTGTGCTATAATCACGCCTTGTTCTTTCACTAAAAGGGGAAATACAGAGTGCTTTGGTTTCAAAAATACACAGATGTCTAAATGTGCCAGAACATGCCTGTATGGGACTCTGGGTTCCTGCTTTACCAAAACCCTGCCAGGTTTTCTGTGTGTGCAATTTTGTAATGTACGAGTGCTGGGTTTTTCTTTGATATTGTTGGTGATCAGTGAAGACGGGCTTCCAGACAGTCATTCAGCTTTTCCAGGAAACGTGTCAGAAACCCTCTGCCTGGACTTTCTCACGACACTCAGACTCTGTTTTTAGGTTTCAGTGTAATCAGTCAGCTATGTATTACCATCTCTGCTGTGGTGGGCTGATGTGGTCTTCCACCTTCTGTTCTCGGATGTTAACTCAGTCACCACTAAGCCACAAACAGTCCTTTGCATAGTAGAGGCTAGTGTTAAATGAGTGTACTTACACTGACATGATGACGAGCGTCATGAGTTATGAGATCACACACATTTTAAACCTTCTAGTGTATTTATACTCTTTCCAAAGAAGAGAAGCGTCAGCAGAGGACAGATAACAGCTGTGTCCCCCTCTGAGCCATGAGGCCTAATTACAACTGACACTGATTGTTTTGTTGGCCGGCCTCCTGGCAGCTCTGGTTAGTAACAAGAACAGACTCTTATCTTCCAGCTCAGGCTGGCATTCAACTATTCAAGAGAGCACAGGAGAGGAACACGTTCAGTTCTGACTTTAGGTGCACTGCAGGGAAATGATGAGAGTGAAGAGAAATGAAAGAATGCTGCTCTGTGTTTGCACAATAGTTATGAAGCTACAGCCAGCAGCTTAGCATGAAGCCCTCCCCTAAAGTTGCACATAGATCCAGGCTTGCAGTACCAAGCTGAACCTACCATTTGTTTGCTTCATACATCAAAACACCAGAAAGTTGTCTAAATATCATGTAATTGGGTGCACAATGCCACTATATCTTTACTTTTTTAAAATAAAGCTCTAAACATGAACCTCTGCTCCTTAACAGGTTAAATCAATTTACTGACCCGCATTAAAAAAAGGAAAAAACTAAACTAGGACACAGCCATCAATAATGCAGGGGGCTGGCATTTGGTTTGTTTTGCTCTTCCTGCAGCTGAGGAAGCAGCGGTGGTGGTTTGTCAGGAGAGAGGCTTAACACTGAGGACAGGAGCAGTGAGGCCGAGGTAACAATGAAACTAAATATGTAGCTCTTTACAGGAGAGGGTATTTCCCCATCTGTTGTAATCATGTAATCATCCAAGAGGAAACACTACATTCAGAGCTCAGGGGGGGGCTCTGACGCAGGCGGAGAATCCATAGAGATCACAATCAGGAGAATGAGGCTCTAGAATAACCTTTTTAACCCTACTTTTTTTTGTAAGTGCAGAAAACTGAAGAGGAGGTCTGAGTGAAGGGGGCGGGCAGGAGGAGGAGACACAGAGACAAAACAGTGAAGCAGAGGAGGACAGACACACAAACAGAGAAGAGGAACAGTGACAGAACATCCTTCAGAGATGGATCTAAGTTTGCTTCAAGCTCTGGACAGAGACAGAATCCTAGAGGTGCTGCAGAGAGACAAACAGCTGAGGATAATAGAAGAGGACAGAGTCAGGTAATCCCCATAGGGAGATTTGTCATTTAATGTTTTGGGTTAAGATTGGTGTCATTTGTAATTTTTGTATAGATATTTCAGTGGTTTCAGAAAGTTTCTGTTCTTTTTTCATTTTTTAAAATTAAAATCTTGCTATAAGCTTTTTAAAGACATTGTCTTAGTAAGTAATGCTGCTTTGCTGCTTCTTAACCCTTTGAAGGATGTTTTATTACATTTGAACTTGACTTAGAATCAGCTCTGGCATCTAAGGGCATCCATTACTCTCCATCTCCTCTCCCTTTAGAAGGATGAAGTACGAGCTGCAGGAGCTCCGGAGGAAGGGAGCAAAGAGTTTCGCCCGGCAGTACGGTGAGCGGACCTGCGCCCGCTGCCAGAGGCCCCTGGGAAAGTTCTGGAACTCAGGTGCAGTCTGCCGTGGCTGCAGCCACCGCATCTGCAGCAAGTGCAGAGTGGTGGGAGGGCTGGACTGGAAATGCACCGTTTGCCACGCCTACAGGTAGAGTGTGTGACTGTGACTTAGATCACTGCACTGAATGACTGTGTGTGTGTGTGTGTCTGTGTGTGTGTGTGAAGAACAGTAAATGACGTAATATGACCACTCACACTAATAGTCACACTCTCACTTTCACAGCCTTTAAACTTCAGTAAAACCGCTGCATCATAACCTGTCGATTATGACAGCGGTTGAATGTCAAACATAATACAAAAAACCCAGAACAATAATTATAATCACAGCCATTCATAAAAGATGACCAACCTAAATCTAATAACAAATATCTCTGGAGTCTTTTGAATGACTCACTGCAGCTTTTAGTCTATTATGGCTTTAAATATCTGTATCAGAACAGTCTGACAGTGTGGTTGATGTGTGTCTGCTCTCCACAGGGAGGTGAAGTTCCGGACAGGAGAGTGGTTTTTGGAGGAAAAAGCGAAGAAATTTCCTGTGATCACAGGTTGGTGTATAAACACTACAGCTGTCTAATTTTATATTCATCATTATCAATTATTTACTCACGCTCCTATAACCAGACTGGTAAATAAAATATGGATTCTGGTTTTACATTCATTCATACTCAGTGTATTGTGTGTGTAACTCCTCCCACTTCCTCTTTCATAATTCATGTTCTTTACAGACAAATATGAGACCGTTGGGGAGAACCTGTTAAGGACCTACAACGTGCTGAGGTACCATTATTATTTACATGTCGAGTTGAAGTGTTTAACAGCTTTGATTCACTGTATGTGAATTCCTTTTTCTATATTTTCCACAGTCACATATCAGTTGTGCCTCCCACTCCTCCACCACACTTGGACCATCAGTTTCTGAACAGATCCATGGTAAGAAGTGGCACATTGTGCAGCATTATTTCACAATAAATGTTCCAACGTGTAAACTGAGTGTTTTCCTTTTTGTGTTTGTACTTGCAGGACTTGAAAAACTCCAAGCCTTTTACCAAATCTGTTGAAAATCTGATGGTTTCCTTCACGAGCCACATTAGAAGTGAGTGCACATTTACAACACTAACGCACGAGGAATCATCTGGTGCAGCTCTGTGTGAAACTGTTGCCTCAGCATGCCTGTATAGCATCACTTCCTGTGGATGTTATCACAGCTCTCTCTGATTTCTGCATTGATGAGCAGTTGAATTTACGCACTGTAGAAACCACATGGGAAATTTGCCTGAAATAATACACCCTCTCTGACCTCATCAGACCTATACTGCATCAGCACAAGCTGCATAAGATTTGTACCAAGCAGCAGTTTCAGCAAACGTTTCCATAGGCCTGCTGTCCCAGGATTTTGAGTATGTGACTTTCTTCATTGCAGAGATTTCCAACTCTCAGAACGACGTGCGAGACGACCTGCTGACCGTCGCCAGCAGCCGCAGTGGGTCAGACTTCTCCTGTGTGGCCCAGAAGAGCCTCTCTGACACCGACATCAACAAGTGCAGCAGGGTAAGTCTGTCCTGACTGTCTGACCTCAGCATCAGTTACTCGTCTGCAGCTGCTGTCAGAGCTTTGCGTACATGCAGAAAGATTCTGGGATGGATAGAGAGGCACAGAGACAAGTGCAGTCCTCCATCAGTCTGTGTGTCACCTCATGGTGTTGATGCTCGTGTGCTGTTTGGTTTAAAAAATGTCTTCTGGAGTAGAAGTAAACACACTCAGAGAGTAGAATATAACTCATAATTGGGTTTGAACATTTTCACACACACTCCTGATCTGTAGCGACTCCTACTGGTGATGAGAAGAAATAAAAGCAGCAGCTTCATGTGTCACTTTGTGCGGTGCTCCTACAATGCCAGCAATGTGACAGCTTTATTTTTTTTACATTATTAATCAAACTGATCCAGATCTTTGTGATGATTGTGATGTTATCATTGAGTGAACACAAAGATCATCCATCTGTTTTGTTTGTTTTTTTGTTGGTTTGCAGCTCTTTAAAGTCCCAAGTCTGCCGAACCTGTTCAAGAGGAGCAAAGACAGCGACCAGGAGGGCTCCTCCACCGGAGCAGAGGAAGACACCTCCTTCAGTTCTGAGTACTCTGGAGGAAAGAGAGTGAGTCAGAGCTGATAATGAGAGCAAAAAGTCCCCAAGCAGCATCCTGTGTTTAAAATATCAGATCAGAGATTATGATCTCTAACCTACATCTGCCTCTCATGGTGCTTTAATAGCATTGAACTGTGTGTTTGTTCCCTCAGGGCAGCACCAGCAGCATAGGCACAGACCTCTCTGACACTGTCACAGTGAGTGGAGAGCTGGAGCTCGCTCTGACCTACAACACCTACACGTCCTGTCTGGAGATCACCGTCGGCTCCTGCAGAAACCTCTCGTATGGGGACAGCAAGAGGAGGAAGTGTCACCCGTGAGGACCACTTAATACAAATGCTCATATTTGTCATGTGGTTCTGCATCAGCACTTTAGCTTCAGCGTTTTTATTTCCATGTGTAGATGTGTCAAACTGCACGTGCTGCCAGACAAGAGCGGCAAAATGAAGACGTCTGGGAAGAGGAACACCACCAGTCCCGTTTATAATGAAGTCTTGAAGGTAAAAAGAGGACCTCTATCAGCCTCAGCTGCTCCTGTTATATGTTGTCTGACCTAATGTCCTCATCTGATTTTTGTCAGTATGACATAGAGCGCCACCTGCTGTTTGGAAAGAGACTGCAGGCCTCTGTATGGCATTCAGGAACCCTGAAAAAAAAAGTGTTTCTTGGTGAGGTGCTCATCCCACTGGACGGCTGGACAGTTGAGGACAAAGCGTCCGAGGGCTTCAACTGGTATCCACTGTGTCCCAAGGTGAGACACAACAGCAAGCATCATCTTGCTCTTATCATAAACTGCTTTTAGAGCCCTTTTTAACTACACATTTCATTCAGAATATGTTCTGTTGCCATGATTATGACATGTATTCATATTTCCTAGTATGTTTGTAACAAGAGGGTCCAGAAGGGGGCAGTTCAGAGCAGGACTGAGGCTTCAACAGTCAGACTGATAGTCTGCAGATCAGCTCACTAAGAATCAATTTAATTGATATAATATTAGATTTAATTAAAGTCTGTATTATATTCTCTTGTCTTGGATTCGGGCCTGATTATTGATACGGATGTGAGGAGGACACCTTTCCTAGGTGGTTTTATGTGCCGCTATTGACACACATACACACACACAAAAAAAAGCTGCACAGACGAAGACTTCATTCATTTTATTCAGAGAAACAGGCGGCTAACTGTCCTTATCAAAGGTGTCAAACAACTCCCCATTAATGCAAACACTGATCAGAACACCTGCGTCAGAGTGTAAATACACCTCTTTATGGACATTTGTCTCTTTGTCTGAGCGCCCAACAAGCCTGTGAGGCGTGCTGTGTGGGTTTTGGTGTGTGTGTTTACAAATGTGTTATAATGGTCCATGGGCCAAAAATGCATTTATTTTGTATCGGGGGATGGTAACTTTAACAGCTGATTACAATAATGTAGCTGTGATTTCAATGGGGTTACCATACCATATCAGACTATACCATACCATACCATACCATACCTGGCCCATGGACTATAAGAGCCTAAGTGTTTAAATTGTGTGAGGGTGTGTTCATACAGCTGTTTGTGTTTTTTTTCTTTAGGTGTGTGATGGTTTCACTGGTCACTACTCGTCTGACTGAACCTGAACCTGTGGGACTGACCCCGCCCTCCCTCTCTAACATCAGCAGAGATCTGATTATTTATTCCATGGTAACACATGAACCTCTGACACTTGCTTATGCAGTATAAACAATCAACTCTTTCTGTAAAGCTATTTTAATGGAATGTGATCAAGTATTTATCAGTCTGTGTAATAACAAAGGGACGCAGTGTGCTGTGATCAGGACACTGTAGCAAATTTAAATTGATGTGTTACAATATTTACAGTATGGTATCCATGGCAACGGTCTGTTCTTCAGAAATAACGGAAGGATGAATAACAATCAAGGCATATTATTTAAAGAATTAGTTATTTGTTCTTTCTTCTTCATGCTAAGCTAAGCTAAATCTCTGTGAAAACTGCTAATTTGATTAGACACAATGTTGCAGTTTGTTGTAAGAGTGTTAAAATATGAGAAAATCCATACTTAGAAACACAACACATCCAAACATTATGCAAATGATGTCATCATAACGGTCATTAGTGTCAGAGCTCAAGTGATCAGACCATCTGTGCCGTTCACCTCTTTTATTCTCTGTTCTGGAGTACGTGCAAAATCTTAATGATAAACTAGAAACAATATGAGTGCTTCACAGTAGGAGTTGATTAGAAACACATTAGTGTGTATCCGAGTGTGTTGCTGCTGAGTTTTTGAAGAGCTGCTGCTTCAGTGAGATTCTTCTCTGCTGCTCTCAGTTTCCTCCTTAATGTGATGTTCTTCTGTCAGAGGAGACTCCAACATCCGTGCAAATGAAATTAGTGGAAAAGAACACAGAGCTAATATGTCGGACTAATGACATTTGGAGCCACACCGGCTCCGCCTGTGACAGGAAGTGGTCAGAGTGAGGCCTGCAGGCCTGACCAGACTCTTCAGTGTTTCCTTCTGCACAATGAGTCTCTTTCTTGTCTCACTTGAAGCACCGTGTGAAAGGCTCGCTCAGTCTCTGCTTTTGCTGTTGATGTCACTGACCTGGAATTATGTTACTATGGCAACTTCAAGCCCAACAAAAAGCATGACGTCAACCTGCAGGTCTTTGGGAGGAAAATGTGACTACATCCACCAACATACTGTTTATTTATTTTTTCCCTTTATTTAAATTCCAAAAAGACTCTTCAGCACTTTAGCAGTATTTATAAATATATATGTAGATTCACATCATGGTTGTATTTGTATGAACTGTTGAATTTGTATGTATTTGTATGAACAGAACTATTTATTGGTCAAAATGAATTAAAGGTATGAAGCACAAACACGGCTCTTGTATTCAATAGTGGGTACACCTGTGTGTTGGTTTGTGTCAGAATGTTAACCCCCTGATGGTGAAGATTTACCTTGTTCCGTATCTTAAAATTAGCCCAAGGAGTACAGGCACACACTGCACTTCAAAACGGCTCTGTAGAAAACCTGATGTCAATGAGGGGTCGGCCATCTTCATCTTCATCTCTAGGCTTCTGAAGTTTGTTTCAGTTGGACTAATCCTGCTGAATTTAAATACACTATTCAATAGTGAGGATCCAGTGACCTTTGACCCCAAAATTTAATCATTTAAAAATTTTATTTTTTTTTAGCAAATTTGAAGAAAGTTTATCTGTAAAATATCTTGTTCATGTAGTCCATGGGCCAGAAGAGATGTCGGTACCACTCGAGGTGGCAAAGGTTTCTTATACTTTTTGAAAAGCTACATGTCTGTAGTCAACATTTTGGTAACCCCATTGAAGACACAGCTAAATTATTGTTATTGGCTGTTACAGTTACCCTCCCCTGATGAAAATTTTTGACAATGGTGCATATCTTGGTATTGGCCCTTGTTAAGGACATATTTCAATAATTTATAGTGTTATGAATAGTATAATTTTAAAGGTGACACAATGAGCTTTCGTTCAAGCTTTTTTATGAATACTTTTCGATGAGTACAGATGACACTGGAGCTCTTCAAACTTTTAATCACAAACATTTTCCTGCTGCTGCTGCCTAAATCATCTTTTGTCTTTTAGTCCTGTGGCATCAGGAAGCATGAGAGATACAAAATACAAACACTTCAATACTGGCATAATTCTAAGGATTCAGGAAATACAAAGTTTACCCATATTATCTCATTCTGAGGGGGTGATTTACAGCCTAGATCAGGCTGACAGTTATTCTAAGAAAACAGACCATCACACTCATTTTCATTTGTTCTAATCATCAGTTGGAAATATGGGATAATTATTTATCTCACATGAGATTACAACTATACAACTTGAATTAGTAATTGTTTTTATATATGTGATATATTACTACATTGGGGAGTCTATTTACTCTGTATTAAGTACAATAATTGCCCTGACAATATTCTTGCAATACCACCTCTAAAGCTAGCACTGCATTAAGGTTAGGATTAGGGTTACAACAAAGGGTTAGGGTTACAGCTAGGGTTAGGGCTTAGAATTAGGATAGTTGCAAAGTTGTTATTTTTGGAAGATAAACGAGGGATCACTGTACAAAAGAGCTTGAAAGCTCAGAAATTCCCCTTTAAAACAAACATAATATAAATCACTGAAATATGTCTTTAACAAGGGCATATACCAAGATATGCACCAGTGTTTTATTTTCATCAGGGAAGGGTAACTTTAACAGCTGATAAAAATAATTTAGTTGTGACTTCAATGGGGTTACCCTACCAAAATGTTGACTACAGACTTGTGTCTTTTTAAAAAGTATAAGCAACCTTTGCCACCTCAGGTGGTACCATCTCGTCTGGCCCATGGACTAATAAGAACGAGACAGACAAAGCAAAAATGTCTGTAGACCAAAACAAAGCCAGTACTCAGTCATGTGCCATCAGTTTTTATTAATGCCAATATAACACCTCTTTATAAAATCCTGTTCATGTACAAAGGCCAGCATTGCAGTGTGTCCATTTAAGTGTCAGTAAATGCTACTCTAGTCCAGAGAGAGTTTGTGTCATATTGTTTGTCTCTCTCTACAATCACCAACTTTCATCTGTCTAACACTAAAAAACAAAACTCAAAAGTTTTCATTCATGTTTTTTTGCAACTGTGCACCTTGGCCGAGAAGTGTCTCAGACTGAAGGCCACTTTGGAGGGTGAAAGCATACAACTCTCACTCTACAGCGACATGACAGGACAAACAGATAAAATATATTAAACCTAAAGTGTCCAAGTCAGCACAGCAACCTGAAGAAGAATGCTGTGTACTGCACGGCGACAAAATAAACAAAAAAATAAATCAAAAATCAAAAAGTACCTATATAGTTAGCGATCTGATTTTAATGGCATGCAGCTAGGTATTCTTCCTACAGTAAAAAATAATAATTTACAATTAAATCTCTTTAATTTAGTGATCTAAAGTAGAACATATTGAACATAAGACTGTTATTATTTTGGTCAATATATAAAACCTTTGAAACATTTTTTTTGTTATCATTAGTAGATAGCAAAATAGCAAAAATATACAAACCAAAATGAAATACCCTTTTAAATGTCCCATATACAGTATAAATATCGAACTAGACATGATTTTAACCTACATTAACATAAATGGAAGTGTTCAAAAATAATGGAAACAAAAACAAACATCCTGTGTATACTGTTTCCCCCTTTCTGAGCGGTCGCTATTCAAACCACAAACTCTGCATTTCTTCCAAACAGACCAGTCTTTGATTACACTCATTTGTGCACGTCATGAATAAAAATTTTGGCTAGTCCCACTACTTCATCACACCTCTGGTTAAAAACAAACAAAACAAAGATTTTGGTCTGAACTGATCAAATTGCACACAGATAAGATGTCACACTAAGAATTGTTTTGGCACTAAGTTGTCCTCCGTTGTCTCATCACAGAAATTTTATCTCTGTGCTCCACTTTATCCCATGTGTGTATGAGTTGTGTGTTGGCTGAGGCATGAGACGTAGTGACCAATCAGAAAGGGTGTGCGGCTGAGCGGCGAAGGCTTTTTATAAGGCTTCGAACTCGTCGATCCTCTGCTTGGTGTTGCCCTGCCTGATCTGTCGCAGTGTCTTGTATTTGTCTCGGCCGGCCCGGACGTTCTCGCAGTGAAGGAGGTCATTCTGGGTGTTCTTAGACTCGTCGCGGGCCTGAGCCAGCTCAGAGGTTAGCGCCTGAGGAAGGAGAAACACGAGGTGAGAGGATGAAGGAGGCAACATTGTCCACTTCTTACATGTTTGCCTGTCATCTATGAATCACTGTGTTGTTGACGCAGTGACGTTTACATCTCTTAGTAGTTCTCACTGCAGACAGATTCTGCAGAATTTGTAGGAGCAAAAACACCATAAAATAATCTGCTCCTATTGTGTCTAATAGTGAGGTTGCGTAAGAGTCATTTTTGAAAATGTAGCTTTCTCTGAGTGTCTCTGGCCTTTTGTCAGTTTTGGGTTACAGAAATCTGATGGAAATCTTCAGTGAAATCACAGCTGCTGTGACATGGGACATGGGAGGCTTCTTTTTATATTATATTTAACTCAATTTAGATTTCTAATGTTAACATCACGTTTTCCCTGCATTGAATTTCACACTATTTAATTGAGACAGAACAGGAAATATGTGGATTAGACCCATGTGTGCAGCAGCAGCAGCAAGAGGAGACGACTGAAATCAGCTGGGTCACAGTGACACCAAGGATGTCTGCACAGAGACCTCCCGGTGACATCCTGAAATGAAATGACTGTCTGTGCTTGATAATTTCCCCAGTTTTTGGCCTATATTTATATGACAGATCATTATTCCTCCTCCTACTTTAGTGAGTGAAAAGTAGCTGCTGCACAGAATCACATAAATGGCCGCCGTGCCTTTCACTTGTTCCCTCACCTTCAGCTGTTTCTGGACGCGCTCGTTTTTCTCAGCCTCGGTCAGGCGATCTTCCTCGTTGCGGTGGTCGTTGATGCCTTCGATCTGCAGGTCGGCGCTGTGCGTGCTGGTGTTTTCCTCGCTGTCGCTGTTGTCATCCAGGTGCTCGTACATGGGAGGGGGTGGAGGGAGTGAGGGCACCGTCAGTGTATGCAGCTGCGCCCTGGTCTCGTTTAGATCCTCCTGAGCCTCTTGGGCCTGGAGATGTCGGAGGAGATCAGTCAGTTACTGTTAGTAGAAAACAGCTACGCTGTGTCTTACCTATGTTTATTTGTACTTTTTAGTGTTTGATTGGTCTCAGGCTTTAAAATGAAGCATCTGTAACACTTTTAGGAAAACAAAGTGAGATGTTTGTTTACAGCTGAAACTAATCTAATCTGATTCCATTCCTCTAATCTACTGTACAGTCTGCTGTGGATGTTCCCACCAGGCAGAAATAACTGTATGAGCCTCAGTAAACTGAACACATGAGGAAGGTAAAGCTCTCACCCTGAGCTGCCAGGTGTTGGCCTCCTCCTCCTTGCGTCTCCTGGCCTCCTCGAGCAGAGAGATCTTGGCTGTGTGCTCTGCCAGCTCCGCGGTCTGACACAAACAACAGGATCATTAATGAAGACAATAAAAAACAACTTTGTCAAATCAATCAGCAAAATCAAAAGTCATAAATAAAAACAGGCTGCTGAAATCAGAGTCATTAGGTGACCACTTCCTATATTTACTTAGATGTATAGAAACAGTCATGATATAGTTACATTACAGTTACAGCCTTGATTGAATAACTTTCAATGTCAAATGTCGGCCTTTAAAATGTAACTTCTTTTGCTGTGACAATAAATATGTTCATATTGTGATTCATTAAAAACTGACTTTGTTAAAGTACTTTACCCTTTACAAATGATGCATTACAAAATCTTCCACACACTAAAATCTGATAAAGACTATGGCAACGCGAGGAGATGACTTCATCAAACACAGCCAGGCCCTACAGGTGCTGCGGTACATTCCTTCTGACCACAACAATGTGAACAGCTCAGATTTCATAACACTGAACTAACCGGGCTCAGCACTGAACACTGGCTGTGTGTGGAGCACTGGGCCTTGACACTGTTTTGTAAATGTCTTGGCTGCACAGGGATTTAATAGAGTTTAAACACAACAGTCGCACCGGGGGTCTGTTTGACTGTCAGTGAGTGTGGAGCAGGAGCCACAGCTTTACAGTCAGGCTGTTAAAGTGGGTGGTCCACAGCACAGCAGCTCCAAAGGGGCGGAGCTGTTGTTGTCTGGAGCTGCAGTTATCAGACAGTGCTAAATACAGACAGGACAAAAGAACTTTTATCTAGGTAATCTCATCAACAAGCTGCCCATTCTTATTTTCATTTTTCTATTTCAATGACTTGCATTGAGAATATTAAACCTAAGTTACTAGACTGCCATTTGAACACTGACCAGCTGCTCCTGACTCTTCTTCTGTTGCTCAGCCTGCTGGGCCAGCTCCTCTTTGGCTAGCAGGGCAGCCTGACGTTCGGCCTCCAGACGAGCCGCCTCCTCTTCAGCCCTTCTCCGCTCATGCTCCAGGGCCATGGCTCTCTGCTGCTGATCCTGCAATTCTAAAAAAACAGGCATAAAACAAATACTTAGCTTCCATCAGTTGTACGAGACATTCCACCTACAAATGCAGCAAACGATATTGGACATTTCTTAAACTTCTGCACAAATTGAATTCCAGCATAGACTGATTAAAGGTCAGTGTGGCTGATCATGATTAAATTCCATTCTACCAGAATCAGAGATGCTTTTGATGCTCATATCAGTGTCACTGCTGGAAATAAATTCTTCTTCACTGTTCTAAAACAGTAGTTGTCATAGCAACACAACACATTTTTAGACTGACAAATGATTCATGCTAAAAGTGTAACATTAGTCAAACGGTAAGTGCTGAATGTCTGCATTGTGACAATATGTAACATGATTCAAAAGTTACCTCATCGAGTGAAAAAGCACAGTGGGTGAATGAGAGACTGCATTTTAATGACAGATTCAACTGCAATATTACATTTTAAATGTCTTTATTTTAATATTGTGGCTGGGGATTTATTCCTAGATGTATTAAGCATACTTACATTCACTCATTTCATTCACTCTCTGTATACAGGGCTTCATGTTTTGTTGTACAGCTTATAAAACAGATGTACTTTAAAACACATTATAATCACATGAGTACTTGGTATTGGCCAATCAGAGCATCGGAGGATTCTGAACTAGGAGTAAAATATGTATTTATTGGAGACTGTTCAGTTGTTAATAGGGTGAATATAAACTAACTTCCTGTTAATGAAGCGTGATCACTGATGATCACATGTTTCTGGACAACGCTGTAACTCCATGACATTGTTCTATAATGCCAGGTATACACTGTGCGATTTTGGGCTGTCCTAGGCATAAGACGACCATCATAGGAGAAACATGGAGATATCTTTGGTTGTGGCTCTAAAACGGTGGTCTTGCATCGCACTGCGACCTGAGATAAAATTCTAGCGGTGTCAGAATTCTAGGATGACTATCTCACAGTGTGACAGCTGCTATGACCTGTCATCCTGTGTCCACGTCCTCCTCATATTGATGTATGTCGATTCAGTAAATGGTCATCGTACAATCTGCACGCACCAAACTTGACATTGTACCAAAGTTTATTAGATTCACGTCGCATAGTGTTTTATGTAATGGTCTTGGAAAGATTGCTAAAAATCGCACAGTGCATAGAGAGAGAGAGAGAGACTGTGGGTCAATTCAGTTACTACTACTACTACTATTAAATGCTCCTGCTGTGGTTATGATCTCTGGGCCTGTCCGCTGATACTTAATAATAGCATACAATACCTGTCTAATATGAAGAGTAGCAGAAAACACACTTACAATAACCTGTGCATGAAACCTTGCTGTTGATACTTTGTACTATTATCAGCCAACATTTCAAAACAAACGCTGCAAATAATCTGGAACTCATTTATGAACAGGAGACTAAAGAGGAAGCTCTGAGGTCACCTAATGATCTGATTAGCCTGTTAGCATACTGTACAGTCTGTCACTGAGGAAAACAAGTCACCTGCCTCCTCGAGTCGGGTCAATCGGGTTTGGGTGTCTGTCTTAAAAAGGCAACCAAATAAAATCCAAATAAAGATAACTGTATAATAGAGCTTTGTGGTTTATCGTACTGTGGCTTTAATCACTGTAGTTTCTATTCATTATTTAAGCTGTTTATAAAACAGGTGGCCTGCTTATACAACCTGTATGTGCAGGCTGCTGTTTTGCTGCCAGCACAGTATTCTAACTATTTTCCCATACACATGCTTAGTATTGTCAGCGATGGATGAGCACACGCACACACTAACCTTTCTCTGCCTTCTTGGTCTTCTCCTCGAACTGATAGAGCCTCATCATCAGATCCATCTTCTCCTGCTCCATCTGCTCCTTCTCCTTTTCAATGGCCTCCCTCTTCTTCTTCTCGTTCTCCAGCTGGGCCCTGCAGATAACACACAGCACACAAAAGGAGCTGACACTCTTGATGCATAGCTATGACTGCACATGCTCACACAAACTGAAAATCACCACATGTTTGCACAAGCTGCTCCATTACAACCATCAAGACAATAAGCCATGTCGACATCCGACTGTGATAGAACTTCCATGTCAATATCATTTATCTCACATGGTAACCGCTTGTTGGCGAGGCCTCTTCATCTGACACAAAACCACATTTGTAAAATACTTTTTATTTCTCAGTTTATAATTTAACTGTTGGTTTGTTGTTTGGTCTAAACTGTAACATTTTCCCAAATGCTAAATTCAAATATTCTAATGTTTCTTTTGTTCAAAACACACAGATCATTCATCATAGAATGCTACAAATACATTTGCAAGTTTTGAGAAAGTAAAAAGCTGATTTTTTAAGGATTTAACTTTTTTTTTTTTTTTACTTTTTAATCCCTCTCACATGTGTAAAACTGTACTTTGACAATTGTACATGCATGTGTGTGTGGTTTGTTTATGGTTAAATAAGTTGTCTTCAGGGATGTCCTGTTACTGTGTTTAGACACAGCCCGGCCTCTCACAGCCTCTGACCGCTGCATGGCTACTGTGTGTGAACCTGAACTGTGTGCACGGCCCCTGGTGCTCTAACGGCTCTTCCTCTGGTATTTTGTCTGCTCGCTGTTACATCACTGTGTTTGAACAGCTGTGCAGGACAGACAGTGGGCCGACATCTGCGGCTGAGACCAGGGTCAACATCCACACACTTTCAGCTCAGCTGAGACAGGAAGTAGATCACAGACACTTGAACAGGATTGCTGCAGTAATAACTGCAGAAGGCTTTGCTTGCCATCCGGAATTATTCATCCATAATTTGAGAAATACTTGACAATCAAAATAACCCTGAGATGTGTTCCACTGAAACTCGCTGTGTACCTCTCCATCTGTTTCTGCTGCTTCTCCTCTCTGGCCTGGGCCTTCATCTGCTGCACCTCGATAGTGTCGGGCTTGCGGCGGCGCATGTACAGCTCATGGTTGCCCATGCACAGCTGCAGGATGCGCTTGTTGATGCGCAGTCTTGGGGCATAAAACACAAAATCCTGAAGCAAACGGGAGAAGAATAACAATGAGAAATGGTCACCTCTTTTGTGCCAATGCAGTGAAAGTTCTACTGACTGCTTCTACACAGGCTGCTCCACTTGTGTGAAAGGTAAAGTAGCCTGAGGTGCCCAGATAAGGTTTATACTACGTGCTTTGTGCGTGCGTTTGTGGTCAAGCACCAACAGCTCTGCCCAGAGAGCAGCCCTAGCTGTTTGTGTGCTAGATCACACTGTAGATAGATCTAATGGTTTTCCTCTCCACCACAGAGAAACGCAACACCACAACTACAACGGAAGCAAACAGCTTAAGCACAGACACACACTGCAACTGTCTAAGGTCTAATTTTACTTCTTAAACTGTGAAGAAAATAAGACCTTTAGACAACATGGAGCAGTTACAGATTTAGTGGGAGAACTGTGTGGAAGCTCAGAGGACAGTTTTGTCCAAGAGTAGAACTGAAGAAGCCACTAGGTGGAGCGGCAAAACATCTTGACATGACTATGACCTGGATGACAGCATCCACAGAAAGAGGATAGTTTACTCACCGGAGATTTTTTGTCTATAGGTTTGATGATGAACTTCTTATCATTGAAGGAAATGTTTCTGATCTCACTCCAGGGGAAGCCGATCTTTGGGGTGAGTCTGAGGGAGAGACCAGAATGAACATCAATACTGTATCATTATCTTAGAAAACCTGTATACCATCTACTAGGAAATAATTTCTCAACCCTGGTCTTCAAGTGCAGTTTGTCAAATGGCCACTTGAAGCTGGCTCCACAAGTGAGACATGTCTATGGGTATTGACATTTTGTGCTGCTTTATTTGTCAGCTCTGATGAATGTCCCTTGATTAAAGCAGTATTTATTATAATAATACAGACAGGTTAAGTGTTATCTAGACATGACTGAACAGAGCTTTCTCTGGCTGTGAGCATGGATTTCTGTGTCTAAGTACCAGGGATGAATCTAAGGTGTGGCTCACTGCTCTGTTGTGCCAGACAAACTGAACGGATGCCAGTCTCATTCAACACAATACAAGAGTAGCACTGTAAACATGGACAAGCTGATAGTGTTGTAATCTGGAAAAGCAGCCATCCACATCATGGTGAAACTCGCTGCTGTGAAACCGAACTCCCTAAACTGGAATTTCACTCTACTGCTGACCCTGACACATGCCTGTGGAATTGAGAGAACAATGTGTGAGTTATCTGCTGACTATTTCTATCAAGAATTCAGTGGTTTTTGGAGCTGTGCTTTATCAATGAATTCATGTTTGAGGAAAAGGTTTGTTAATTATAAATCTTTTTGTTATAAAGATGACTCATTTATCAAAACCAGAAAGTCAACATACATGAGTAATAACAAGCATTTTTCAGGTGCAGCCATTCGTACAGTCCAGCTGTCACTTCTCTAATATTTCAGTTTAGTGATTAAAAAATGATAGCATCAAATCATCATTTGTGCTTGACAAAACTGACTGAGATGCATCAATTATTTTTAATGAATTATTAAAATTCATCAAGTTATTGTTATTGAGCAGCACTAAAGAGCAGCCGGGTCACAAGGAGTTAAAGCAGCTCCAGCCTGCTCTTCTGTGAAGCCTTGGCTTCACTGTTGCATTGTGGGCCAGCTGCCCTCATTGGAAAGACAGTGCTGTAGGTTAGCCTCACATTCTTAAGTGCTGCACAGCTTGAAAAACCAGTCGGTGTAGTCATGGTTACAGCAGAGGGCACCATGGAGGAGAGGCTTTTCTTTGCCTGATCCCAGGGAGCACATAAAGAGACAGACTCACACACGGTCCTGCTATGTTCCATACTTCAGTTACAGGCTTTGACTGAAACTTTAACATAAAAGGCAGTTACACTAATTAAACCATTTAGACTTTGAAATACAAAGAATGAACAGTCAGGTTTTAATTAGGGGCCTCATTACCAGCATGCTGTGTTCATTGCTTCTACGGGACAGAGCGCACTGCTCACCAAGGAAGCTGACACAGTGTGGCCGCTTTAATAATACGGGAAGAGCAATCACAATCAGATTCAGACATACTTTATTAATCCCAGAGGGAAATTGTTTAACAACTCAATATAATTCAACCAGAGCACCGCTCGCAGTGTTTCCAGCACAGGGTCAGTGACTGCAAAGCAAGTCACCTGGGATAGAGTGCTCCTTTAACACCGTGTACTTCACTCCAGTGACCCCACAGATGAGGTCACCAGCCACAGGAGAGCTCAGAACTCATTTCACCAAACACAGCTTGCCAAGTTAAAATCACAAGCAAAGCCCAGACACCCAGAAATGGTGTTTCCTGTTCAAGAAGGATGCAAAAAACATTTGTCTTTTCTATGAATAACTGTAGGTGTGAACACTGCAGGTACCTTTTATAAAAACAAGCTAACCTAACTTGAAGTAGGAAAATTCATCTGCAGAAAAACACAAATTTTAAGCCATATTATATAATAAATTCAACCATAATTCAACAAACTCTTAATGAAAATAATTAATTAATTCACCTGCGGGTAACTTCAAATGATGTTACTGTAGATGCAGATTTATAAAGTAAAGCCAACCGTCTAAAAACTTGTCAGCTGAGAAACACGACCAGTGATTGAATGCAGACATGTACCTGGCTCAGCCAGTTTAGCACTGTGTCACTGTGCTGCAGCTAGCAACAAGCAGAAAATAAGAGGCAGAGCAGACACCTGCAGCCAGGTTGCAGAAAATGTAGTGCTTACTTGTCCTCCTTTTCATAAATGTTTAGTCCAAGTGCATCCACTCCCAGCCACAGCTCTGTTCCCTTCTTATTCTTAATGTCAAAGTAGTTGACTCCATACATCTCCAGGTCCTGAGCGATCTTTAGGTACTCCAGCATGGCGTCCTCCCTGTAAGAACAGAGCATGGTCAGTATTTCTGATTCCTGTATATATTACTTTAAAGAAATCATTTGATTTCTTTGAAGTCCACTTATCAGCATATTGGTATAAATGGTAGTTGGCACCCCTAAAATTATGGAGATGCAAACATATGTCACACAATGACAGCAGCATCTCCTGTTGGGTAAAATGAACATTTCTGTCACTCAGCAAAACTATGATATGCTGCTGACCCATCCACAGTCAGTAATCTTTTCGCTTCTGGACAGTTATTACAACACCACTTCAAACAAAGCAAACTCTCCCTGTTTGCTTGTTTTTCTTTTTTTTTTTTTTTGTCAAACTCACTTCAACATTCCACGGTGCTCTTCGTGCCACACCTGAATCCTCTCCTCCCACTGTTCTCTGGATAACTTGTGCTGCTCCAGGACCCTACAGACAATCACAGAGAGCAGTCAGCTGCACCATCACACAGTCTGTTATGTAACAGTATGAACTTCCTTTTCATACAAGCATGTTTCTCAAAGTGTGAATTTGTTTTGCTAATAAGGTGATTCCCCCCTCTGTATGGGTTTGAATTCTGCTCACTTGTGCATTACACAAGTAATTTTTTGCAACATGCTAAAACAAAGGTTCTACTTATAATAATAAAAGGAAGAAGACTGTCAAGTCTAATAATATCCAGGCTTTCAGTAATTAGTGTGTGCTTGGCTGCCTAATGAAGCTAGACACATAAAAATTCTGCATGTTCCTGATGTTTACCACAGTGTCGCCTGTTGGGTCAAAGCTGCCTGCTCTGATGACCTTTTGGCATTTTGCTTCTGCTTTGTAGTGTATGTCAACATCATCTGTAAGAGTTCAGGCAGAGTTTTCATGATGCTAATCTGGATTTCTGCATTCGTTATGCTTTGTTTCTTTTGATGGTGATGATGAGTTCAACCTGTTCTACTAATCATTGTTATTTTTAAGTTTTTTTACTTCCTTCTTCCCCTAAACAATCTTTTTTATTTATTTAGTCAAGTGTAGTAATGCATGCCATCTTGTCTTTTGATTGAGATTTTGTTCCACAACTCACCTGTTTGGTAGCAGCCGTTCAGACAGCAGGTATCCAGGCCGGTGGACTTCTTTGTTATAGTCTCCAAACTTGGCCTGGACGGCGTAGGAGGCCAGCAGCACGGCGGTCTCAGGTGGACAATAGACTTCGTCGCTCAGGATGCTCTCCTTCACCTGCAGGAAGAAGAGCTTCTGGGTGATTTCCTGGATCAGCTCCTCAGAGACGTCCTCTGGGAAGAATTTAGACCGAAACTTGAACTGCAGTGGGTTCTCCTTCTTCACATCCTGAGACGACACCTGCACAGAAATCAAGACATGTAGCATTATGTGAGCATTAAAGAAATGCAGTTATAAATTGCAGCATTTATTTATATTTTATATTTATTTATTATCTTCCTGACAGTTAGACAAGAGACTGAAGAGCTAAGCTAACTTACTTCTAGCACATTTCTAATTAAATAGTTCTCGTTCTGTAAGTTGAGAAGCTGCTTAAATGAATATTCTTTCTGCTAAACGTGTTATTCACATTGTTGGCAACAATAGAATCACCATCGACACTTAAATATGCTGGCTGTCAACAGTAGGAATCACAATGTTTGGCAGTTACCAAAAAGAGTTCTACGCTCTCATTTAGTGCAAATGCACTTTATTAACTCCCAGCCAAGCTATTGTTTACACAATGTCCCTCTTCCTCTAATTTCAAAACAGGAACCTGGCGGTCTTGATGGAGAGAATGGGGTCTGGAATATTCCGGTATGAGCTTTGCATTGTGCTGATGGACTGCAGAGCAGCGTCAGCACACAGCAGACAGTTTGCTGCTGCTGACGAGCATTACTCTCTTTCTCTCTCAGCGACCCTTGTTCAACTGTAGGCAACTTTGGAACTTTTACTACATAGATAGTTTCTAAAATTTGCTTCAGCCAGTGAGACAATGAGTACAATTGCAGTCAAATAGTGTTTACACATCAGCCACAGATTCATGTTTATTTTTAGCACTGTACTTGTCTGATTTTGTCCATTTGTTGCATTAGGTTCCATTCTGCCTTGGCACTTAAATTACCTACAATGCAATGTGACATCCTACAGTTTAATATTCAGGTTGGTTGTGCTCATGGTGACTATTAACAAACATGATGAACTCTATGATGTGATGTGACCCACGGGATTAAGATTTCCAGGAGAGCAGTTTTAAAGGCGTGGCTGAGGCTATCACCATGATAGCAGTGCCCAACTCTACCCGACTCACTTAATCCTAATGTGAGCAACGTAGTTGCTCTGATGCCTTCTGCGGTAATGTTTAGGATTTTAATATGGAGGTCAGAGTTGGAGGTGGAGTTGACTGCCCTAAAACTAGGCTTTAAGTGGTCATTTGAGGAACTGCAGTTTTTTTAGACTTTCCAAACTGGCCCATTTTCAACCCCAAAGGAAATCTATCATATTTGCTAGCATTATAGAGCTGTTAACACATACATCAGCTGGAATTCTACCGGTCATGAATACAGAAAACATCTAGAATGTTGAACTATTTGCAAGGAATAGGAAAACCACTGGAGTCTAGGTGTGCTGTTTGCTCAGGGAATCACAGAAGGCATTCTTGCTTCACAAAGAGTTCGTACTCTTGTCAAATAATCCAACTCCAGCTGATAACACATAGCTCTGAACCCCGCAGCACAGACAGAAACCGGAATTAGCTGCTATGTTGGAAGTTGAACAATACAGCACGTGAATATATACATTCATATATAGTAACTATGTAACTACTGATTGACTGAAAGGCAAACACTGCGCCTCTGATTGTATCACCCCCTCAGAACCATGCATTCTTTGCTATTCCATACTGCTGCACAGAGAACAGTTCTGTCCTTTTTATAAATGTTGTGCCCCAGGGTGTCCACTCCCAGCCACAGTGTCCCCTGGTCAGAGGACACACTGTGCATGTATGCAGGTTGAAGGCATCAGGATATGTAATGATTAAAGATTTTGACATAAACATCTGTATGGTCTGGTTTATTCATTCAACTGTTTATTAATGATTATGACACCCTGCACGATTTGATTATTATTATTAAAATGATTGTGAAACAAAGTTAAGCTAAATCTTACCTTTTTGTCCAGTTTTAGCCACGTGTAGTAACCTTTGCTATCCCTATACTGAAGTCCGAAGTACCAGACCTCACGTAGGCCAATGGTTTTTACCACCTGCAGAGACAAAAGCAAAGAAGGGAAGTCAGGAATCATCTTATGGGTATTTTAAGAGAATTTAAAGGAGATCAGGAATCATGTATTTTTGATCACATCTAATAATGCACACTGTGACAAATACACAAACTTACTTCCAGGAAAACACAACATGAGATAATGTAACATAAAGCGATCATGCTTTCACACCTTGTAATGTTTCCAATAAAAGTAAATGGATTACTGTTTTTTGTTCTACCAGAGTGAGGAGCAGCAAAAAGGCTTTCCAAAGTGAGAGAGAGAATTTAACCTTAAGGTGACATACTCAGGTACCAAACTAATCTGGTGGACAATCCTCATAGTGTTACAGGTTCCCAGGCAGTGGGACCAGCATGCTCTCACTGACTGCAGGAACAGACTGAAGAAGCTGGAGAAAGCCAGAGGGATCCTGTTTAAAAACTATAACGGCACAGTTAAAATTAAACCACACTGGAAACACCTCATGACTAAACTGACAAGAATACTTTCAGATCAGCATTTTGTAAACCAGGTTTTTACTATGCAGCTGTGACACAGAATGAAATACCAGCTCTGGAATAGTCACTGCTACTGCCATTTTCCACTGGCTTCTGAGAGAAACCTCAACGGCCAGAGGCTCTCTGGGCCCACTGAAATGTTTTCCAACAGCACAGTCTAGAAAATCATTTCTTTCTGCATGTGTCATCAAGGCAGACTCTCCCTGCCAGGCCCTTTTTGAATACCCCACCCAAGTCACCAAGGAGAATGAGTGAAGTTGACAAGAGTCAACATGCTAGCACTTCAGCTAAGCCTGATCCCAATAATAAGCTGCAGCCAAACTCCCCTCTCTCAGCAGCTGACACAGAATACAGGGCAGGTTCCTGTGGGAGTAAAGATGAAGGGCTCTGATTCAGGGGCCTTCTGATGGATTGTGTTTTGAGCGACACAAACAAGCAGCAGAAGAGGCCTGAAATGAGAGAGGCTGCATCTCACCTGTAATGAAAGCTATAAGGCTAGGGGAAACAATCAGCCCTTTGATGGCCAGCTTTGCTCTGGGGTTCAGAGAGTGAGAGGCACAGACAGAATGGGCTGCTAACACTTACAGGCCTAGATGAATTGTTTTTATAATCTACTGCATAGCACCAGCGTGGAGCACCACCATGAATATAGTTATCTGGCTTTAATAACATGCTGTACATGATATGAACACCTGCTGGCAAAAGACACATTCCACAGATCAATAAAGGAGGATTAAATCTATACATGCAGGTTTAGCAAACCGACTTCACAGCAGGTTGGCCTGGCAGGTTGCCTTGAATGCAATGGGCTCCTAGTTTTGCTTTAACATATGCCAACAACTGACTGTAGCACATACCCAGTCTAGCTTCAAATTAACCTCGGTTTTACAGTCATACTGTATGAATGTGCACAGCCTGGTTCAGACAGGATGCCTGTTCAATGGGTGAATAACTTTATAAGATTGGTACTGAAAGAAATCAGGCAGTATAATTCATAATAATATATACCACATAACGAGTAGTATAAATCCAAAATACATTTCTTGTTCACAAATCTGTGGACAGAAGCTAACCCTTATTTTGTGTCTGATGAGCCACACAGCAGAGCCACAAAGACCAGCTGGCACAACATTAATCGTGCAGTCGTGTCTCACAGTCATCTGACAGAGAGTGAAAGTTTTTCTTCCTGGTGTATGGGCGCTCAGGCCCTGTGGTGAGAGAGAGGAATGCCACTGGGCTGAAACAGCATTACTCACTGCATCCTCTGAGCTGAATAACAGGGGTCCTCCAGTGACTGAGGAGGGAAAGGGAGGAGTTCACCCAGTCGGGCCCCAAACAGGGATCGACCAGCACAAAGATGAAGGAGGGTGAGCAGGGGAAACAAGTCTATTACTGTCCGACCACACGCTCACAGTGAAGGGAGCGTTACAATGCCAGTTCTATGGCAAAGAGGTGGGGACAGCTTTGCAGCAGCTATTAAATGCAGCTCTGGCATGTTTCACATTTTGTTCTAAGCACCTGTCAGATGAATTATTTGGATTTAGTTCAAGACATTGTGTTAACTGTTTCAAATGTAAATGTTTTCTGTTGTTTAAGATCAACTCTGCTGCTTTTAACCAATCCAAACCTGTTCTACAGAGCTAAAGATGAAACTGAAAAACTTTTGAAACTATTTTACAAAACTCTAACCAGTCCACCTACTGCAAACTGCTGTGGCTGTGATAGCTTAAGGCAAAATGAAAGAAGCAGCATTCGTATGGAAGTGAAATTGTATGAGGGTGTGTAGAGGAGTGGCAGGCGTTTCTCTTTAAGAGCTGCCTGACACTGACAAAGGCTATGATCAGTGCTGACCACACGGGCCACACCAGGCCTCACACCCTGAGACTGAGCTCACTGCTGTTACTCAGCATTTCCACAGAACTTGTCGAGCACTCTGTGGGGAACCCGGCAAATCAGGACAAATGTCAGCCAAATAGTTGTTGTTCAGACTTCAGAAAAGTTGTGCAGGGGGTTTCCTGTGCTTAAATTAGCAAATTGTATCATTGTACAAGAATAGAGCACTGAACCGTCTCTGACACCATCACAGGGAGTGACAGATCTGACTGATTATCTGTGGCACACCTCTCTGAGAACCAACAAGTAGGTGAGGGAATTCACCAGCACCTACAAATAGAGAGGCGTTAAAGGCAAAGTATTGGGACCAGAGTGTTTTTTTCCTTTAGGGAAACAGAGTACATAAATACCATATATAGTAACAGAAGTAGAACTTTCCATTGTCCTAGCTGGGTTATTTCAGGTATTACATGTGGCAGGCTTGTATTTAAATGTATTTTTGAGTGGAATGTTAAACATTCTCTACAGCGCAGCCACAATACACACAGTTGGTTAAACTTGCAATTGAAAAACAAGTTATACAGGAAGTGGCTAAAACAATGCATCTTTCCCCCAGTGCTGTCATAAGCCAGAGAGGTGCTCACATTAATGACATGTCATCTGAATTGGGATCTTAGGCTAGTGAGCAACAGCTGACTTGTACGACAAGAAAAACATAGAGATGAAGGAAATTCAGTAACCACAAACATGTCATTTCTATTATTATTATTATTATAACCACAGTCACTGCAAACAACCCAAAACGTTCATTTCACCACAAAGTTTGTCATAGTGCTAAACACATTACAGAGTAACCAAGTTAATCCTGTCTTACCTTCTTCTTATCTAGGCATTATTCTATTTTAAGTTAGAAAATCATTAGTACTCAGTCTAAAATCCCTTATTCTTTATCTCACCAATGTAATCAGTAATGTTTTTTCAGCAGGAGACATAATACACAGACCTAATAAATTACTTCTGCCATTAACCATTACTTTGATGAATGTTCTGTTTGTTCAGTTCAGTTAAGTTCAACTGTCATTTTCTTGCAGGAAACCATTAATAAAACATCACTGAACCTTGCCAAGAAGGCACAGACGGATAAGCCAAAAGCTTCCTGTAATCTCTGTCTGAAGGAGATAACTTTTCAGACCTGGATGTAATGAATGGAAAGAGCTTTGGAAGGACGATAATGAGGGCAGACACTCTCCTAACACAGATGACGTCAGTCCTATTGCAGTAACTGACATAACACAGGCAGTAGCAATTGAATGTTTGCTAATTAATGTAGCAATGGGTGCCTCAACAAAATCACATTAAAACGCAGACTGTGTTTATACAAACTTACTTGACAAAGGTCTGAGTAAAATAAAAACATTAACTGAAATATGCTGTTGTATTTAACATGGATATAACCCCACGTATTTGCTACACAACATCACTCTCACGTGTCCAGTGCACAGAAGGCTGTGGCCTGTTAGACACAGCTGTGATGAACACTTAAATTCTGGTTTACTGCAGCATTCTGTGGTTATTTCTGAAGAACAGCCAGTTGTTGTGGATGCATTTTTTTATCAATATGTAGGATAGATTTTGTTTCAAATCTGTATTTTTTGTAAAATTATTGATTTGTATAATAAGCAGCTCTGGAATAAGCAGGATGATGCACAGCAGTCTGCTCAGTCTTCCTCCCTTACTGTTAGCCAGGCTCTCTCTAAAGATTTCCAAATGTGACTACCAGACACTATGAAGTTCATAACTTTATTATTTCCTGGATCTTTCCTTATAACTTCTCACAACCAAGTGAGCTTTACAGATGGTGGAAAATCAGGTTTGCTTTCCCCCCTATGCTCCTAATCTTTATGCCAAACTAGGCTTCTGTGACCAGATACATACACATACAGCCATGAGTGCATATTATGCTTTTATTTATACAATTTCATCACTGATTTGTTTTGGTCTTCTTATCAAAGACATTTTATATTTAATATTATTTCATTTTCATGTGCACTGTACCTGGTCAAACAGCTGCTTGCCGGTGGTGCTGGGCTGGATGGCAAACTCCAGCTCAGCGTCCATGGTGGTGACGCGAACGTTGACCTGCAGAGCAACATAACAAATCAGAAGTTAAAATGCTGACCCAGAGAAACAGAAGAACCAATAGAAGGTGAAGCATGCCAAACTGCTGCAGAGCAGAGCTTCGGTGTGTGCTTTTTGTGTCTGTTTGGTAAAGGGGGTGTATTTGCAGAGTAAACAGACAGGGCTCTGCTTTCTCAGAGGCAGACAGGCTGGTTAAAGTGAACTCTACTACAAAATCTGAATACTCAGTGATGAATCCAACCTTTTAACTTATAAAATACTCGGCAGTATTCTCTCATACAAAACACCAGTTAAACAAGCAAATAAAAAGACACTATGGTTAGGCTGCAGTGACTCATTCCCATTCACAGAAATAAAGTGTCTTTCAGATCTCTGGTTAATGACTGATCAGAGCGTCCTGTGCATACAAAAAGAGGAGGTCCGTCTAACTGAGACCAGTTTTATGAGCAGAGAATTTAACGTCCAGTCAAAGGGACCCACCCTGCTGATTAATGTACAATTTCTGAATCATTACATAAACCAGGACTGGCATGCTACACAGAATAATGAAAACTGACGTCAACCGTGTCCCACAATGTAGAGAAACAATATTCTGTATTGAAGGTTAATAATCAGCAAACTCCATCTGAATTTGGCCATGCAACAATGCACAAATATTTACAATGGCTGCGTTGAGGTACAGCACATGATGCTTTTTTTTCTTTGGGTATACAGTTGAAGACGGATCCTCAGAGTATTGACTGAACTTATTAATGCCCAGTGAAAAGATTTAGATTTCAGTGGACGCGGCCTGCAGAGAGAGAAAGCCTGCTGACAGAACCAAATTCATTGACGCCCACTGGAAAAGAAGGATGTCTAGAGCTAGTCTGAAGCTGGTCTGGTGACTCAGTGTACCAGTGAGCTACACAGGCTGGGCTACTGACTGACAGATGCAAATCCTGCAGAGATGGCAAATCCAATCACTGTGTTGGATGGAAAGCGCCTCACTGCTATGTTGTCCAGGATATTGCAAGAACACAGTAGTCTAGACAGTGGATATTCAGGATGCCCTATTTATCCAACCATGTGTCTGCTGCAGCAGAGCTGACTTAAAACAGAACCTGGTCCAAGGAAAAGGTTGGAGGCCCCATTCAAACAACTCATAGCAACTTCAAGTCACAAGTGAAAGGCAGAAGGAGGAGGGAGAACCTTGCCTTTACTTTACACAGCAAAACAAAGCTCCCCTTTCACTGCAGCGCCCCAGCAGTCCTTCACTATCACCATCTACTTCCTAGTGGAGCCAGATTTCTCTGAAACTATCGTTATTTCTCTAGACCTCTGTTCCTCTGACAAATTTGGATGCTTCTATCAACATCACAGTCTCTATTTATAACAGTTACTGAAGGAGCACCTAGACACACCCTGACCGACAGAGAATGGAATATCTGAATGTGTGCCACAGACGAGCCAACAGAAAGCACTGAGCTGAGTGATATCTGATCTCAAAGTAATTCCTCTAACGGTAACTTACAATAAACTGAGGCCATTCACAGCAGTAAAAAGAAAACATGACGCATTATGCTAAAAATATACTAGGCCAGGAACCAGAGTTCCACAATGACCAACTTTTAGTCAGAGGAAAATACAGGGGTTCACGTTAACCATTTAAATCCCAGCTTCATGAGTCATCACAGCAATAACCAACATTTTTAGCTAGAGGCACTGGCTCCATAATGTACATACTTATAGAGACACACAGGATATTTAAATTTTCACACTGTAGCTTTTAGTAACCAAGGAACAATAGCACAGGCACTATGGTAACACAGCAAATAAACTCCATGTCGGTACTGAAGGCTGTGAAGACAAGGCTGTGTGCACTTACTCTGAAACACTTGTTTCATATGTTGGACAATATACTTGCATTCTGTTTAGGAGTTAGATGAGAAGGCCGGTTCAACATAGTTACACACTAAACATACACATTCATGTCAAAAGTGTGCCAGAGGTCATCAATGTGTGGCAAGCTTTGTGTACAAATGCCTAAAGGCAGTGTGAAGATGTGTTCTGTGTTGTAATATTGGCATATATTCTGTCAACAGAACCATGAAATCTGCATTCACATCTAATCAACAATACAGCACTGCTTTTATCTCCAAAACAACAAATATTTAAAAGACTAGTATAATTATATTCTTTAGGTAAACAACTTTAGCAAATCAGTAAATCAGGTGCTAATCTGTCAATAATTTCTTTAAGCATAACACACATCTCTGTTAGTGTCCTGACAGCTGCCCTGCTTTGTTCACTACAGTCATGAACTGAATAACTTTCCAGTCTTTCAGTGGTGAGGTGAAGGAGCTGGGGAGGAAGGGTCAAGTTAAAGAAGTGGAGTGGGCATCACCTCAGCTGTTAAACGGAATAAGCCACACTGCTTTATTGAGGACCATTCAATATTTGACCCTCTGCATAGTTTGCACAACTTTACAAGAGTTTGTGACAATGAGAGTCGCCATGGTGATTCCACCGAAATGCTCTGCGAGTAATGGTGCCATAAACGACTCAGAAAGGATGGAGACAGGCCTAAAAAGCTCTGTCAAACATCAAGCACTGAGTTTTATTTATTTATCTATTCATTATTGTTGGTGAATCAAGTCAGGAGGGTGTTCTAAGTATGATTGCGTTATCAATTATTTAAAGAAACAAATACCAACAATAGGACTGGACATAAAAAGGAAACACCCATCCACAATGATGGCGGGCCACGCCTCGTATGATTTGTGTCATGGGCCATGGCCGCAAGGAAACAGGATTCTGGGAGAGCCAAGGAGCGCTATTGTTTACTTCTGACAACGTGTCATTCAGATAAGTGAAACTTGAGTCACACCAGCATCAATACAGAAGCCTTCACTGCTCCTCAAATCTGGTCCAAGCTCCGGCCCCTGGGTAAGTTCAGTCCTAGAACAATGTTGGAATGTTTGATACGATGCCAACTATCAGAACTGTAATAATGCAGACTTAAAGAGCAAAGTTTGCTCTTTTAACAACTTTGATGTTTGCATTCGAAACTTATCCATGACTTCACTTTTAAATCCCCTGACTGTGTTCCAGCACATAGGAGCCTTTGAAACGCAGTGTCAACGTGACATTAGTTTTTTTTTTTTCCCAAGATGTTGAAGGAACATTTGTGCAGTGTGTTTGATTCAGGAACAGGAGAAAAAGCAAACAAGAAATGACTTTGATAATCTAGCAATAATTTTGTCATTTTTCAAGCACAAATCCCTCCTGAATGAAAGAATCTGCAGCTCCTCTTCATCATATAATATGTAAGCACTGATGTTTCAACAAAACAATCAATTTACAAAACTACAAACTCAGGACCAACTTAGAAATGTATTGAATTATTTAATAATGAGATGAAACAGGTTAAAGTGTAGTTTCCCACAATCCCCTGCTTCTACACCCACCGTGTTTTAGACAGCTTCACTGGAACACCCGTAAGGCCACACACTGAGCAGTCAGTTCTATCGACTTTGATAAATAGGGGCTTGTGAGTGTCATGAAAAAAGTCCAAAACATCTTTTGTGGCAACTAGACTCAGTGTGCTGCTGCTATCAGACAGTAATGATGTCATTTCCACGGCAACGCTCACGACAACCTGGAGGCTATTCTAAACAAACTGACAACACGCTTTATGACGTTGATCAGGGCTTCAGTCATTGTCATCACAATACTGCTCTGTCCAGCCTGACTCATAAACAGCATCACAGCAGGTTCTGCTCTTTTCTGCCTTTTTATTGCTTTTTTTTTTAAACTGCATGTACGTCTTTGGCATTTTAGGACTTTTTAAGCTTCTCGCAGTGTGGAAAAAGAAAGATGGAATTATGCTCTAGTACAAATGTACATCACATTTTCCTTTATATAAAAAAAAATCACACACAGTCTGCTGTGTGCCTGCAGAGAGCTGAGGGAGGGAGGGAGGAATATGTGCCATGTGCAACTGTACAGCAGTTGGGGTGGGGCAAACTGAGTCAGGAGTAATTGAAGTCACAAACCTGTTTGAATACACTATATAGGGCAACTTCATAAAATAATGGTCATGATGTAGAAACCCAACATTTAGGTGGGCAGCTACCCTGAAGTTCCATCTTAAAAACCTCTGCAGAGGATATAAACATGAGATTTTCCACCCTGCGTGTTTATGATGCTGCACAGCAGCACAGAGAAGGATTTAGGAGATGTGGATGAGGTCCACCTACACTGCTGAGAACACAGGCCAGGACTACTTTATCTGAATGTCTGAAGAATAAAATCCATCCATTCATGTTTGTGTGCTTTGGTGCTGTGCTCTCATGACATGCAGGACGCCCCCAGGAGATAAGAAGAGCATGTGATTTGAGTGGCATTCCCCTTTAACACAGACCCTGTTTAGAAATGATATAAAACTGTTCCTGCTGACTTTAATGCCCTGATTTGCTTGTAGCTCATTTACTGACACCTTATGTGTATAAATGAATACATAAAATAAAAAGTACACACCTAACTGATACACTTTCATATTATGACATTAGTGAAGTAAATAGGTCTAGCATCAGTATACTAACGCCATACGCGTTTATCACAGTAATAAAATAAGAGGGAATGTGTCCCTAAATATCAACTTTATTTTAACTATAATGAAACAAACGCTGCCTGTCCTGTCATGTTTGTCACATAACAGAGTGAAAAAAGGTGAATAAACTGAGGGTTTCTTACCGCTTTGGGCATTTTTCCGTCCCTTCTGAGTCTCAGTCCGCGGAGCTGTTAACTCAAAAAGAATAAAGTGTTTCCAAACAGGAGCCCTCTGGTACGTGTGGCTGCGGTTCTTACTGCGCCTTCCTGAAAAGAGAGAAAGAAGAGAAACGAGTTTCAGCCACTTCTGGGTTACTTAAACCCGGCTGAGAGGGCAGCTCCACAGTCACCAGGATGAATCACCGCCGACACCAACAAGCTAACGACAGCTAGCACAACACAGGAAGTCATCAGCCCTGACCTTCAGAATAAGAGTCCTACTTGACTGAACATGATGTAACTCTGGCTTAAATCATACACTACATTTAATATCTATAGTCATAATTGTTTTCTGTTTACTAAGGCCTGACAGTGACATTCCTATTTAATTTAAGTCCTAGCTCAGTCCCCGATCAAAATATTCACACAATAAATAATACAATAAAATACAAAATTTGAAAAGAAATAAACTTTTAGCAATAATTTTAGACCCCAACTTCAAATTAGGGAATAACTGATATTTAAGACATGTTTCATTTATTTAATTTATCAGGATTTAAAATAAATGCAGTGTTTAGCAACAAAACAAGTTAGACACGTTTGTTTAACGCTTATTTTGTGTACCGTACTATGTTGTAAATTATATTTACATTTTCTCAGCAACAGAGAGGTAGACAGGTTGTTATCGACTGCCTCAGATCACAACTGTATCGCCATTTCTTTACTGAAAGGCAGTGACTTTTTAAGAATTTTATTCTGACATTCCACACAGGAAGTCCTATTTTCGTGATAAAACCTGACGCTGTTGAATCATTCAGGCATCGCGCAGGTTACGTTTGGTCCTCAGCGCCTCACCCACCACCAATGATAAACTAACTTATAGTCCCCACCCTGTCTCTGTTTCAGGCTTTTATTTTTACAAATAAACACACGCCCGAGTCAGATAAAGGAAAGCTTCTCACGTCATTATCTGCATCACTTGACAAAGTCGCTTTTGAAAAAACTGTCACTAAGTGGTCATATCGACAGTCTCAGACATGTTATAACATTTGTTAAGTGTATGCAGTGTGTAGCAGGGATGTAACAGGATCTACGGGGTACATCTGCTCTGGTGGGTCATGTCTGTGCTGGAGACACACCCACAGCACTGCGAGGAACTCCACCGTTCAATAAAACACTCAGCTCAAACACACAGTTTGAAAAAGAATCACTCCCACGCCCTTCAGCTCGGGCTGTACTGAGGCTTCCTTTCAGTGCAGGAGGCTCCTCCGTGCAGCCACATCCTCAGTAATCCCACAGACACCTGTTGTGAGATTTGCCTCCTTTGTGCAGAGCAGCAGAGAGTGTGCGTAAAAAAAAAGTGCTACAAGTGTGTTTGAGTGCAGCTTCCAGCTGTCTGTCCTGTGCTCGTCAGTCAGCAGCGCATACAGCTCTAGTAAAGAGGTGAGGTCTTACCGAAGCCGAGGTGAATGTCCGGCGGTTTGTATCCCGATTCCTGGCGGCAGATCTCCCCCTCCCTCTGTTCAGCCGGGCGCAATATGGCGCTCATCTGTCCCCGTGTGAAGCTGCGCGCCTGCTGGCTGCAGGATGCACAGGTACAGGGACAGATTTCCATACTGTGGACTCTCCTCCACAAGCTGAGCTAAGACACGGGATTTTATCCTCCTGTGGAGTTAAAGAATAATACAGGAGTGCAAACTGAGATTCTTGCATTAATAATAAAAACATATATTAAGGTTATTCATTTTCTTTCAATTATTTTGAAGAGAAAACCTTGATCACGTTTTTATTTATTGTTCCATTTATTATTTTTTATTTTTATTAAACAAAACAAAAAGCACTTGCTATTATTTATTTATTTGTTTGGTTGCTTCTTTTATTATTGTTGTCCAACTAACTAAATACATATTCTATAGACCATATGAAGTACATATGTGTCTTATAGGCCCTATATGTTGTAGTCTTAAAGTAACGTTCACTAACTGTAGTCAATCATTAACACATGACTGTAATGTTGTGATAATCAAAATCTTTCTTTGTATTTGTTTAGTTGCGATAACTAAGAGGGGAAGTGCGCGTCATCAGCCCCGCGTGCTAAACCGAGGAAGTGCTGCCAAGCAGAGGGGGAGGCGTCAGAGGCGAGCTGACCAATGAGAAGGCGGGATTAAAATAGAGCCGTATATATCTGAGGTTAGGCCTACTTGTTACCATAATAGCAGATTTCCAAGTGATGTGACGGACACCACTTCCCACCATTAACTAGTCATAGCAGTCACTTCTAAAACTTTTACTCCTGATAGTTTGATTTCAAACAGTTTTGAAATCAAACGGTTAACAGTTCACAAATTTAGTTAAGTTAAGTTTGTATAATGGAGGGTTGAGATAATCAAGCAGAGCAGTCTGGGAGCAATGCAAAGCATCTTTGATTTGCCTGTCAGACGACCTGAATGAATAACGGCAGAGTGGTGCCAGATGCAAATAAGATGGAGACACAGAAGGAATTCTGTGTCCTCTGAATGTCTGAAGCGCCTTTACACCTGCTGCTCACACATCGTTCAATCTGGTGCACACTTTTGGAGTGTGATCGTATCTTTTTTCTGTGGTAGAGCAGGCGGGGACTTTCCATTGGTGAGCACAACAGATACATCTTTAAAAGAAAAACAACATAAGACCGCTTTGACTGGCTGTCACAGAGAGTAGGTCTCCTTTTTTTTATGAAGCCTTCAAGATCAGTTCACTGATGTTTAGAAGGTTACTCCTATGGAATCATAGTGACATAGTGAGTTTTAAACATTGCTTTAGAGAACGCACATCCTTCCAGGGACCTTTCTGCAACATTTTACAAACCATAACTGTTTGCCAAATGTAAAAAAAGAACAATACACACACACATACAAAACTGCATTTGAGTTTATTACTTTTCTAGTCATTTGGATTGCAGTGTAATAATATGACTGTCTTATGCTGCCAAAGAAAACAGTCATGTTATTTCAGTCAATGAAAAAGTTTATTTTTGAGAAACACACACATGCTGTGACTCTTCATGTGTCTGATTTGGCTGGAAGTCGTGTCTCCAGCTATTTGAATTCATCCAGTCTCTTTGTGGCCTCGTAGATGATTGCTGTAACAGAAAGCATGAAACATGTTTACCTATCAAACTCCATGTGTTTGTTTTTTAATAAACTTATGAGCTGAAAATATAAGTGGTGTTGTACACATGTTGAAAACAGCTAAAGTGAGTTTAATGTCTTACTGTCCAGCAGCTGTCTTGCTGTGAATCTCTTCTCCATGTTGTTGTGACTTTCATCCATTAGCCATGGTAGGAAGTTCGTCTCAATGTCTGGAAATCACAACATGTTAAAAGGTTTAAGCATGTCCCTGCATTCAAGGATGACATCACAGCCTAGATAAAATGTCACTGTATGTACAGTGGCACCCTCTGGTGTTACACAGCTGAAAGCTTGAGGCTGACCTTTCTCCACAGGGTCGTAGAAGTAGCCGTGGGTTCTCAGCGAGGTAAAGACTCTGGGCAGAAGATCAGCCAGCAGTGTCTGGGTGTAGGCCCGAGCAGCTATCTTCTCCGCAATCTCCTTTTCCTCCTCCAGCACCTTTTTCTGCTGAGCAATTCTGCGCGCCTGTGGTCAGAGAAGGTTTCTTTTTTTAAAATGGTTGCTCTTATAATTATATTTCATGCAGGTCTTTGGGGACTGACATGGTTGGTGCTTTGGATGAAGTCTTCCTGTACAGTGGATGTAAAAGAAGAAGAACTAATAGTTACATACCTTCTCCTCACTGTGGCGCCTCTCCTGCTCCTGAAGCCTTTGCACCTCAGCCAGCTCACTATTTCTGAGCTCTTGGAAGGCCCTCTGCTGGGCCCTCAGACAGGCCAGCTCCTCCTCCTCCATCACCTCCAGCAGAGACTGTTCAATGGTCTTCCCCACAAGGACCTCCAACACTGGCTGCACCTCCCGGTCAAAATCAAACAACTGCAGAGGATAATTGTAGTAAGTGGTGTAACCGTACACTCCGCATTTAAAACATTACTTATTATTTGACATTAGCATCCTCCACTATAAACCTTTTAAAACCTTTAACTCAATTTATTCTCCCCTCTGTCTAAACAAATGTCCGAAATACCTACCTCTCCCTCCTCTATCTGTGTTTCAGCATCTTTGCCAGATTTGGCTGGAATAAAGAGGGGAGTTGCTGGTTTGTCCAGAAAAGCATCCGTCTGAGACTCAGTCTCTGTGGTTTCAATGACATCACTTAGCTCTTCCAGGTAAAGGTCTGAAAGAAAATCACCGCTAGAACATTAATAACATTTCCAAAATAGTAACAGCTGAAGTAAAAGTTTGGAAGAGCAAAAATATTACCGGTTTGTACATCAACATGTTGTCTGCCCATCAGGGCTTCAGGAGTCCTGGGTCTGTACTGGTCTCTGGCCCTGTTCCTGATCACCTGTTCTCTCTGCATTCGAGCAGGGTTTGACTGAGATCTCTGCCAATGCAGGTTGACAAAAGGCTTTAAGACATCGATAAACTCTGCTGGTATAAGGTGCAGTGAAATGTCTCACTCACAGTGTGTGCGATGTGCTGAGCATGCATGCTTCCTCTGACAACATGACGATCATACATGATGTTTCCATAACTGTGCTGCGTCCTGCATCATCAGAGAAAACACAGAGAGGTCAGAGGTCAGCTCGTAAGGTAACGTGGATTTAAATTTTTTTTTTTGTTTCATGGTGGAGATCATTTTAGCAAGTATTCTCCATCATCTTATGTTATTAAGTTAGTCAAAGCAGTGATACCACAGCTGACAATGAAAATGTTATTCCACTAAAGACACAGACATTTTAATCACAGTAGTTTTTCATGCAGTGACTGGTTGAGGTGGAAGACATTTTACCCAGAGTAGTAACATGTTGTATCCATCATAGCCCAAGTTATGAGCTGATGATGTCTGTAATGATGACACTGAGCTAGAGCTATAAATAAGGTAAAAGCTACCATAAATACATGTAAATGACTTCAACCATTTCTTCACTCTGTGTATTTTGCCGTGATATCACTGTTCTAGTATACACACGTAGTTCCACTGTCAATGTGCTTTAATTCACTAGTTTAGCAACTAATAAAAATGCTGTTTCAAACAAACATCCGTTAAAGTGACGTACTGTTTTGGCGGAGGCTCTCTGAATTTGGAGCGGCCCTCGACAGGTCTTGGTCGGCTCAAGAAAGTGTAAACTTCGGCTGGATTTCTGTGGCTGGATGAGGCGAAGGCCATTTTTACACAAACCGTCAGAAACCTACAACTACAACTAACCTTTGCTAGCGTCAAAATTTGGTAGCTAAGACGAGAGGCTACAAACTGTTGTAGCAACCGTCTCCAAGGCAGTCGTTACATCACTTCCGGTATAGGTTTTAGGACAGCTGCTAGCTCGCCGCTCTATATTTGTCTTTTCTCTTCGTGCTATTTCACTTTATCTGCATTTATTATTTAGTAAGATTTTATTATCATTTAATTTGCAAAAACAAGACTAGTATAAACCCCCACTATTACCACAAACATAGCCTACCAAACATTTTATTTTAAGACTACTGCATGTAGGCTACTGAAAGACTACTATAATTAAAAGGAGACTACTCTTGTCACTGACTAAAGAAACAGCACTCTTTGATCCTGACTTCTGACTATAACTCCATCCAACATTTATGGAACAGACATAATCTTTAACAACTAAAATATCACTTCATTCATAGTTGCCCTTTACAGGAGTAAATAAAATTGAAAGTATGTGTCTCTTTTAGTCTTCTGTCTTATATTACTTGTTGCTCTGAGTAAGTAGTTTCCAACAAATGATTTTTCTAAAAAGTAGGTAATGATAAGGAATTTGAATGTTGTGTATATGTGCCTCTGTGTTCTGCAGTGTATGTGTGGAGGCAGGGTTGGACTCACTGGTTCCTTGTAGTTGTTAAGAGTAGTTCGCATGATCTAAAAACAGAAAGAGCAGGCTAATCTTCATAGTGTTTGATGTGATTTGTTGTGTGCAGTTGTGTAAATAATCATTGCTGATAAAAGCTTGTTGACTTGCCCAGACTGACAAAATCACAGGCATCACAGACGTCCATCTTCTGTGTCCTCACAGCTACAGCAGATGCATGTGAGGATCATATGATCACAGACTTCCCCCCCAGTCACACAGTGGACACGTGTCCCCTTTACTGGGATAAAATCCACACTCAGGACAATATTTATTCCACTCACTGATATCCAGCCACCACTCAGCCTCATCAACAGCATGTTATACATAAATCAGTGCCTGGTGAGGAGGCGTTAAAATATTCTGACATTTGCAGTTTTGTGTTCTATCCTCTTCAGAATCTCACGCCTGCTGCAGAACAGGCAACCCTCCACTCTGTTGGATTCAATCTTCACAGACCTGAACTATCAGCCACATGATCACAGGGTTGTCACTTTTTTATTACATGAGGTCTGATGAGATGCTCAGATTTATCACTTCTGTAATAGTTTCATGCATAACACCATTCATCATTATACGGGTCATACTGGTTTGGTTTCACATAATTTATATAAAAAAACAATAAATAATTTATTGCATGTTAAAAATATTCACCACCTCCAGTGTCTGACATCATAGATGCTCAGCATTGGCCAGTGTTCACTCACATCTGAACTGTTTTATATTAAAATTGTCTTCTGTTATACAATTGTTTTGAGTACTTTCATGTATTAAATGTATAAATGAATGATATAATGATGAAATACACGTTCCTCTGGATTATAAACAGGGGAGTCGACTAAAAAGGAGAGGCATATAAAGCTTGTTGTTGCAGTTTTAGAGACCAAACACTGGGGGCCAGTATTAGCATTTCAACCTGACAACGTCCAATGCAGCAACAATTCCTCATGAAAGTTTGAACTAAAACCCTTTATTACTAAATACATTTACATACATTTAACACAAAATTTGAATCAGTTTATTATTCATAGACAAGTGCCAAAGCAAAAAAAAAAAAATATATAAACAGTATGTGAAGCCCTCATGTTTGTGCATGGATGGTGAGGTGACCATTAAAATATGACAAGCTGTGACACAACTAAAACCCTTTAGTCGACTAGCAAATCCCAATTTATAAATAGAAGTTAAATGAACTGAAAATACAGTACACTTCTAAATACAATAGCTTTTTTATGTAGCAAATCACAAACACGTCATCTGTTAGCCAGAGGTCTGTATCCCATCTCTCCCTCAAGCTGTTCTGCAGTCAGAGAACCCAGCAGAGGCTGACAGTCTGGATTAAAGACCGAATATGCACTCAGTTCCCCGGGCTGGCGGGGTGCAGGGCTTCGCAGTCCTTCATACAGCCAGTAGAAGAGGGAGATGACGAAGAAGGGCAAACCAAACTCCAGTTCAACAAACAGACCCAGCAGAACCAGCCACAGCAGCACTTTGAGCAGAGTAATGTTAGAGAGGATGAGCTGTCTTGAAGCCAGCCACTTTCCCAAAGTGCTGTTCAGCAGCCAGTCTGTGCAGTCCTGCAGAGGAGACACAACAGAAGGTCAGTGGGTCCTGACCTGGAGACCAGGATCACAAGACCAATTAACCGGGTCATTAAATTATTCATTAAAAAAATATGAGATGAGAAAACATCTGCTACACAAAATGTGTGTTTTTTTAGAATCTTTTAAAGCCCTCAGGTGTTTAATTTCAATGATGGTTCAGCTGGATTGTGTGACAAAACAATATTTATTCTGGCAGTCTGAACATAAATTGTTTACCCACCTTGTCCTAAGTTAAGTAAGTTACATAACCTCTTACCTTGCTTTGAGAGGTGGGAGTAGCAGCTTGAGTGTCCTTCCTCTGCTCTGACTGTTGACTGTCAGCTGTAGATGTTTCCTTCGTCTTTTCTCTGAACTGTGTGGCAGCATCCTGACTCTTCTTAGCAGCATTTTCAGTCTGTCGTCTGGCTCTAAACTCTGCCAGCTTCTGCTCCATCGAAACTACACCAACGTACAGTTCACGAAGAATAACAACTCATTCAGACATTCTGCAGCACCTTCCTTTAAGATAAAGCTATACATGTATTTAATAAATATCTCTATCGTTTACTTAAATGTACACTTTAACTACTTTTCTGGACAGACTTGTGCTTCTAGCTTAGCAGTGATGTGTTTATCTTTTACGCTGACGTCTAGCTAAAACAAGGAAGTCGTGTCGCAAAAAGACTTCAATTGTCGTAAAACGTGGCGTTTTGCGGCAGTTTCACAGGTCCAGAGCTAGCTCGGTTGTTTTCATCTGTGGTGAGTTTCCAGACATTCACGCTTATTTCCTTGGTTTTAGCCTTTTTGCATTGAAGGATTAAGCGGTTGTTATCGTGGATTAGTGTCTATTTAATTGTCGTAAACTGATATTTTTAAACTATTGATACAAAGTAAATGATCGATTACAAGCAAGCAACGATGTCCACCTCATAAGCATAAACTCACCACGTCTTTTTTGTTTACGTGTCGGTGTTTTGTCTGTTTTGTTCAGTTTACATGCTGATGTTTTTAGATTGTTACATCTAAAGCGTGTTAGTTTAAAACACCGTCAATGTTTAATATTTTCAGTATTGAATTCTGTGTACAGCAGTCCTCTCCTGACTTGGCCATATTGGATTGTTTTTCTCTGTAAATATCCTGAATATGTCTTCTCTTCTCTGCAGAAATGGCCTCAGCTCCAGCACAGCAGCCCACCCTGACTGTTGAGCAGACCAGAGGTGGGAACAACTGCTTTAGATCTCTGCAGTTTCAATTTTATTCCTCTTTTTACAGTTGATCTTATCGTGACAAGTTACAACTATCTCCACTCTCACAATCTATTGTCTTTACAAATTTTCAGATTGATGATTAGGTGCTACATTTGTCTGTGTTTGTGTACTAATAAAAATATATAATTGCTATTTTTGTTGACAGTGGTTTTGAGTGAGGTGATCCAGGCCTTCTCAGTTCCAGAGAATGCGGCACGGATGGAGGAGGCTCGAGAGAGTGCCTGCAACGACATGGGCAAGATGCTGCAGCTCGTCCTCCCTGTCGCCACCCAGATACAACAAGAGGTTATTAAAGCCTATGGGTTCAACAACGAGGGCGAAGGTAAACTTTCTGCATCCTCTTCCAGGACAGGGCCTCTATTTTAAATGTTCATTGTTTGAATACTAAGAAGTTGAGAATATCGGATGGTCTGATCTAAACGAGTCACATACAGTTGTTCTACGATCTCCTTATGACATCATGAACTCCCGTTTTCTTTACCATCCGTGTTGGTCCTCCTGCTTTGTTTGCACCAGGGCACTAGCAGGAGAGACAAAGACTGGTTTTGGAAAGGGGCATGACTGACAGCTCATTGGCATTTAAAGCTACAGACACTGAAACCAGCCCCATTGGTAAAGGGTTAATGAAAGAACATTCAGGTGTGATAGAATATAGGATCTGTTGATCTAGCATTTCTCTGTCTACTGCACATTTTCTGAATTGATAAAAAAATATTGTCAGCATTTTTCAAAGCACTTTAAACATATTTAGTGCCTAAGTACTATATTTTCTTAAAAAGTTGTCATGGGGTGTGGATGATGTCATTCATTCTGTTGATCCTGTCTGTTTCACTTTTAGGTGTCCTTAAATTTGCCAGACTGGTGAAGATGTATGAAACCCAAGACCCTGAAATTGCAGCCATGTCTGCTAAACTGAAGTCTCTCCTCCTGCCTCCACTGTCAACACCTCCTATAGGAGGTGCTATTCCAGCTTCATAGAAATTATAAGTGCATTGGTCAACTGCAAGGTTACTCTCTTTTAAAAAACACATACTGTATTATCCAAGATTCTATCATCGTCCAACATTCATACCATTTTCTGCATCCTTTCTTAAAAGTATCCTTGCAAATATTTAAGTATTTATTTGTTACTTGTTACACTATGACCATTTTCTTATGTCACTAAACATTTTCTTTAAAAACATCTTTTATACCATTTTTATATACTGTCAAATGTCATTTTTTTGTTATATATTAAAATGAAAACATTTTCTGTCATTTTCTGCTGATATAGATGGGGCAAAAACAAAGTACTCATTATAACTTTATTATTGCAGTTGTCATAATAACCATAATTTAAAAAATACTTAAATGATTATAAACATTTACATATATACATTTCCTTGAAGGCAACTATAAGATTCAAGGTTAAAACACACACATTTCATCTTGCACATCTCTGCCTTTTCTGTGTTTGTGTGGTGGAGATTTTTGGTTGTGTGCAGACATGATGACAGAATAGTGGCAGCAATGGTTTTTTTTTTTCCAAAACAAGGTTATTAATGAGAAATACGTGCACCCAGCACCCAGTGACTCTAAAGTGAAAGTTATAGAGGAGCCGATTACTCTTCTGAACTTATAGTCTTGTGTCCTGTGCATACTCACCCAGAAACTGTACAGATCCAGTGTCACTGAAAAATAACAAGTGCTCGAGGGGGACCATCGCTGTTTGAGTTTTCTTTGTGAGGAAGATTGTATTGCTGCATAAAATCAGGTCATAAAGTCAAATACTGCAGACACCTTTCAAGTGTAGGCAGAGCTCCATCTAGTGGTAATGTCCTCTCCTGTTTAACAGTAATAGTAAGAACCAGGCAGAAAAGGGAGGTGACTTTACATCTCAAAGTGACGGAAAATGCCTTCGACGTATCCCAGCACCCTCTGCCAGTCTGGCCCATCTGCCTTCAGCATCTCCTCCACCGTCTGTCACACAGACAAGATGGAGAAAGGGGAAAACTAGACTTACAGTACAAGCTGCATATGTTCAATTTTTGTTTAAATAAAGAGCAAAATGTCTCACCAGTGTAGCTGTGATGCCCACACTCTCTCCTGTCTTAAAAGCAAGATCCAGGTTTTCTTTCTGTGGAACAAACAATGTAACAACTCATACATTTGTGATTTTTGATTCAAAAGTCTTTTTACATAAACCTGGACTCTTGGATCTTCTTTTCTGCATGTGTGTTCAGTCAGAGTTTTACCTTGTTGGCTGGGTTAAGACTGTCATAAGGGATGTGAGTTGGTAAATAGGTGTGGTAAACGGCACAGAAGGCCAAACCATCTTCCCAGCTGCTGCTGAAGTTGGTGATGTCAATATTCTATCACACAACATGACAACATAATTTTAGTCCAGTGTTACAAAAACAGGAAGTTTTCTCTTTTTATTATTACTGCCACATTTTCTCAAACCTTGTAACCTTGGGTACGACTTTGGCACCAGCGCAGCAGAGAGTTTCTTCTGGAGCCGCCATGACGCCTCAGCAGAGCACTGAAACCATCCTGAGGTCTGCAAAGGCCAGAAAACATTTCAACCATGAATCAGTGGTTCATACGCAGAAGTCACCTGGCAGAGTCAACAGTTACCTGGCAGAATCTGAACTTTGGTCCTCATCCTGTTTTCCTGCAAACACACATACAGCCAGTGTCACACGACTGCACACTCAGTTTGAAAATGAGTAAATAATAGTTGGCAGAACTGAGTTCACCTGTATAAAAGTTGGACCAACTGTCCTGTCGCTGTAAAATGCGGTCCAGCCTTCTCCCTTTTGTTGGCTCTTCTTTCTGTACCAGACAACAATGCCTTTTATATTATATACAATAAAATAATAATGGTCAGTTCCAGAGTAATACCTTGCATAGAGGCAGTGTTGTGCTTGTGTTCTTGGAGGCCCCATTTTGACCTGGAGGCTCCATAGGAAGTGGAAGACGAGAGAGACTCCTACAGGACAAAATTGTAGGTGAAATAAGATTTTATTGTAGTAACGGAACTGTCAGCTGCATGTTTCCGTTTTCCATTTAGCTCTTCAGAATCATGAGCTACATCCTTATCATCCACCTCTCAACTCACCAAGACCTTTCAGACAGCATCACAATCCTCTTTGGATCCCTCGGTCCACGTCCCTCTTCTTTCTTCTTCTCCAGTGCAGCCAAACTGCGAAGGTATCCCTCTGCTACCCCTTTCCCCGTCAGCTGCATGTTTCCGGATCTATTTGTCTCTGGATCATGATGTACATCATTTTCCTCTTTAACATCCACCTCAGCTTCCTCTGTAACGTTCTGCATTTCCTCCTCAGAGTCTTGCCTCTCTGTTTGTTTATCAGTTTGTCGGTTCCTGACAGCTTCCAGCTCTGTCTGGTCCTGCTGCTGCTGCATGCTGAGTTCAGTTAGTTTGTGGCAGACATCTCTGTGCTCGGCTCTTAGACTCTCTAGCTCTTGGTCCATCTCTTGCTGTCTGCTGAGTGCTTGAGCCAGCTGCTCCTTCACGCTCCTGTGACTCTCCTGAAGCAAAGCCAGAGCCTGCTCTGACTCCGTCCGCAGCCGGTCAGCTACAGACACCGCCACCTGCAGATCACACTGGAACTGATGCCACTCTGACCTCTCAGTCTGGGGAACAAAAGAAACACTACTCTGTTAGAGGCTGATTTTTTTGAGAGGGCCTTTGGGTGTACAAAAACTGAAGTTAGAATTTTTTACAAGGTTTTATGTCATTTCCTCAAAATGTAAAGGCGTCATTAGTTCTCACTAAAGCAATCAAAATCATGACCCGTGGAGCAGGAAGTGAAGTAGCAACTCACCCTGAGTGTCTCCCTGAGTGTGTCAACCTCCTCAACTAGCTCTTCTCTCTCTGTTATCAAGCGCCTGAGCAGCTCTGATCAGTAATAAAAAAAATACACAAGGTTTCGTCAAAAAGATTTGATAAGTAACAGCGGAAACACATTCTGCTTCCTTCATTGATCTGCTTGTCTCCAGACCCAATAAGACTTTACCCTCCTTTTAGAAAACAGGTAAGCATCAAGGTCCTACCTACTGCTCCGGTGGTAACATCAGTGTTGGGGGTCAGGCCTAGTGAGGCCCTGTAGTGCTCCATTAGACTTAGTAAAACCAAGGTCATCTCATCTCCTGTTCTCTCTGCTGCAGCCTGTGGTTCCAGTCCGCTGTCTCTCTCCTGCCAGCTCTGCTCTGCAGGCAACCCTCCGCACAGACTGCTCAGACTGACCACTGCCTTCTCCCGTCTAGCTGCTGCATCGCTCACGTTCGTCTCTGAGGAGGCGATGCTGTCTACGCTGATCACGGCCCACTCTGAAGGAGCCGGCAGTTTCTGTGTCCAGTCTACGATTGGAGAGATGGCGGAGGGGGTGGTGCTGCCGACTGGTGATGGAGTCTGTGCCTTATCAGAGGCGGCTGCAGAGGACAAGGCCATGGCAGTTAGCTCTGCCTGTGAGGGTGTGGTAGGAGGCGTGTGGAAGAAATCTAAAGGAGAACCTGAGATGATGAGGGAATACAAAGAGGTAAAAAGAAAAAACTGTCCTGAGCTTTAAAATAATTAAATAGAAGTTAAAAATGTGCTGAAAGTAAATCCCCTGTCCTTTTCTTCAATGCAGCAGTCAGTGTCCGCTCCCTTATTTATTGTCCTGAGCTGACTGATGCAGCAAAAATCCTCTCCTGCCAGTGTCTTCCTGGCAGACACACACACTGGTCCCCCATGTGGCAAGAACCAGGAAGAGGTGATTTTATCCTGATCTACTATTAGCTGCTCAAACTGCCACTAGAAAGTGATTACATCCATCACTGCCACAATTCTGTATAAACTCAGCAACCTCCAAATTTGTGTTTATTAAATATCCTTATACAACTAGTGTTAGAACTATGTTTTTTCAGTATGATCCTGATATTATCAACAGAACAGATTTACAGCATGGGTCTCCTCTTAGATCTTAACATGCTTCCCCCTTCTTGTCCTTGTGTTGCACTGTGGAATTCTGCAGACTCATCATTTCCCTGGCAGCACAGTGATGTAGTCTGGTCAGCTACAGCAGGGGGGAGCTATTCTCATCCTCTAGTCTGAGCCTACAGTTTCTGCATATTGACAGCCCGGAGACCAAAGCAAGGGGCTGCATTTTAAACAGCCGTAAGAAGGAATTAGACAGGTCGATCAAACATCTTCAGCTGGAAACAAATGTTGTAAGGTGCAGGGTAACTTTGTGCATTAGCAGAGCAAAATGACAGAAGAACTGTGGTTCCTTAACTGAGTCCTCTGGGAAACAGTTTTACAAAGACCTGTGTCTTTTTACAGATATACTGTAAACACTTAGCCTAACTCAGGGAAGAGTTTCTTTCTGTACAGAATTCATAACTTGCTTCCTTTGCACTATACCAGGGTGCTTTGGGTTAACAAAGAAATGGTTTTGTGACTCTGGGAATTTAGTGTGTGAAAGTAGTTGGTCTAAAGAAGGCAATTGCCACAGAAAATAGGGAAACTCGTTTAAAAAAGAAAGAATGAAGACATTTCTGGACAAACCCAGAGACTGTAGATACCTGTAGGGCCATCACTGTCTTTGCCATTGTGGTTACCCATGATCCGGCAGGGTTTGGATGTCCTGACAGGCGATCCCAGGTGTCCTTCACTGCGACCTCCGTTACATTAAACAGGGGGATAAATTTGTTGTAAGTATGAGTATCTGCTGAACTTTGGATGAAATATGTTCCAGAAGGAGCATTATAAGAAATGATCTGAACATGAAGGTGTCAAACTAAACACCTCACTTAGTATCACAATTTTCAGAATCTGAAAGACTAAAAAAATCTGATTGCAAATTAGGATGATTAATTAAGCCACACTCAAAGTAATGTACATGTGTGTGTGATGTCATATAAGAGCCCAATCCAATCTAATCATCCTTGCAGGAAACTCCACCATTGTGATTTGAGGCTTACGTCAGGTGTAACATATTCCTTAAACCAAACACCATTAAGTAATCTAACAATTTAGGATTGCCATTGTTACAGGAAAAAACGGACACCTTAGAACATTACAAGTAAGACTTGTTACAGAGTGGAGATCTCTTCAGTATGATTCGGCATATATATTATTTGCTCGGACGTTTTGCTTTTAAAACAATTTCATATCATTTTAACGACTGAGCTAAACTGTCAACCAGATTTTTCTAGATCGGCCTCCTAGAGCTTCAACTCTGCAGCCTAAACTGTTAAAACAAATGAGCAGGTTGATGAATAGGAGGCCGTATTAAAGTAGACTTGATATACATATGTGATGCCTCTCTAAATCTGGCTGTGCGTCATATTCCCATTGCTCAGAAGCCATGCAGTTTTAAACCGGTCGATTGCTGAATGAAGTTTGAGTCACGTTTTTTCAGTCTATACCACCCGCAGCTCAGCTCTCCATTACATTTTATTGAATGGGTTTGGCTGTGACATATGTTACATCCACACAGCATTAAGTCTCCTGGTTCATGTATCCTACCTGCTCAGCCTGCCAGCTGGACTCCTTCCAGTTCCAGGTCCCCGGCTGTCCGGGGTCGGGCTTCTTCGTCTGCTCCCGGTGAATCGACCTCCCTCCCTATAGGTTTTATCCGTCCCCTATTCCAAATTCACCGGTGGACACAGGTCGACTCGATGTCAGTCTTTCCCCCCTGATGTCCCATGTTCACCACTGAGCGATAGCAAAGGCAGAGTGCATCCACATCTATAACTTGATCCGAACTCTGCTGCTTCGCCTTTAAATCCAATGCGACAAAAAGCGAAGGAGGCAGAAACAAACTGGTTGCGCAGCAGCTGCAGGCTAGATAAACGACATGGAGGTTGTTAGTGGCATTATTTAGAGCTGTGTTAAAAAATAAATCACACAAGAAGACGAGTCCACATTAGTGCAGTGTGCGGAATAAAATGCGGTTACTGCTGATAAACCGGGCGGCAAGAGAGCGGCGCAGAGAAGCAGCCACACCGGCTGGAGGATAATTATCTTTTGTTAAATGCAGGTGTGGCGGCACGCAGGTACTTTCACACGGTCCTGCAGGTGCACCGCCGTGTCACACAGCGGCTGCCAGAGACCCACAACTGGATCCAAATCACAAGTCACAACTCTGCTCAAAGTCCCCAGAGTCTGAGGGCCCGCCTGTACCAAGAAGCTGCTGCTCAGTGTAAAGTCTGCGGGGATCCACGCACTGTCAGGAGTGGAGTTTAAAATCCACAACAATGTGTCATTAAACCTGTTCCCAGTAAAATCACAGGAGAGGGACGTGGCTGTGGGGTTACAGTGTCCATTCAGATTAGATGTCAAGACAGAGGTGAAGCTGTGACCCTAGAGGTCACGAAAAAAGCCTTAATTGTGTTGGAATCCGAGGATAAATAGGCGACACCCAAATGTTAAATAGTTTATTAATATTTTAATAATGGGAATCCTCATAATTGTAAGGAGGCCACACAACTGGATGAATGTAAAGACATGAATGCTGAAATCTTTTTTCTTAACATCGTTGGAAACGATCTTCAGTTTCTTGAGATAAATGCATATTTAACTTGTGACCTCGAAACAACGGCATAAAAAATAACAGCAGGCCTGTATGTTGCCAAGGAAACAAGATATGAAGACAGTCAGGTCAGCCAAAACTCTACATGAAGAGACAAAGAAGATTTTACATGTGGATGAATCCCTGCATATGATGGGATTTTTTTACAGTGTTTTGTGATCTTCCTTTTCCATTTAAGAGTATTCAGAGACCAGAATACTGCTGCATGCCAAATTTACTGGAGAAGAAATCAGACAGCTGTATTTAGAAGATCAGAACTTGCATAATGTTTTATCATACATGCAGAGACACAAATAACCAGGTTACTTATGTTCCATATAACCACCATCCATTCATCATCTGAACCCGCTTTGTCCTGGAGCCTATCCCATCCATCTACGGGTGAGAGGTGGGGTACACCCTGGACAGGTCATCAGTCCATCACAGGGCAGTCAGAATCGAACCAGGAACCTTCTTGTTCCGAGGCGACAGTGCAAACCCATATAACCACCAATTAGATGTAATTAAAGGGTGGATGTTTCAGCACCATGGACAGAGGACACTGAAGATGATTGTGTCTGGCGCCACCCAGTGTCCACTTTGACTTATGACAGGAATAAGAATTATAAACAACATATCCTAGATATGGGTAAGATTATACAGGTAATCCATATGATCCTTCCTCATTATTGGTCAAACGTTATGCAGAATAGTTGGTGAGATGACCCAGTGAACAGCTGCACAAGTTTTAATGTTTCTATAGATCTTCAAGAAGTCATTTTTTGCGATATGAGCATCATGAAAAGAAAACATCCTGTAAGTGTTTTAGGCTTAAAGCTCCACTGTCTCTGATCTTTACCCAGATTCTTTTGGTCTGACATCCTTCCTAAACTTGCACAAACTTATTATTCAAAATTATTCCACTGAGGAAATCCCAAACTTTTATTCACTGTTTCATAATACTTCATTAATTTGAAATGTGTGAAAGCAATAGAATTTCTGGCCTCTGCAGTGTAAACAGAGGTCAGGATATTCAGGTCGTTTTCAGCTTCTAGCTGTTACAAGCTCTGCACCCACATGATTCTCAGTGACCTCGTCACCTCTCTGCAGTTAATACGTCCCACTCACTCACTCACTTGGTATTACCATAAACATTATCTTCTGCTTCTACAGAAGTTATCTTAATGAAAAAAACTGAACAATCACACTCCCCCGATAGTGGCAAACAAAATGACACAGAGTCAGACTTAAATGTGAGGAGTTCAGCTCTAGTTGTCATTTAAGAAATATGCCCCCCCCCTTGCAGGAGCTGCTTCAGTAATTCAATATATATGACATATAAGTATATGACACTAATTTTATCTAAATGTACCGTTGCATTAAAATGATCACATTTCCAGTTATGTAGTTTCTTCAGTACACATTGTAAACAGCATTCTTTGCAAACTTCTGATCATTAAATAATATGCACAATTAAATAAATTGTGAAGAGGGTGTTAACATTAATATTAGTCGCCCGTCATTTTAACACAAAACTGTCTTTTAAAAAAGCATGATCACTCTAACTTTTGTTTATTATTTGCCTGTTATTTCTGTGACATTAGATCAACACAAACATCAGGTGCAGACTTTGTAAAAATGGCGTCTGATCTAGGCTGCCTTCATAAAAGGAGCAGCGCGCCCAGTGACCACAACATCAGCGCATTATAAGTCATCTCCAAAGAATGAAGTGTGCGGGTGCATCAGGACTTGCGTCGGTCGACAAAACAGCGCATACAAGCCGCTTTCATCATGGGAAAGTACGAGCGCTCTGCTGCAGATGTTTGTAACGAACAGCGCCATGGACATTTTCATGGATGCCAGGGGACATGATCGCCTTTCAGTTATTTATCTCCCGTTTACTATCGAAGAAGAAGTGACCTTTTGTGAGGGGGAAGAAGATGTCAGCGCTGAAAAAGGTAAGGAAGGAAGACGCGGCGGTGTCGTGTTTGTGCCTGAATAAACACGGGCTGTTATTGTTGTTAGTGATCATCATCTCTCAGGTGCAGGAGATGTGATGGAGGTCTGAATGTTGGCCATCTAAAGCCAGTGTACAGCCTCACACCTGGCCGCGCAGCCGGAACATTTCAGAAACTGACAGAAGTTGTGCAGAGCGACAATGAGTCACCCCCTGAATGATTTTTCACTTGTCAGCCTGTTCTTGTTCCCTGCACCGATCAATCAGTGGCATTTACTGACGCATGACGGTGTGTGGGTGAGGTGTAGTGAAAATTAGTGTACATGGATTTGGAGGGTGGGGTGTGGGAGGTGGAAGTCATTGTGAATGGAGGGGACCCACAGCTTCTTCCTAGCAAGTTTTTCCTGTCTGTGGATGCCCACATGTTCCCATTGTGCTGCTCCCCTCCATTCAGCCAATGTGTGTGTGTGGAGTGACTCAGCTGTATTGTACTATATCTGTCATCCATCTTCTCCATCTGTCACAGGTGTTACCATGGCTACTACAGACTCACTGCTGTCTTTTCTTTGAGAAGGACTCAGGTAAGCGGTGGGATGGGTGAAGTCAGTTTAAACAAGGACATGTCCTTCAGGCCACGTGGTGTGTAATGTATTTACAGTAGCAGTGATCTGATGGAATGACAGTGGCGTGATGGAGGATTCTGTGTTCTTGTCCTCACCGGCCTCATCACCATGTCTGCAGTGGTTGCTCAGTAATACACTTAGGCTGATCAAATCAATCAAATAAAACGGCAAAAAATGCAGTTATTCTACATAGAGGTACTATCTATGTAGATGAACAGTGATGTAAACATTCTTGGTGTGGGCCGGGTCATTTAGATGAAAGTGAGTCTATCAGCAGAAGGCAGAGAAAACTGTGAGTGAAGGTTTATAAAGAAATGAACCACATAATAAAACTTGGTCAACCATTAATTCAAAATTATACTCCTATTAGAATAATATTTGCTAAATATGCCTCTTAGAAATACACAAACTGGCTACTAAAGTAGAGTCACTTAACTTTAAACTTCAACATACATCCCTTTATACCTTTTGACCACCTGGTGGCAGTGCAACAACCTTCAAACATCTGATTTTTATCACTTCATAAACATGACACTATGACTGTGTTTTTCATGAATCAGTAGAGAGACAAGATTCTAAATATACTCCTTTTTGCGTTTGGTTCTCCACCAACTCCTAGGAAAAATAGTATTATAGAGTGTTATTTATCAATCTAGACCGCTTCAGAGGACCAAGAAATTACTACCTAATCTCCAATCTTTTGGAATGAGCAAAGAGCTGTGTGTATTCCATTTAGATGCCATGACCCAGTTACTCAGGAGAACCCGCAGCGCAGTTTCATGATGGATCTGACTGTCTATGAAACACCTGGCTACCACATCAGTGTATCTCTTGGCAAATGAAACCAGCCCTGGTGGTAGCAACCTACTTCCACCAAGATACCAGTATTTCTATTCTTTGTTTACATGTCCAACTTTCTCAGATGCAGTTCGGCTAAAAAGCAGATCATCTTACAATCTTAAAACATGTTGTCAAGTAAATATCTTCCCTATAAAACAAGCTTTCAGCACCACTTTCCTGGTTAAAATGGTCCCAACCTGACTTAAAGATTTACATGCACTTTTTTCACATGACTGCAGAGGGGCGGTAGTAACATAAACACTAGCTGCTTTAATTACCGTCTAAAACAATCTCATAAAAGCTGCAGATTTGGGTGATGTATCTCTGTGGGTAATGTGACAGCAACATCTGTCACATTACCTGCAGTCATTTCCTCCTTTATTATAAAAAAATTCATGCATGCAGCATTAAACCACAGTGCAATCTAAAGCTCTTAAATATGTTCAGCTGTTTGCCCAGCCCATTACAGTGACAAGGACTAATTGCTGCTTCGCTCTCTGTGTGCAGGTTTATGTTACATGTGCTACTTTCAACTGTATACCAACTGTATACCGAGAACAGCACTCACATAGTGTAAGGGGAGGTGTTTTGACGTGTGGAGCGAATTTGCAGAGCAAAAAGAAGAAAGTTGTTAATTAGTTAAACTCTGCACAACTCCTTCTCATGGCAGAGGTCAGTGAACAGAGAACCATCGGAGGAAAAAGCACTGCAGGGGTCCCCTGCCTCTTATCTTGGCATTTTTTTTTGTTTTTGGACATTTTGGATGATCAAATGCTTGCTCACATCAGCACAAACCTCAACTGCCATGACTCTTTTAAAGCCAACGACCACGGTGAAAATTGTATTTATTTTTTTCCATCAAAATATGACTTATCTACATGACAGACAGAGAAACAAAACAGATCAAAGGATAACTTAGACCCTTATATTCCCATACATGAGTGTGATTGATGACTGGTGATAAAAGTCTACTAAGGAATAGCAAACCAGCAGAAATAAAATCTTACAGAGTTGGCTGATAGCTCAAGATTTACTCTGAAATACATAAAAAGTAAAGCCTAGGTTCTAAAAAATTCACTGCAGAAGAGGGCTGAGTAACAATCGGAATAATACAACAAGGTATAAATGGAGTACTGCTGCTAGTGCCATCTTGAAGTAAAAACTGTCCTTAAGTCACTGTCAGGTTGTTTCTTGTTCATCATGATTGTTCTTTTTGCTGAGAAGGATCCCAAAAGAATGTATAAAAACAAAGATGATACCTGAAATAAGTGATTTGTGTTCCATTCCTAAAGACAAAACCCCAGACATAGGTTACATGCTTTAAGGCTGGAGTGTAATTTGTTTATGTATATTTCTTTTCAAAATGGAGCTTTGAGGAGGCTGCTAAAAGAAAGTGAATATTTAGAACATACCCCTCCCGGCCTCCCCGTGCAGGATGAGTCATAAACATTTTAAGGATTTTCCATGAGCTGACAAATTCTAAAACAACACAATGGAAACATTTATAATGATTTATTTATAATAACTCATGACAAGACATGTGGAGGTTTAGGTTACAGTTAGTCTTCATTCTCATTATTTGCTCTGCTTGTCTATACATTTTATCCTTATCCTAACATCAGCTGTTAGCTTGTGGTATTGTTTTAAATTCTAAAACTTCAGAGGAACAAAAAAACAGGAGGTCAGGTTTGACAGCTTTTGCAGGCTCGAAAAATGATACACGCATGTGTTAATCATATTCTGAAAATGTCCTTTTTTACATTACAAATAAGCTGATGGTGGAGTTTCAGTCCAACCACACATCTGAGATTATCTGGGAGTTAATCACGTGTTGGGTTCTACTGTGATTTTACAGGCTTTGTCAGCACAAAGGCTGGTGATGAAGGGAGAGTAGATAAGAGGAACATCTTTGCCTGTTTGATGTGCATAACGTAAAGAATTGTTAGAGGATTTTTTTTCTTTATCAGCCACCCACAGAACTTGCTCTTGATCATAGCTTAGTCATCATTTTGTCAAGGTTGAGGCAGAATGTTAATGACGGTGGAGCGGATCGTTTTAAGGAATATAAAGTATCAGGAGCAGCCATGCTGTTTATGACTTTTAGTTAGAGAGCCAGCATGCTGAGCATCTCAAATGTCTCTTTTATTTTTGGGGTTTGTAGCTGCACCACCACTAGGTGGGACTGTTTACTTTGACAACATTCCCAGTGGCTGCTGTGACATACAGAACCGGCTGGTGGATTTCAAAAACTGGCCATTTTCAGCACAGGCAGTGTGCTGTACTGCCTTGGAAAATGAATGTATTTGCTCTGTTGTTGATTGCTTTTCTGCTTCTGTTTGCGCTGCAGTGAGAGAGTAAATTAAGTCAAGTCAAGTAAGTCAGAACTAAATGCAAAAGAATTACATAAAGACTGCACTGTGTTTGTGGTTAAAATGTCCTCAATTAAATCAAAGGGTTTCATAAAGGGCTCTTTTGAAGGCATTATGTCAGTTGTCATTATTATTTTATAGAATAGCTGCTCAAATGCTGTGAAATAACTCCTGGGATGAGTGCTATGTACATGTCCCCCTTTTAGATTAAAGCTGTAATCAAAGCATTTATCAACTCACAATGATGTCGCAATCAGCATTTTAACTGCATTTAGCAAGTTTGATTTGTCGTGCAGATTTTTGGGGTTTTTTACCTGTCTATAGCTCAGGGCACTTTTAATCCTCTGTATCATTATATTTCTCACATGGAATCCTGTTAGGCTTCCCTGTAGTCCACTTTGATTTGCTGTCAGTCTACACATGTACACAATAGTATGGGGAATCCAGGCACTTAAGTCTTTGTGTGCTCACCTTGCCTTTGTGTGCCCTTCTTTTCTGTCTGCTTCAGCTTCCATGCCATTTTCATCAAGCATATTTCTCCTGGGTAGCACCTCTGCTCTAAAAAATACCAATACGTTTTGCATATGGCCCTAAAATCGATAAGAGCTGTTGACGATCTGTATTTATTCTGCTCTCAGATTGTCTCTCAACCTTTTGAATCTCTGCTGTGCTGTGCTGTGCTGTAAGACAGAGAAGAGGCTGGTGAAGGTGGGAGAACGTGAGGAGAATGTGAGGGCGGTTGAACTTGGGAGATAAACGCTCTGCTGGTTGTTGGAGCGTGCAGTTCAAGTTTGGATGAGCTGTGGGCTCAGGCTCTTGGAAGACGGGAAATGTGTGCAAGTCCTGTGTCATAATTTTCTTATTGCTACTCTTTGCTGTACATCTTGTTCATTGTTATATAATTGTTTCTCTGGACTGTATGCCATTTAAACACCTGCACATGCATAGGAGAAGTGTCTGATCTCTGTGACGTACCCAGGGTCCTGAAAAGACCAGGAAACTGCTCCCTCCTTTTTGGACAGAGGAGTGATGTCATCGCTGGGAGAGTGTGAGGTTGGCTGAGGCTTTATTGAGCTTGGCATTTTATTACCAAGAGCACCAGCTGTATGACCACATGCACCAAAGCAGGAAAACTGAGAGCCTAATATCATGGCAACACGTTTGTGACTCATTATAAAATCTCCCTGCTTCAGAGGGAGAGGGAGCCACAGGCATAAAAACAGAGAAATGCAGATAGAAACCCAGAGGGAAAGAGGGACAGCATGAGTGTGCATGCTGATGGGGATAGGAGCGCGTGGAGAGCTGCAGAATCCTGAATCCAGCAGATGGAGACTCCGTGTCCTTGTTTTGTGGTGATCTGTGGGAGCAACATGCAGCTCGCGCCGCTGCCTCGCACTGCTGCAGTGGAGGAGTAAATGCGGAGCCCAACACTGCTCCAGGTGATCCACAGCAGCCCAGCCCGGCAGACTGCTCCCTCCTCAGCCTTCCCTCTCCTCCTCTTCCTCCTTTTCCTTTTCCACCTCCACAACCACCACCTTCATCTCCTCTTCCTCCTCCTCCTCCTCCTCTTCTTCCTCCTATGTCAGTGCTCCATTCCTCTGTGGGCTTTGAAAAAAAATAACAAGAAAGGAACAGAAAAACAGAGGAGAAGCCCTGCTTTCCCCCTCTGCTCTCAGATGTGACACACCTCTGCATGACTGTCCGCCGCTTCCCTTCCATCGTGTGAAGCCGCGCCGCATATGTGCTCCAATGTCTCCGGAACATAGAATCGCTGCAAGGTAGGACTCAGACTCAGAAAAATGTTTCTAGTCTTTTTTGTGCTATTTGCAAGACATTTTCTGTGGAGCTGATACAACCCTGCATGTGTGTGCATGTGTATGAATTTAACAGGTAGATAGGAAGTTGAAACAGTGAATTAGTATTCCTCACGATGGAAAAAAAATGTGAAAGAAGCTATCAAAGACAGAAACATTATTCTCTAGGTTTATAGGAAAACCACTTCTTCAACCCGGTAATCACAGCAATCTGTGCAGGTGTCCGTGTGTGTGTGTGTGTGCATGTGTGTGTCAGAATCCAACAGGGTGGGAGGGATTGCTCCTCAACCAGGCTTCTCGATGGGCAACAAGGGGATTTTCATTTTGACAGGGTGGCCAAACAGCTTTTCATTAATCTTCCTAATGCCTTAAACGTCGAGTGAATATGTGGCTTCAGAATGACTGACTGTCTTCTTCAATGGTACCAATAGCCGATCATTATGTAATCATTTTTAAGGATTCACTTTGACCGTAGAGAGAGATAGAGAGAGAAAAAAACATCTTCTTGTGTCTTCTTTGGTAAAGAGAGAGGGAATACAAGATGAAAAGAGGAAAGAAAGAGGGAATTAGGATAACAGAAAGGGATTGTGGTGACGGTGGATGGAGGACTGGAGGGGGGCTTCGCAAGAACTTACTCCATCACTCTGTGATTTGGGAAACCTGCTGGCCAACAGCTGAAAGGTGCAATCCTTCTTGTAAATCCTTCAATCTCTCAATCACATTGTGGATCTGGCACTATTAAGCCTGAACCTGTAAGTGACCTAACGAGGGCTCCTGACCTTCCACACACAGACATCATCATCCTCGTCATGTCATAGTAGGAAAAGGAGACAAGCTGGTGCTGCAGCGATAACCAAATCCTGCATTCTGCTACCTGACAGGGCTACAGGACTCATCTGGGTGTGTGTGTGTTGAAACCTTTGAGAACATTAAAAAAACATAAACTTGTTTGGCCAAAAATATTTGCACATTGACTCATTCACGCCAAGTTTATGTGTGACTGTACTGTGATATGCAACAGAGATACTGAGAGATATCATTGGCAGCATTCATCCTATGTATTGACATATGCAGTCACACACATTTACAAACTACAGACTGCATTTGTCCTTGCAGCAAGCTCCCACTCCCTACACTGTGCACACAGAGCTAACACCTTTTACCTATATATACACATACAGGTAGACACTCAGACAGATGTGTAGACTGAATAAGGCTCCTCTCCTGTGTACCAAGGTGTCTGGCTGACGTGTCGTTTGTCATGCGTGGTATTAAGATGCAGAGGAGGATCTCAGTGGAGCAGCGCCTCAGCTCCCCAGCAGTTTTTTTCTCTTTTCTTTGATTCACCAGCAGATACACTGGTATCCTGAAATGCTTCATTTAGCCAGAATAGGAAGGCAAGACAGCAGCCCCTGGATGCTAGAGTGTGTATTGCACATGAGAATATGAAGGTGTTGGACAGAACTTACTGATATAGACTCAAACCAAAGTGTTTAAAACACTATATGCCATTTTGTACGGGGCTATGAGCTGGACTATTTATGGGCCTGGACCAGTAACTTCTGGTTGCCTGGCAACTGGTCCCAGCCAAGAAAAAAAAACAGCCAATTATTAGGTTAGCGCTTCAATGAGCTAAAGAGGGGCTGGTAGGCGGACTCTTACCTTTTGGACATAGCCAGGCTAAAGGTTCCTTATTTCCATACATTAACCAAACTGTCTTCTTGCTATAGCTTCATATTTCAGATTCAAACTACTGGTAAGAACATAAGGTTATCTTTTTAAAAGCATGAGCGTCGTCACCTAAATTGTGTTTGCATTTGATGAGCAAGACAGGTCAAGCAGTCAAACCAGCTCCTCTGTTAACAAATGACAATAAATAAAATTTAAAAGATAATGAAGCCAGATAACACACAGTCACATGTAAAATTTGGAAAATATTAGACAAGTGTTCAATTTAACCAATGATGATCATTGAGACCCCCTTGAATATCCATGCTAAATTTGGCAATAGTGATTGTGGAGCTCTGGAACAAGTAGGTGGATAATGGAAACTGATAAAACAACCAACATGTGACCTAATCATCTGGCCTGTAACTGTGGTTTAGATTCAGAGAAGAGAAATATCCTCCACATGCTGTAGGTTATTATTTGCACATCCTTTTTTGCAGCCGGTTAGGTCTTGACTCATCCACTCTGCAGATCACTTTCAGTTCAGAGATATTTTGGGCTGTCTTGCAGGCACAGCCAGTTTTACCCACACATTTTCACTGATGTTCAGGTCAGGGGACTGTGAGAGCCGTTCCAAAGGCTTTAACTTGCTTCTCATAAGGTAGTTCACACTGGATTTTGAGGTGCTGCTCGTTCCAGTTTTATGTTGTTGACTCACTGGATGACATTTGCGTCTATAATATGCTAGTAATACTTATACTAATATTGACTAGAATACAAGTAATGTTTCATGAATATGTCCACACCTATGTCAGCAAGGCATTCTTTCCCATGAAATCTGGGGAAGCTGCTCTTTTTTTCTCCACAAATACTGGAGATGGCCACAGAGCTCACCTTTATCGCTCCAGAAGGACATATCAATGTATTTTGTTCTGATAAATCTACCATGTCTGCACAGTGGATGGTGCACATTAGCTATCTAATCCTATATGTCTTTTGCACATTATTGGAACACTGTTTCAAATCATTTCTTAAACATTAAAATTCTCCCTTGCTGTCATTTCTTGATGATGATATTCTGAACAGTTGAAATTGGCACCTTTGCCTGCCTTTACCTATGTATCAGTTTTTCAGAGGAGCATACAGTTGTTGAGTGTTGCTGCAAAGTTTGTAGAGTCACAGAATTTGCTTAGCTCTGGAATGTCAGTAGCTAATAATTACTGAATAGCTGAATTACTGAATATGTGCACACACACCACAATTACAGAGTCTTTAAAATATGTTCAGTGTTTTGTTTCTAAAAAAATGCACACACTGCTGCATACGTCTGAGTGGCTAACTCTGCTGATTGGTTTATCTGCTTTGTTGGACCCCCAGTGGATGTTTTGTTTTTGGATTAAGCTCCAGCACATCTGGCTGTTGATGCCTTGGCTGGGATCTTTTCTCTCTGTTCAGTTGTGTATGTTTGGAGGTCAGAAAAGAAAAGATTACCTGGCAAGCTTATTCATTATCAAGTACAAAGCAGAACAACAAGAATAACAGCAAATACCAGTTAAATTTCAAGTGACATCCGTGCAATAATTGCTGTACTGCATGATCAAGATGTAATATCAACGTCAGTCTGTGACAGCTGAGAGAGCTTCTTCTTTCAATTATCTAACAAAGCTGTGTTCTGTTCTGCTGGTGGCAGAGTTTCTTTTTTTTATTAACTGTGTAGGGTAACACAAATAACTCCAAACTGAGAGCATACAATACTGAAAGCTTAGTTTGGATTGTCCTTAGAGCTTTACAGTACTAAGTCCTACACAAAGACTTCTTCTTGATTTCAACAATAGAAACATTTTCAGCTTTCTGTGTGTAGCAGTAAGAAGTGAGAGTGTTAATAACAACCCCCTCAGGTGATGACACTTCACTGAAATCTCACAATTAACTTACCTCTTTATGATCACGCTTCTTTTAGCAGCTTACCTATTTAGATCTCAGACTGTTACAATTTCACATCCTTCCTGTCTTGTTACCATCGAGTTTTCCACATCGCATCAGTGTCTAGGATACAAAGAAAAAAATATGATGAACATTGTTATTCATGAGTTATTGACCCTCAGAGCCAACACTGAAGACTATTGTAATCAAATGACTGCAGATAATGAAACTGCATTAGCATCTGATATAGTACATCAGTTAAACTTAAGCAAAATTAAAGGGTTTTCTATTCCTTTTATATGAATTATTTATATAAATACACTTATTGTTTATTCTACACTGTATACATTGCTGGTTTTGGATCAGTGTCTATAGCTTTCTGAGTATTTTCTGAGAATAGTACCAGGAAAATGGACCACATGACACCAGTCCTCAAATCACTGCACTGGCTTCCTGTGAGTCAAAGGATATATTTCAAAACTTTCCTCTTGGTTTACAAAGCACTGAATGGTCTTGGACCAAAATACATCCTGTAGGCCTACTGTGTGTACCCAGGGTCAGGACCACACAAAGTGAAGCAGGATTCAGTTATTCTGTCCCTCACCTGTGGAACAACCTTCCTGAACACCTGAGGTCTGTTCAAACAGTCACTTTATTTAAGTCAGGCCTGAAAACACTACTGTCTACTGCAGCATTCTTAACTTCTCTTAACTCTCTAACTGCACTCTTCTCATTTAATTGTTCTCATTAATTTTATGTTTTTTATGATTTTAGTTTCCTTCCTAATTTGATGTTTTTTGTTTTTTTTTTTATTCTGTGATTTCATCCCATGTCAAGCTGTAGCTGGCCTCACCCCCCTGCTGGAGGAGGACTACACAACTGTAAATTTCATTTACAGTTGTGTCTTCATTGACACAAATAAACATGTATAATTTCATCCTGCCTGAGGTTGCTTCCTTTTTAGTTTTTTTTTTTTTTTAATCTGAGTTACTCAGTTATCGTTCTTTTAATTGCCAATATGGTTTATCTATGCAATTTCAGTCCATTGTATTCTTTTGTTGGTGGACTAATGCAAAGCCCCCCACACACACAGATCATTAAACTTTAATCACAGCTCTTTTATCGTAATGGTTCTTGGGCACCTGAGGTTCAGTCCTGTGGCTAAACAAGGAGAAGCTGGATGGAAATAACCAGAATCCTAGTTCCCAGTTTTTAATCCCTCCAAGTGGTGCTTGGTACAATACCATGTTAGGTAGCGAATGAAGCTGAGTAGGCGTATGAGTGAGTGGAAGAGTGAAGAGAGCATTCAGAGGAGTGAGCTTGTTATTGGCAGTAAAGAGAAAAATTGATACAATTATTTGTTTTGTATAGTGAACACGTGGAAACACACATACACTCTTGCACATAAATTATTGATCAATAAATCACAATGTTGAAGAGCATGTAACATACCGGTATCATCCTTAGGTGAAAAGGAATTCTGATGGAGTGTGTTCTACTCTGAACATGAGGAAACCCCTCATCCAGACGTGTGTGTGTGTGTGTGTGTGTGTGTGTTGTTTTTGTGTGGTGGTCCTGAAAAGCTGTTGCAATTTCTAATTGAATCAGCTGCCTGGTGTGTGGTGTGGATTGACTTCCCTAATGAGGACTCGATTCATCCTTAGTCTCTGACAGTACACCGAGTGGGATATACTGCTCTCCAGCCTGTTTCCATGGAGATACTCAGGAGCTGTAGCATTTTTCCCCCTTCTGCTGTACATTCCTCCAAACAGTGCTGCTTCGTAAGAAGAGGGATCTGGGCCAGAGCGTGTGTGTGTGTGTGTGTGTGTCGGATTTAATGGTGTGTTAACAGGCACACAGACGCGTAAGGTGCCACTGACGGATATGCTTATGCTATTGTGGTAGTATTAATTCTGTGTGTATGTGTGTGTGTTACTCTCTCTCTCTCCTGGTGTTTCGTGCTAGTAGTAGCTGCTAATCTTGAAGCTGCTGTAGCAAATGTGCAAGTGTGTATGTCAGCGTGCGTGAATTATAAGGCTTGTGTGCGCAATATGAAATCTACTGTAGTGTGTGAGTGCGTTCATGAGATACTGTAGTGAGTCAGAGTGACAGATAGTTTGAGAGGGCGAGTGAGAGAAGAGAAGAGAGAGACAGAAACAGAAGGTAAAAATATATGATGATCTAATGAAAGCAGAAAATAATGGTTAAGTGGAAACAGTGGGCAGTCAAATCTCAATGAAAAATGCATCCTGCTGCTACATGTGTGCAGCTTTAAAATGGCTATATGTATCCATATAAGGCTGCAAAGCCAGAAAAAGACACCTGTATTTTGTGCTTACAGGGTGACAAGTGACTCCTGGCCAGACAAAAAGGCTGCCACACGAGTGTGTTGAAAATAGCTGCGAAAAGGTTCTTTCTGTCTTGGCAGAATGATGCAGTGCAGACCTGAACAGAGAGTCCCTGCTGCATGGAGGCCAAGGCAATCCCTGTAGCAACAAGATTTCTAATCCAGAAGCTTAGCCCTGTCAATATGCAGCCTCTATGTCTTTGAGGGGTACATCCGCTCTTTGATTCATTGATCGTACGTGGAAGTTTTTTGGATGTTGCTACCCGGTGTTGTCAGAAGCATAATTAAGCTAGGTGCTGTTTCACACTGATTTTAAATCTCAATCGACTGCTTTTTGGACAACTTTGGGACAAGAATACCTAGCCTGGCCAATGAGCCTAATTCTTTTGCTTTTCTGGTATACAAAGAATGAATCACATGAACAGTTACAATGGTATGATAGGGTTTGTACTGCGTGAACTGGCTCCAGACTAGACTAGGATACCAGATCCTCCTTGCACAAAACTACTCTGTAAAAATTCCTGTAAAGCCAACAAAATCACCAATTATATATATTTGATACCATATTGTTATAGTACTTAAGGTAAATACATTTAAAGTTATGTAAATGCTCACAGGGTGAATAAATTTGGATGCGTATATTTCTAAAATCTTGACTGTCCTTTTCTCCAATACCACAAACACATGAAACACACACACACACTGGATGAAAGCTGCAACAGATACATGAAGCAAATATGTCCTAACTTGTTTTTTTCCTGATACAAAAAATTAATCAAAATCCTTTTGATCGACCCATGTTGTTTTAATCGGTATACCGTCAGGCGTGAAATTGATTTTTGTTTGTGTGTGTGAGTTCTCCTTGGCAGTATATGGTGAACATCTTCATGCATAGCTGATAATAGGATATGCTGTGTGCAGGGGTAGCCTGCAGAGAGGCTGGGCGGTTGCAGTCATCTCAGTCTATCGCACTCCAGGGAGTGCTTATAGGATCAGTTAGGGTAAGAGAGAAGCTGTGTGTGTGTGTGTGTGTGAGAGAGTGTGTGGACACTAAGGTTAACATTACTATACAGGCTTGATTTTTTTTTTTTTTTTGCCAGTGTGAACTGGTACCTGCCATGCGTTAATGGCCAAAGTGTTCTGACTCACACAGGGCAGCAGTGCCTGCCAGGTGGTACTTGTCCACACAGGGAGTTCAGAGTGCTAAAACTACAGAGTGCTAATACTAATGTGCTAAACCAGTGTCTAACCAGGCAAAGGGGGAGGCCCAAGAACCAGGCACAGGACAGAACACCAACTGGGTATGGCAGGGTGCAACGCTTAACTGATTTACTCAGCTGGAAGCTCACAGGCTCTCTGTCATGCTGTTTCTGCATCACATACATAAACATGTGGGCACAGCTACTACAGACTCTATGCAGGTGTTTGGTCCTAACACCTGCTTGTGTCCATGCAGAAAAAAACAGCCACACCTTTATTGTTCAAAGACCTGCAGAGCTTTTTTCCTAGCAAAGTTGCTGTCTTTTATGTTTGTTCTTGCCCTACACACAAGTTGTTTTCAGCCTATTTTCTTTAAATTGATTTCAAACAAAAACCATTCTTTCAACTTTTAAATCACTTTGGCAAATCCCTAACCGGCATCTAATCAGCAGGCTCTGCCCACTTGGAAACCAACCATGTAAGAGGTTTTCAGTTGCTTCTTGCAGGCTGCTGGCACACAGCACAGCAAGCCCTTGGCTCATCAACTCATCTTGGGCTTGGAAGTGAAATGTAAAAAGTCGGATATTCCACTTAATAAGGATCCATTACTCACACTTGAATTGGTTTTATTGCTGCTCTATATAGTTTTGGTAAAATAACATTTTAGTGTTTAACATCAAGTGGTGGCATCTGAAGCCTTCTTAGCAGCCACAGGATTCACTAACCATTTTAATTGCGTAGGATTAGATAGCTGTGTTTTCCACCACAGAAACACAAGAGGCTTAAAGATCGCGGCCTGTGCTCTGATGTGTCATGGCACTGTCAACAAAGTCTGGCACCCCGCTGCTGATGACAGTTCAATTCAAAACTAATTATGGAAACTTCTGGAGCTTGTCTTGGTTTCCTCACATCAGCCCACAGAGGGAGTATAAGTGTTGATGAAGGCCTTTCAAGGGTTTGGATCAGAACACACAAGGGTATAAAAAAGTGTCAGCTGGTCTAAAAGACTAGACGGCTTTCTTTAGAGGGCAACACCACCATTTTCCTTGTAAACTCGTTTATTATAATTATTCATTGTACTAAAGAAAGAGTATAAATTTAGTCATGGAGAGTGTTTGTCTGTCTCACAAGCTTTTAGACCATTTCACAGAACAGGCATATATGTGCTGTGCAACATGCTGTGAGCTGTGAAGAGGCTAAAGATAGTAAAAGCACACACGTCTTTTCCACACCATTATTCTGTCAGCCCATTAAAACCGAAAATCAAACCTGACTGCTGTTATACATCAACATGTTTTAGATGTTTTGGTGCAGAATACTCATCCAGTGCATCCAGATTTTTACCTCCACCAAATGTTGGCTGTTGGCAACAAAAACTCATACTCATACTCATATTAATTCATACATGCCTTTCCCAGGGTGTCTATTTTTTAAGGCCATGACTGGTGCACTTCTGTTGTCTCTGCCTTTGTTCGGCCATAAATAATAACCATGCTTGGATTCATATGTTTTGCATATTAGTCTGACGTTAAAGTCCAGGTCAGGTCTATCTACACACAAAATGTGTTTTTAAGCTGTCAGTCTCTGAAACCTGTCAGTCTACAACCAGATTCAAGCGGCAAGTGCAGGCAGGCCAGCTGTAAGCTGAATGAATGAATGATCCATCTTTCTTGCTGTTTAAATAGGGTGATATTTTCCTCAGTAAACTGCAGACAAAGTCAAGTCTCTCCTACACTGGAATAAAGATATGAGATGGCAAAATTGAGATACTAAATTTGTAGTGTCGATGGAGTGTGATTTGGCTCCTTACCTGCCATGATGACATGATGATATGACTATGTGACTACTAAAAGAGCACAAACACCCCTGCACTTACTCACAGATTTGGACTGAAGAGTTGCTATTCATATCTGATAGTCACCTGGATACTGGCCATGCCTTTTGGAAAGTCGGCAGGGTTGATTTTCAGAGCACAGTAGGAAAAAAGAGCCAACATATGATCTCCCAAAGGCACAAGCCCACTGTTTTTCATGTGGAGTAAACCCACCCCATCCACCTGTGCTGAAAATAGGCCATGGACGAATAGAGTACCAACACACACTGTGTGCCAGATCATTACCTGCATTAAATCCAAACAACATAACATTTTTAGGCATAGCCATTACTACCTTATTTTTCCCTTTTAGTACATTAAACATATTTAAAGGAGGTATACGTAGATCATTCAGAGCAAAAGAGGCTAAACTGAGGTAGGCACTTTAATAATTCTTTTACATCCAGATGTCACAGGATAGGACATCATCAGCCAATCAGAGTGACACAGTGGAGATTGTTACTCTCTTCTAATTATTTCTTTTGATCCAGAGTGTGAGCTGCATATTGAGTCTAATATTGCTTCTGCCCACTGTTGCCCACTCCCTGCTCGGTTTCAGCAGTAGTATTTATTTATAAAGGAGAAATAAAATACATGGGCAGGTTATTGTAATAAAATCAGGATCTGTTATACGAGCCGCTGGTGGCCTTGTGGAATTACACGGCATGCATTCACTGTAAATCACATTACCAATTAGTTTGCATCTTGCACTTGCAAAATAATCAATTGGATGAATGTCTTGATAGCCTTAAGGTTTCTGATTTGATTTTAGTTTTATCATATTTGCCTGTGGACCCGTTATCTATTAAACCCCTCTCAGCAGCAGAACTACCACCAGCACTCTGAAACCAGGACAAAAGCTTGCTATTGTGTCTGAAGATGGGCAGAATAAGAAAAATTGCAGTATGAAATACCCAGTTGTGCTTGTGTAATCTCCCACAGCAGCATCTTTATTAAAATATTCTGTCACTGCAGTCTGCTCTTGGTGTCTTGAAACAAGACCGCTTCTGCTCAGTGTCAGACTGCTTTGACAAATCATACTTAACAAAGAGAATTGCATTGCTTGTGTGCAGCAACACAACTCAAAATGGACAAATTCAAAGAACAAAGGGAAAGAAAATAAAAGACGTAACAGCATTCAAAACTTTAGATCAAAGTTGAACAAATGTTTGAAAAAAATATGCCTGAAAGTGTTTGGATGTGGTTTAACATTGATAGAAAGGGCACAATGGCTTGACTTAACACATAAGTCAGCAAGTCAGCAGATCAACTGTAAAGAATTTGCAGGTTTTGCATGATATTTACCAGTTAGAGGTCTACAATGGGGGAATCTGAATGATCCTCTAAATTTATAAATACACTGACATGTAGCCGGGAGGACCCACCAATCTGAAAATACCTCATCATGTAATAACTATTATAATAGTGCCTGGCAGAGTTGAAAGTCTTGTTGTAAGCCTGCCCTGTCACATGGTGGCAGTGTCTATACTGGCACCAAGTGACAGGGCAGGGTTTGTTGAACAACTGAAAATGTAGATTATTTTTGCTGACATTTGTGCTATTGTTGGTCCTCTTGCAGAACAGGACAAAAAAGTTATGTGTAGTGGAATGAAGTATTATCAGAGTCATAACATGTGGCTCATGTCGAGGCTTCAGGGTCCATGTTTCTTTGGGCTTCTTTCTGATGAACTTTGCTGTGATCATTCCATTTCACATTAACCTTTTAAAACTACTTAACATTCTAAACACAACATCACTTTCCATAGAAACCTGCTGTTGCCTTGTTGGAGGACAGCATGCGAGGGTGTCTACGACATCAACTGAGTGATTTTCACAAATCCCTCAAAAGTAGATTAACACTAATGTGCAAACTTTAGCCTTGAGGAGTTTTTTGTCATTATAAAGTTCAGGAAACAAGAATTGTTATTGGAAAATGAATTGAAAATGAAATTAATATGAACATAAGTTGGAAAAGTTTCTGAATATTACAAATTTATGTAGTTGGCCACATGTAATTTATGTAATGTATCAATAATCCTACCAGCATGTTGCAGATAAGTTAAGGTCATTTTGCGCAGAATAACCTCTCATGCTAGATTACTGACCCACAGTGAATCAGAAACACATTGTTTGACCTAATGATTATCTGTACAATTAGTCTCAGTAAACATAAATAAAACTGTGCAGCCAGAGCTGTAGCCTTAAGACAACAGCTATATAAAGGCAGAAAGTGATAGACAACAACCCAAATGTGGCTAAAGAAGACATGTGCATTCAGTCTTGTTTTTAGATCCTGATTAAGTAATGAGTAAGAACAGCTAGTAGCCATTTCTTGCCATGACTAATCTTATTTGTTATTAGCCTGTTTCATGCATTAAATTTATTATTCATACAATGTGCTTGCCTGGTGCAAGCAAGTAGGAAGAGAGAGCGAGAGCACAGCATCCTGATTTGTTCACACACAAACTGGCTACAGAACCAGTCACCTGGGAGCTTTATCTAAGCTTTTTCTTGAAGAGTTTATTTTATGTATATTTGGAACATATTAGTTTTTTTTACATTTATATTAAGCAGATTTATATTTAGAATATTTAAGTCATCCCTGTCCATCACAGAGTTAAATTTGTGAATGAACAGAACCAGATTAAAAAAAGGAATTGTTCACAGTTTAAATACAAAAGGCAGGATGATACTGAAGTGAGAAAAACACTGATGTTCGGTTAGCGTTTTGGAACAACAACTAACCCTGGCTGCTGTTTCTGCAGCTCTTACATAGAGGTCACTAACTACTCTCACACTGCTCCCACAAATTCTCTGCAAAACACCACAAAATAGTTCAGATATTGTGTGAAATGTGAGATATAGATGGCACCAACCACACACACACACTCCTCTACTCAGACCACAAACCTCTGCCCTGCTCTGCACTCTTCCCTCTCTCCATCTGATACATGCTTCGCTCTGGTTCACTAAATAAGCTCAGCTAAGTGTTGCTTCGAGATTAATACATAGGAGACCTCTTTGCCAGATGATGTAATAAGGTGGTTTGCAGTTGCTTAGAAACACAGAGACAGTAAAAAAAACACACTTATATGTGTCTTCTTGTCTCTGTCACTGAGACCCAGAGGATTGCTTGCGTCAATAAGAACAAAAGTGTTTTGTGGTAGCAGCTTTTGCAGTTAAAACAGACAAATTCCAATTATATGAATCTGCTACAAACACATTACATCCAATATGTAGTAACATGTTGCTTATAATTGCACAAAACATACTTGAAGACCCCCCCCGCTCGCGTTATTTCTCTCGTTTTGCCCTTTACTCACACAGTGGCCTGAAGCTAGAGGGAACTCCAATAGCCTGCTGAGATGCAGGTCAGTATGTTTGTCTCATTGTTTGTGTAGTATGTGAGTGTATAACTGTTTGTGTGTGTGTTCACTGAGAGGGAGGGAGGTGGTGACTAAGCCATTGCCTCTGTAACAGTGTTGCATTAAGTGCCATTCTGTTTTTAGATTTGCAAAGCTAAATTCAATCCAATGGTTGCTATAGCAATAAAGTCTTGTTCTGTAAGTGAGCAGGGAAATGGAGTCTCAAATTTTGAAACTTATAACAAAAGAGTATTCTGAGGGCTTTTTTGTCACTCAACATTCTTATTGTAAAAAGTGAGAAACAAGATATGATAACAAGAGTGCTGGCTTGTATGGACTTGGGGTATCCTAGCTTGCAATTGTCTTCACCTAGCTGCTATAATTTACTTTTTCTACAACTGTTAGGTTCCAAACTAAAAGTAGAACCTGTCACACTTCATTTTCCTCGCACTCTAAAGACCTAAAAAAAAACAAAAACCCAATATATACAGAGCAGATGGATAGTGTGAGGGGCTCCATGTCTCATTGGTACATTTTTCAATCATGAAGCTTCTCTCTTACTGCCAGTATGGCTCCTAAATTGGCACATAACACCACCCAGATTTATTAACGTCACAATACATTATTGTATATCAGTTTTCTTGATTTCATATGTTGCATATTTGAAGATTTGCTGATATTTATGTGTTAAGTTGCCAATAAAGGCGTCAGCCTTTTGATACAGTAGTTTGCAGGTAGCGAATTCTGGTATCACAGGTTTAAATCTGGTATTGGTTGCATGGAAGGGGCTTAGCAGGAGAACAGGTTTACATTTTTATCACGAAGCACTGGTATTATAGTTGTACGTCTCTGTCCTGTAAACACTAACCTCCATGATGTTACCCAGGAGTTTCCTGAAGAGTGAATTAGGAGTTCGGTGTGGGGTGGCTATGGCCATCATCATCACCTTCCCACTATTCAGAATAAGCAAGAGAGGGCAGCGTGAGTCGAGCTGATGCTCCTTATGCAGGCATATGTTTAGTTCCGCCTAATACAATAGAATTTAAACCAATGAGTTATAAAAATAAAAATAATTTGTCATGAATGGGGAAATTACAGTATCTACACACACAAAACTGTTTTTGTACCAATCTGTAATTTAGTTTGGGTTTAAATATGGAGGTCTATGGGAAGTGATTTACATTTTAGCCAGGTCTTTTTTTGCAGCAGATGTTACTGCTTGACAAAATATCACATTTGAAGATGTCACCATGGACTTCAGGACAAAAAAAATAAATAATAGAAGGCAAGTTTAAAGATGGCAATGGATATTTTAGACACATTCATTCAAACTTGGATTGCAGCACAAACACTGTTTGGCAACAGACAACATTTTGATACAAAAACCTGTACCAGCTAATAGTTGAACCCCCACAAGCCTTTTTCATCTAAGGACACCCATCTTCTCTGCTGGATGAGTAACGATGGCCCATCATTTCCCCACCATCTGCTGCCCTGGTGCCAGAGCTCTACGAGAGACTGGCTGTGACCTTGCGGGGAAGGCTGGGCTGCGTGGGCCTGTCTGCATGACATGGACTGTTGCTGCCAGCTGTCCATTTGCTCTGGAGAAACTGTGTGATGAGTCAGTGATGCCTCACCTATTCTGCATCTACTGTAGATCTGGCTGCTAGATTGGCCATCACTATGCATTTTTGTTGCTAAAAAAAAGCCATTTCAAGTGGTCTCTGTCTCATTAGACAGTGTGCAGCATGGTGAACAGCAGAGGGAGACGATAAGCTGTAATGCTGAAAAGGCACAGTTGATGGCTCAGTCCTCTGAGTATAGAATACGACATTTAAAAGGTAGCGATTTCAAATATGACAGCGGTAAAGTCTGACATATTCGACACTGTTGTATGGGGAAGGACTGTGCTGGTTTTCTTCTAACTAAAAGTAGAACCTGTCACGCTTCAGCTTTTCAGTTTCCTCACACACCAAAAAAAAATTTCTGTGCAAACTGCCACCAAGTTAAACAAGATATACAGAGCAGATGGATAGTGTGAGGGGCTCCATGTCTCATAGATACATTTTTAAATCATGAGGCTACCCTCCTACTGCCAGTATGGCTCCTAAAACACCACCCTGACTGTTTCAGATCACATTATGATTACGCAGGTTTGGCTGGTTGGTCACACAAGAGATCTCATTCTGTGTTGTTGCATTGAAGGTATTTTAAGGTATCTTAAGTCTTTAAGATTAAGAATGTTTTTTTTTTCTCAAAACAGGCAGTTTAGAGGGAGATGAACTAATCTAACAGCCCCTTTTAGACCAGTGGGAATTGCGACAGCATTAGCAGAACATTACTCCTCCTAGACTAGTCTCAGAAAAATAACTACCTCCTGCTGCATTCCTTTTGGCTGTACTGTCTCAAACAATAAAGTCAAAACTGCAAACTTGAGGTGAGTAAGAAAGATAAATACAGATTATCTAAACCACCTCTGAAAAGGACCATGACTGAAAGACTTGCTGTGGTAAATGGAACCATGTATGCTGCTGTCTACCAAAACATCCTAATGGATAATGTCCGGCCATCTGTTCGTGATCTCATCACTGCACTAAATAGTGACAGGTGCTTTTATTAGTCTGTGTATGTTCCATCAGTGATCATTTAGACATGATGTGCAGTTAAAATTCAGTATGGACACAGAAAATATAATTAAAGGCAAACTTTATTTGCCTTTAATTAAGTTCTACTCAAGTAGCTGAAATGCTGTCCTGAGACCGCTGAATGTCATATCTGAGGATGACATATGCTTCTCATCAGACCTTTTTATGGGCATGTGTGAGTGCTACCTTTAGATTTATACCACAATTCCAGCCTATGGCACAGTCTGTATTGTGTGTGGTTGTGTGTGTGTTTTGATTTATTTATTGCCTGGGGTAAAGGTATCATACTACTCAGTGCCTGGAGGCACATTTTTTTACTGCAGACATTTCTTTTTGGCAGTCATACACATAGGTTGTATTGATACTACAAGCCCACACAAACTGCGTTATTCCTTTCCACTTCTCCTCACCCTTTTGCTCCTGTCACTGTGCTGTCCAATAAAGCTGAAACGCCTTAAAAACAATAGGTGTCACCTTAAAACAGTGCTGTTGTGATAGTGCTGTGTCTAATCCCAGTGTCCATCATTGCCATCTCCAAGCTTCTGCAGTGTCTATTTTACCCTCTCAGGAGGGGAGAGAAGAGTTCTTAGTTGACAGCCGAGGTCATTGCGCTTGTTTTTAGCTAGGCTTCTGCTGTGACAGGCTTGCACTTTCAAAAATCCTGAAGACGAGCCCTGTGGAGCACAGACTCTACTGCTTTGCCCTTTGAGGTACAGACAATTAAATCCTAGACTTTTAATCCTAAGAAGACGCTGTTTGATGTTGAGGAAAATGATGTAACGCTTATTTTTTCTGACAAATCCTAATATCATGCTTGAAATATAGGTGACCAAAGTTTCAGAGAGTTGAAAGAATAAATGAGGATATGATGTACAGTGAGGTGTGTTTGATCACCCTTTATGGCACATTTAGCATGTTGTTATGGCTCATTAATGTGCCAGACAGCTCAGTGAACATCGCAACAGCATGTGGTTTAATTATTAGGAAGACCAGGATAATCTGTCAAGATGACTGATATGGACATGTGCTCCTCTTGCTGGATACATGTAGTATTTGTGAGCTGTAAATTTTTACAGTATTCCTCTCACATGCTGTATTCTTAATTTATCTCATGATCCTTTTTAGTTAATTTATGACTGATTCGTTTTCCTCTAGTTGTTAGTGAGTCCTACCTTGCAAACCCTCTCCCACTGACATCTGGTGTTGCTTGGCAACCACTCAGCATTTTTGTCAAGGATACCCTTATACCTGTATCATAAAAACACAGTGAAGGCTACATTCCTTGAACTCCTGGTGTGGGTGTTTGAATATTGAATACATTATGCTTCTTACCACACACAACACAGATTATCACAGTCCTATTCTTAAGCCAACGTCTCTGCCTCAGCTATTCTACGTAAAACTTTTTAATCAGCGACCACAGAAACAAGTCCACAAAGAGTTTACACTCAGTGACAGGACTTTTTGTGAGAGATCAATAGAGCATAATGCCCTGAAGGTAGAGTGAGAATGGATTGTATACATGAATGGAATTAAATAGATATAACTGCAAGGTCTTGTGTGATGTGGCTTGAAAGCACATTGCAGAAGGAACATCACTCTTTATGTAGTTATTACTTTAAGACATTATAGTTGTTACAAAATAAATTCTGCACATTGGATGTGTAACTTTTTTTTGTTAAGTGTCCTTTGGTGTTCCCTCCTAGGCAACAAGTTAACAGTCCCTTTTGGATCTAAGATTTCATTGTGGCCCGACAATTAACAGTGTCTGTGTAAGGGCAAGTGTGGCTGCAGGCCAGAGAGTGTTTATGCTGATGTATTCTCTACCAAAATGACTGAAATAGATATGTGAGCTCAATAACTGGTGAATATAGAGCAAGAGAAGAAAGTGGCCTGGTTGAAATCAGGTTTTTTGTGGACAGCAAGATGTGTTTCTGCCATTTAGCTGGAGAAGAGATGGACTACAGGAAGAAAGAAAGCTGCGGGAAGCAGTGTTATGCTCTGGGCAGTTTTCTGTTGCAAAGACTTGGGTCCCAGCATTGTGGCTTTTACTATGACACACACCCTACCTAAACATAACTCAATACAAGTAATTGTTTTAACCAATGTAACACCTATATAAGAACACTTATTCTTACTGTGCATAACATGTGGCTGCAATATTGATAAATTCATTATTTGTCATGTGGGAAATATGCAAGAATTCACCATCACCACCAAATGACATGGTAATAGATTCAGAACAGCAGCTGATCTGCCTGTAACTGTAATTATCTCCACATCCTGCTTTTACTTTCATTAGCAGACTGTCCCCATAGTGTACTAACTGTGAGACAGCCAAACAAGAACAAATTAATAAGACTCTGGAACTGGCCCAACTTTCTCAGAGAAAAACGTCCAGCTAACTGCACAGAACAGTGGGAAAAACATCATGCAGTTGTTATGTGTAGCTCTTCCCTAGAGGAAAATATTGAAATTAACATGCAAATAGAATCCATTTATCAGAAGTTTTAGGTTGAAGCTTCCTGTAGCCACATCCTGTGGCCAGGAAATCCTCAGTATCAGCCAATGTATCACCATTTTATGTCATAAAATCACAATTATGTTGGTCATAAAACACACCACTGAAACGTGTGCACTAAATTACACTAAAGGGTATAAATTACCAAACACATTTTAATTGTTTCTGCAGCTCATTATGTAACTGTAAAATAATATGTATTTTAATTAAAATATTTAGGAATTGATGAATTAAAACAAGATCTGCTGTATCATTATACCTTTAGTTGGATGAGTGGAATATCTGCATATATTAGCTGCCTCTGTCATTTTGCAGTCACCTTACTCAGCAACAACAATCAACAAGCACTTCTTGAACAGATATGGAAAATTCATGGCTAAGATGGAAAGAAGTTACTTCTGGTAGATTACCAACATGCATGAGGTAGAAAAGGTGTGGGCGTAATGTTTAATCTCTGCCAACTGGAGCTGAAACCAACAATAATAGAAGACAGAAGCCAGATGGTGGTGGGTTTTTCTGTTCAGTGTGAAAGGGGCTTTTAGTGATACTGTCAATGAGTGATTGCATATACAGCCTTAAGTCAAAGAGAAGAGAATTACCAAGCTGAATGAGGGCTGTACTAAGTCATTATTTATGCTCATGATGTCCAGCGACCTTGAGTAATTCTGATAAAACTCTTTCCCTGCAGTAAAATCAATGCATGACACACACACACAACCCTTCAGCCCAAAACAAACCCACATACTGCCCCAGATATGGAAGCTGTGTTTTCCCTCTAAAAGCCAGAGTATCAATAATGCAGGTTATTTATTTATTTCTGTAATTAAGTTAGTTTTAACCTCACACTGTGGTGTCAATTAATCATTAAACAGTACATGAAATTCTACCTTACTTAGGTCAGCATAGAGAGGAGGTGACACCTGGGGATTTAAAATAATTTTTAGTTATAACTGAACAAGAAAATGCCATTAAACCAGATAACAGTTTAAAACTATCCCTTTTACGGACAAAACATCTGTTAAGAATGTAAACCAGTAGCCAATAGTATATGTATATGTAGTGTATGTATTCTGCAGGCAAAGACCAACCATGTTTTTATGTGGTTAGAGGGAGAAATTCACCTCTTTCACTTATCTCTCGTTAGTGTGATTGTTGATTCAAAACTGCATTGTATAAAGAAAAAGATCATTTATTGGGTTCCTTTTATATCCTTTTATCCTCTCCATTTCAAAACTGCACGGACACCGTAGTGGGGAAGACATTACTTAAGAGGTGGGAATCTGAACCTGAACTGAGCAATTTATATTCAGGTTACTTATTTGAAATGCAAAATGCTTGCTGCCACACCTTGTTTATTGAGATTTGTGTGCTCTGCTCCATGCGTGATTATCAACAGTGATGCACATTTTTTTGCATATATTTACATGTTAATATTCAAAGCTCTTTTGTAACTCTCAGGATGTTTGTACACTTTAAACATTTCATGTACAATCTAACAGTGTATAGGGAGTGTGTGGAGGAATAGTTGCCAATTTATGCATCGAGGGTTTGTTTGCTGTTAGCATGGTTAATATTATTAAAAAACAGGATCTAATGTGTAACATACACACTGCCAATAAAACAGTCCCCTTGACTGTGTTTTTCCTTGAGGATCTGCTCTTGTTGACTGGGCTGCACCACAAAAACTGAAACTGTTATCCAAGGGATTCCCCCCAATATGACAGCATTTAACCAAGGGAGTTTGTCTGCAGCATCACATTGTCATCACCTATAAGGCAAGATGAGATGATGTTTCAACCTTCTGTGTCCTTAAATACCACCACACCTACTCCCCCTCCCGAACAAAGAGATGCTTTTTTCTAGTCATATTCGTCACAGCCTTGAGCAGCCGACAGACAAAGAAACCTGTGATCATACCCACAATGAGAGCTTTTCTTTTCAATTGTCACATCTGCAATTTTCCTGTCACTTTTATGTCAAGACACAACTGAGAGTAGCTTCATGGCAAATAGACAATTATATTAAATAATCCACAAGTTTCCTGTGCAGCTTTAGAGAAAGTCTCAATAATGGATGTTCCTCCTGCCAGATTCTTTTTGTGATTTTTCTGCTGAAACATTTCGTTTTTTCCCTATGTGAAGACACTCAAACACACAATGAATTGAATTAGTACTAAACGATGAAATATTAAAACCAGGAAATTCTCATTCCATCCATTCTAAGGTTTCCAGAAGATGGCATGACACAGCTGAGCAGAAAGAATGCACACCCTCTTGATTAAGTACAAGTAAATGAACCTCATCAGCAAAGGAGCTCGAGCCTTCCTTCCTGGTTGCAGGGTCCCTGGAAAATTCAGTAGAAAGTTGCAAAATACAAGAAAAACAGAGAACCATCCTGTAAAGGCAATTCAGCACTCTTGAGTTTGCAAGGCGATGTTTTTAGACAAGTCTCACGTTGCTCTGGCAAACTAGGACCGTTACAAATATAGAATATTAGGTAACTTAATTTAATAAATCCTCCTGTAAATTGTATTTTTAAAAAGGAACATGCAAATCATATTCTTTCTCATAAAGTCTCATAAAATGGAGGCTGTAATGTATAACATTAAAATACTATCATGAAATAATTATTCAGATTCGCTAGTGCTATATTGAAAGATCTGTTCATTTAGCAGCCATGTATTACTTAGTAAATCACTACACTGATTAATCAAGCATTCAATAGTTACCATACAACTTGCAATAGTGTTAACATGCCGTGACAATTATTTAATGCAGTAAACATCACAACGGACCCCTCAGTTTTCACAAGGCATCTGCTGGAACAGCCAAAACAAGAGATGTACCTCACTGACAGTCATGCAGGTGTAGCTGTCCAAGGGGGGTTTTAATTACTTTTTAAAGTAGTTTTCATTTGACTTGAGTAGGTTGCAAAGGAAAAATGTAAAAATGAAAAAACATTATATTAACTTTAGGAGACTCGGGCACTCCATTATAATTAAAATTCTTTGACACCCTCAATAAGGCTCTCTAATTACCAAAGAGGGTATCTGAAGAGAACTAAAAAGCAATGCTCTCATTACTAAGGAAATATGAGGTTGGACATGAAGCAACTGTTCAACTTGATATTATGATTGCACCATTTCAACATTTGGAATTTGATATACAGTGGTGTATATTGCTGACTTGGGTGAGTAGAGACAGGGAAGGAGGGGGCCTGTGCAAAGGGGTTTGCACAGATGCCTTGATGAAGATTACTAAGTGTGATAATTACCTGGATTGACCTGTAAATGAACCTGTTGGGTGCATATAGGGGCTGTTCTGTTCAAGTAACCGGGTCAAGACTAGAGTGCCAGCTGAAGTGTTGGGTGAAATAAAAATGACGGGATGTCATATAAATTTTAAACTTAAGGGATAGCAGCCAAAGCATCCTTTGGTACCAGGTGTCCAGTAGAGGCTCAACAAAAATAAGAGTTATGGTCAAGGAGGAGCTTAGAAACTTATTTCTAACAATGGACATTTCCCATTGTCCAGTTTTTGACCAGACACTAATTCAAGCCTTTTGTGCTGTCATTTTTGATTTTACAAAAAAAGAATCTATGCATCAGTTTGTTTGTCTATAGTTATATTTTTAAGAAGAAAATTCAAGTTCAGAGACAAGCCTAAAATTTGTTACTACAGTAGTGTGATGGTCTGGGCTGTTTTGCTGCCTCAGGACTGGACGACTTGCTATGGTAAATCTAACAATGTATTCTGGTGTTTACCAAAACATCCTGATGGATAATGTCCGTCTATCTGTTTGTGATCTCAAGCTAAAGCGCACTTGGGTTCTGCAACAGTGCAATGATCCAAAACACGCTAGTACTAAATGAAGACTTTGGAGTGATTTAGTCAAATCCCGACCTGAATCCAATCGAGATGCTGTGGCATGACTTAAAAAAGGTGGTTCATGCTCAAAGACCCTCCAAAGTGGCTAAATTACAATAATTCTTCAAAGATGAGTGGGTCACAACTCCTCCACAGCGCTGTCAAAGAGTCAATGCCAGTTATCGCAAACGCTTAATTGCAGTTTCGTGCTACTAAGTGTGGACTAACTGAAGATTCAAAGATTGAAGATTCAAAAATTCCAAGATTCAAAGAGGTTCAGTTAAGGTTATACTTAAAAGGCATGCTTTTCTGAGACAACGTGAGTTGAAGTTGGTTTGCAGAAGGGGAAGGTGACAGTCAGTGATGCGCTCTGATGTCTTCACTACTCATTCAAGCAACTTGTGGTCCGCACCAGAGCAGCTGCTTTACCAGGTGGTGGTGGAGCCAGTTAGGGCACTCAGTATAATGCCCCTGTAGAATGTGCAGAAGGCAGAGATGCAGACGTTGAGAGATGGTATTGTCCGTCTCTCTGTAGGTCAGTCATGGGTCATCAGGGTGCAGAGAGGAGGACTGAGAACACTTGAGGTCCACCCAGGTTCAGCGTCAGTGTGGATGAGGAGAAGCTGCCCATCTTCACCACTTAGGGTCTGTTTGTCAGAAATCTCAGAAGTGTGCCTATAAGCAAATTGGAAGGAGTTCAGGGAGTCAGGGAGAGAGGTGCAGATGGGTGTTGTGAGGTGTTATGTATGTTTGTCAGGGTTCTCAGCCAGCCTCACAGCAGGTGTGGTGGTGGCCTTAAACTGGAGTTGTTTTTATTTCAAAAACCTTTTCCGTAAAGATGATGTAGTTTCAGGAAATGCGTGCATCCACACGAATCTGCCGAAACCACTGAAAACGCTGTAGCACATATGCCAGGCCTGTGAGTGGCGCTGTAACGCTATCACAGCAGCACTCCAAAAACAGAGAACAAGACACGGGGCATGCACAGAAAACTTTTGCGTTGTAAAAAGAATTACTAGGGTTGGGTATCCAAATTTTGATACTGTCAAACGCCCTCCACATTTTACCCCAGTATACGTAAAATACCGTGCCGTAAATTACAGGCGAAGACAGGTAGTCTGCGTCCACATGGAGACATGGAATCAGCGTTTTCAAACTAATCCACCCTGGGACCTGTTTTAAAAAGTTGTTTAAAAAACCTCTTAAACGCCGGCTTCGTGTGGATGAAACACCTAAATGATACACAACTTCAGCAGATACTGTCTCAGAGCGTATGTCCAAATAAGCCTGTCAATCATACTGAATAATTGTTAGAGCTGTGTGTGCAAAAGCAACAAGAAAAATGACAAGAAAAAGTCACATTCTTGGAGTTGAAGGTGGAGCCATTGTCAATTCACACAATTACTTTTTTACACAGGACCATGTAGGTTTTGATTCTGTGTGTTATTTTTATACAATATTTAAATTTGAAAACATAAAAAAAGATTTATCACAAAAGGGGGCAAACTCTTTCACACCACTGTATTGACTATTTCAACTGTTAGTCAAGTCCCATTTATTTATGTAACACATTTATATGAAAAAGTAAATAAGAAAAGTTATATATTTCTAAATATACATAGACGATGTAGAGAGTAAAAGTGTTTAGTAAATGTGTTTAGTAAATACTAAACTCCAGCAAATCCCACAAACAACAGTCTCAGTGCAAAGAGTGCAGGGCGAGTAAGACATTTTTTTTATATACTTCTTTTTCTTATTGTCTGGTTTGTTTAAAATGAACCTCAGCACAAACATCACCCTGCCTGACCTGACAAAGAAAACAAACCTCTGTCAAGGGGAATCCAAATGAAAAAAATGTCTGAAAAGTTTTTGATTGACAACATTTCAAAAATCGCTCAGCTCAGCTTACCTGCTTCCACATTCAATCAATGCACGAGCCTCGCTTATACAGAATCTATCACATCCGTTCCTAAGTCCACACTGCCAATCAATAAGTGAGATTCTCTGCTGGCAAGCAGAGCACAATGATCTGACAGCATATGTGCCTCGCTAGGCATAAGATTTAATGTAACGTTAGCTTCAGGTTAATTAATAAGTATACTGTAATAAAAAAATATGGCTTTCAGCTATTTGACTGAACAAATTGATGAATAAGTGAATACTTTACCAGACTGAATAAATTAATAACACCATTTTTTTACTGCTTAGCATAGTTTTCATTAAGTATCCTGGAGCAATTATTGTTTACTTGACACTGAGAGACTAAGTGTAGCATCTGTGATCCTGCCGGTTGTTTTATTGCCTGAGATTTAGGCTGAGATGAACCATGACTGTAAAAACAACATGGTTACAGTGTTTTTTTTTCCTCAAGGGGATTTCTAATGTCTGGAGATGTTTTGGGTTTACCTCTTGCTGCCATTTTCTTTCAGTTAGTGATTTTGGAAATGAAGAGAGCTGAGGTGGAACAAAGCAAACCCAGAGAGACCTGTCAATCAACACCCAAACTCTGTGAAGCCTAAATATTTATCTAAGTACATTAAACAGTAAGTCCTTATGTTCTGTACAGTAGAGATACTGCAGATTTTACACGTGAAGGTTACATGTTGACACTGAATATATATGCTGTTCGGAACAGATGGTTGGCTTCTTGTCTACAGCCTGTTATATCTGTTATGCAGGTGAGCTTTAGCTTATATACTGTGGATGACGTCTAACCCACGACTGCCTCCCCTGCTATATCGGCCAACAGAACAGATGTAAAGTGTCTGTGTAAGTCAGCAGTGCCTTCCAGTAGGTGCGTTTGACTTCATGTACATCAAGGTACATCAGGTCAGGGCTCAGCATTTGTAATGAATCCTGGGATTTGGGGAGCACAGGCTCCCATCAGCCAGCTCTCTGACAGTCTGACCTACTACCAGAGTGACAACAATGTGGCAGAACAGCATGTATCTAATATCTTGAGCATCTTAGTTAGGACTGAGAAACTCTTTTTGTTATTCAGTTCCAAACTTATTCGCATAAGAATTATTATGATTATATTTCAACTTAAAATTCTAACAAACATCACAGTTTTCTAGACGGATCTATCAGTAAACACTGATCCACAATCTTCACTAGGGATGGGTCGGTTCACTTAATCCACGGTTCGGTTTGTATCACGGTTCTGAGGTCACGGTTTTTGGTTCGGTTCGGTTTACAATGTTGAGGTTTTTTCTACTTTTAACACTCTGGAAATACCACAGATAAGCACAAAATATACACTATATCCTAATTATCCAACATTTACCATATTCAAGAATTAGTTCAGTGTTTCCCCATCATTATATCAGATCAAGTCAATTTCATTTCTTTTTAATTTCTATATAGCACCAGATCACAACAGAAGCCATTTAAGATAACCTTTCCTATAGAACAGGTCTACACCTTGTTCTTGTTCTTGCATGGTTGTGCGTTTACAATTCACCGCTGCTGTCTGCGCACAGAGGCACGATGTGTGTACACACACAGACACATGCACAGACACACAAACACAGACACGTGTGCGCACATACTCCCACCGCCTGACAGAGAACGACATGCTAGTTGGATAGCCTGAACTCTATGACTACGCTAAGCTATGCAATGCTAACAGTACTGATGTCTGTGGTTTTATTTTTATTTTTGCCATTGAAATATATTATTTACATCCCGCTCTGTGAGTATTGACGGGACCAGCGGCAGCTTTGCTCACGATTGGACGCAGAGTGGTGCTCTGCCTGCAGCTGAACCTGCTGCGTGAAGCTACAGAGACTGACCGGCTGTGAGTGCGTTGAGGCGGGGGAGGCTGCTGCTTGTCGAGGAGAGTAGCTGACTGCAGAATGATACGTGCTTTCATGTCAGTCTTCAAATGTCACCAGAGAGAGTCACTAGTTGCTTTTGATTAAAAAAAGTTTAGAAAGCCGCGAAATGTAGCGAGAGAGACGCCAAGTTGGCAACACTCGTCTCTATGCTGTGGTAAAAATGCCTCCCTGTATTACTTGATGCTCATATCCAGAACCGAACAGGTTCAGTGCCCTGAAACACGTGTACCGAACGGTTCGGATTTTTTTCCTGAACCGTCCCACCCCTAATCTTAACAGATCATCAGAAAAGATTGTTTGATATCATGTGTCAATTTGGTGTATCATATCAAAACCAAAAAGAAGAAAAAAAAGATCAGAAGATGTTGTTTTTCAGAAAACAAGTCACCTTTTTATTTATTTAGTGGTAACACATCTAGTTTACCATGGCTGTGTCAGGTTTTCTGTTAAAGGGTGCATATTCCCTGAAGCTGAATCTGCTGCCACACAGTCACTAAATATATTATGTTAACATGTTTAGTCATTCGGTTTGGCTACATAAAGAGGCCTATCATCTCTGTGTCAAGAGACAGGTGGTTGCCACAGCAACATGCCTTTTTACTACCTCTAAACACAAATGCTGGGACCCTGCCTGAACATCTCAACAACACGTGGCTGCACCCTCAGTGACCTGACTGAAAATCTCTATCCTGAATGAATTACACAACTCAAGCACTTAAAATGAATTAACCCCTATTGCTAGTTTTTGCTGTTGTTGATGTTGTAGTAACATGAAGTGAGTATTTTTATCTAGACAATCCATCCACTGACAGTAATGTAGATCTTATTCGTGCAAACAAGCTTGTCTTTCATGAGGTGATTTTCAGATTTCAATATTTTTCTTTTGTTGACTTGAATGAACAAAAAGTATTATCTTATTTATATAGATTATTGTAAAACTCACCTCTGTGTAGTTTTTCTCTGCATCTGCTTGAGCAACATGCAGCCAAGTGTAGCATCATTTAATCGGTTGTCAGCACAGCCAACAGGAGGAGGGCCTGTCTTCCTTTTTTCATGTGCTTTTGCATTTTGGTCAGCCATCATTAACGTTCAACTTTTTACATGGGCTGCTTGACAATCTGGTGTATGCTGTACAGGTATTGGAGATGAGCTGCGCTCCACTGTTTATCCTTCTCTGTCTCTCACTCCTTCTCTCTCTCCCGCTCTCGCTAACTCTCTCTTATTCACTCTGCTGCAGTCGGCTCCAGACAGATGGAGCAGTACATGACAAAACAGCCTAATTAAGAGAGTGGTGCACCTCTGAAATCCCACATGTGGAAAAGCCTTTTCAGAGCCACGACAGAATATGTTGGCAGCAGGAAAAGAAGAAAAACATTTTTTTCATTTTGCATCATCTATCTTTGTACTAAAAGTGCCTGTACTACCCAGAAACACTGCAAGAGCTTGTAACGAACACACCATTAAAATGTACAGTTTCTGTGGTATGTCAGCAGCAGTCAATGCAGGCAAAATGGAAATTCTTATTACATGGCTGGATACATTTACAAGCTTTTAAAAATTGTTAAAGATTGTTAGATATATACACAAAGAAAGGTAATATCCCATAGAAACCTGTATCCTGTCAACACCTGCCCAATTAAAAAAAAAGATGACTGACATGGGTAAAGCCAAGTATACTTTTGTTTAAATGTAAAGGAATATAAGACATATTCTACAAGTAAAAGATGGCCTCTTAGATTCATCTGATCACTAGGCTATTGTTTTGGACCACTGGTCAGACACAACAAGAAACATGAAACCAAATGAATATTGATGGAGAAAAGTTCAGCTTAGAATAGCTACTGATAGTTATATGAAATATGGGGCATTTCACCAGTTTATTTTGCTGGGACATAATGACCTAATGTACTTAAGAGTATCTTCAGTACTTATATTGCATGTCTTTCCCAGTACTAATATCTGAGAGTCTCTTCTAAGGAGGTGCTTCATGAAGCCTGTCTGTATTAATAGTGCAAATTGTTGTCTTCACTTAGGTTTAACTAGCTCAAAAACCATTTTATGGGCAATTACAGCGTCACAAAGTAATAAAACAATACAGTAGAACCTAGTAACACATCCACATTCAACACATCATATTATGGCAATTACTACAGTTACACATAATAATAATAATAATAATAATAATCCTGGAGTTACTTTGTCTGCGTGGGTGACCAGGACCTGTCAATCAAAGTCAGTGAGGTTGCTTCTGCTGTAGAATAAATGTAAAGGGGTTATGGTGTTACAGGGGATTGTTTCACTTTTGACTTTCCATGTGGCAAAGTCCAGTGAGTGACACATATGTGGTAAAGTCTTTTTCTGTACATGTGCTTGCTGCAGGCAAGGAGCTGCACAAAGCTGATGTCTGTCCACATGCTATAGATCATATGAGCATCACTTTTAAGAGCATTAAAGAGCAGAAACCTTTTTTCACTCTTGTTTTTTAAAAGTAAAAATGTTATTAATTTTAATTAAGAAAAAATAATCTATGTTTTACTGAGATGATATGTTTAAGAGATGAATTAAACCTACATACTTATTTACCAAGATACTGAATTACATTATATTTATAATGATAATTACAGTACACATGTACATTTGTGTAAACATGTTAAACACCAAAATTCATATTAACATATGAAGAAGAAGAAATAGCTGGAAAAATCCACATGCTGCAGCACCTATTTAGCCTGTCCATTCTTGTTATCTAAGTGTTGAAGAGTTGAGTGTTGCCAGTGTGACTTACAAAATGTCCTGTAAGCTTTCGTGCAGAGCGTGAAATTTGAGTAGTAGGTGGGAGTATAAAGAGTAAAATAAAATAGTTGCAGTGAAGTTTTCTAAAGTTTTCTTATATAAAATTATAATCTACTGGTAACACTTTCACATCATCATTTAATCATCTATTTCGGTTTTTTGTGTAGAGTTAAATAAACAACCAAATCAGTCTATTTATTGATTAGTGATGATATTGTCACATTACAGACAAACAAAATGTATAATGGATACTGAACCACTAAACCTACTGAGAAGGGGGCGTTACACAGTATGAGCTGAGTGGGATAGCTTCTTCTCCAGGCTGCAGGGGGGAATCTGGGGCTGCCCCTGGGGATGAGTCATGTCAGCAAGTTTTAGGATTTTGTTTTCCCAGTTCAGAGAACTCCTGTGTGAAGCAGTTGGAAGCGGTTGAAATGATTGCATGTACTGTATGTACATATATGAGGAAATTAAATGTACACATTGTAAACCATTTCTGACCAGCAGACAACTACCAGTACCTATGCCGTCATGATGTAAATTAAAGCAGTATCTGTGGGTTAATTTATGTCTGTAAAACATGTTTAAAGATTAAAGATAAACTTGCAGTCTGTACAAAGTAAAACTTATGCACAGCCTGGTTATATATTACATATTGTAGGAGTAGTTTCCATGGAGATGTGTCAACATTTGCAACAAGACCTGAATGAGGAGTGGCAAACTCCTACACCTCGGTTTTTCCTCTTGTCATATGCAGTGATATATTTTGGTATTTTGAAATGATGGATTAGTAACTGAAACTTGAAAAAAGAGCAGATTTATGTTTCTGTCTGATCATCTCATATGGCTACCCTAATGTGTTATACTTGGTTAGATTGGTAGTGGAACTTATAGGCACAAGGGCAAACACTGCCAATAGATGTGGCCTAAGGCAATGAGGTTACTACTTATAATTTTAAACTAAAGTTTACAATACAACCGCCATAAATGCTCTGAAATACAACTTATTGTATGTGGTGCATGTAGAATGCTTGAAGTATCTTTGCATGTTACCCAAAACCATACACAGACACACTGAGGAAAAGATATGTTTCAGTTTGGTAGGCAGAGGACCATAGCATTTGTGTTAAATCAAAGTAGTGGTGTAGGAGGCTTTACAGCAGGCTGCAGCACAGTGAGCTGTGATTGACTATATAGGCTCCTTATTTGGTATTTTATTCCGCTGAAGGGTGTAGAGAAGAGACTGAGGCTGTGTCCAGGGTGTGTGGCATCACTACAACATCAGCCAGTGTCTGCCTGCTGAGGAGAGAGCAGTGGGAGGAAGTGGGCGAATATCAAAAGGTGAAAAGCGGACTCTGCTGCAAAGCTGCATCCAAATGAATATGATTTTATCTCAGTTGCAAGTAAAAGGTCTGTCTCTTTTACCCCTTACATAATCATTTGTTTGTACAAGCAAAAACAGGAAGCCATTTGTTGTATTCACAGTACTGTTGGAGTTTGCAGTCATTTTTGTGCAAAACAGGACCAAGAGTCTGCCAAAAAGTAGGCCGCAAAACAATTATTCAAATTGTGATAATGGTAAACACTTTCAAATAACAACTCCTCAAGCATTTATGCTGATTTCATCTGCAAATAGTGACATAAAATACCTGTGAGAAAAATGAAACAGCATGTGGCTAGCTCCTTCTTGCCACACTAGGTTCTGTGCTCTCACTGTTAATTTTTTTTCAAATTATGATAGGTAGCTGATCATAACACAAGTACTTGGGTAAATAATTCCTTCCCAGAACTTCACCAGAAACAGCCCAGGAAATGATTTTATCCTTAAAGCATTAAGCTCAACAAAGTTTTGTAACTATATCAATCAATCAAACTGTGACTGACAACAACAAAGAAATCAAATAATAAATCAAACTCGTGAAAAAGAAATAGTCCAGTTATGTGCTACGTCTCCACCTCTAAAAGTGGGCTTTTAGAGGATGCATGCAGTCTGTGTAAAGACAGCATGCCTGCATATTTACAGTCACATGCTGTATGTGTTTTTCAGGTTTCATTGACCATCAACTTATTCTGTCATTTATGTATGAAGGTATGTTGTTTCTCTTGGCTAGCAGCTCCAAAATATTTACACTTCAAAAGTTATTGTTACTGTTACTGTTAATACAGTAACTTGTGACAACAAGCAAATCAAATCACATGACATGAAAACTAAATTCAAACAGCTGAGAAATAAGTGTAGCCAACTACACTGTTAATCTGTGATTGTAAAGGGAGCGAACTACATTATGCTCTTGATCATTATCAGCTCTTGCTTGCCTGCCTAACAATTATGAGAATCATGATGGTGTCTGATAACTTTGTAGCTACATCTGACTTAGCGTGTTTAGAGACTGGTGGCTTGTTTTATTCAACAAACATCTGATGTCAGTCTTTAAAGATCAGTTCTGGAACAACTCAGAGAAATGTTAATAGTTCATTGAGAACTTTTCAACTGTGATCAAAAATGATCAAGGTGTAACTGTATCCTGGTTACAGTTACAATCTAAAGAGATGGTAATTAGAATACAGTTACATTGTTGAAATCAGTGGATAGTGTTTATTCATTCAAATCATTGTCTTCATTTAAACAAAGATCTTGTTTACAGCAGATGTCTGACTTTCTCCTGATTGCTTGTCTCATTGTGTGGTTATGTACATGTGTATGATAGTGAATAGTCATTGGAGTGAGAGCTCTTATCATCAATACAAAATCTTTGATCAAAGCTCAAGTTTTTGTCATGTCAGCAAACTGGACAGAAAGCTGCAGGCGACAGAGAGGACAGTGCAGCCGGACTGATGGGGGTAAGAGTCAGGATGAACAGTGAAGAGTGAAGGTGTCGGGTTGTGTGCTTATAATGCTTCTTAATTATGATGCCGGTACACTGTTAGCATCACTAGAATGAGTGAACTAGTTGGCTCTGATAAGCTGCTGATAACATTTGAGTCTGTTTTACTGTATATACACATTCAAATATTGTTTCATGTGTGTAGAATGACTTTGGTTGCATTGTTTTAATTTTTTTTTTAATATTTTGACAGCATTCTGTTGTATTTCTGTTTCTCTAAAGAGAATAACAATTATGTGAATGCAGTCAGCTGTAACAATCTTGACATTTTTTATTGAATGTTTTATACCATCCCCTGTAGTAAGCAGGGGGTGATTGCTGCATTCAATCACTTAAAATGCAATGTAAGTAATCCAAGTATGTAAGATTGAGTTATGTAATGGAATACATTACAAATTACATTTTGGGACATGTAATCTGTATTCTGTAACTGAATACTTATTATACTCTACAGTTTGCTGCCTGTTGCTCTTTCCTTCCCTGTGGCATTAGCTAGCTGTGCATTGGTGTGGAGGAGGAAGGCCTCATTTATTCCAAGTTATGCAACCATCTTGGGAAAAATGCTGGCCAGGCACTGACTGCAGCATAGCAGCAGAGCTGTAACTTAGCAGCCAGCAGCATAATGCTCTCCCAGAGAGGGCACAAAGAAAGGCTTTCCTCTCCATCCCCACTCCCCCAGTATGTGACAGGAAAACACATATTACAGGTTACATCAGGTGCTGACAGAAGCACATTTTGAAAATATCCTGTTGATCGTGCAGTACAATAACTGTTGCATAAGATACAGCTCATCAATGTTTAACAGACGTGCAGTGTTAGCTAAAGAGGCAGTATTTGCATCTTTAGAATTTATTGTCCTAATTGAAAAAAATTCAGATCTGCATGTTAGCTATCTAGTGAAATGTCACTGTTAAATGTTACAAGGGCTTGTTTTGATTTTTGACAGCCCAGAATGATACTGATACTGTTGTGGGTTCAGATGTGTGGTCACATGACTTCTCACTTGAAACCTCACCTCAGGCAGATAAGCTAGAGGCTAAAGGTGAATCAGTTCATCACATTGTAAGTGGGTGGTACTGTCCAAGACTGAGGAACTCATCCTTCTCCCTGATACTGCCTGTAGGCTATCTACACTTGGCCCTATGACACAGCTTCCTTTTTTTCTTTACCAGTTTGTTGAGCCTGCCGGCATCCCCTTCCTTGATGCCACCTCCCCCGCATACAGAGAACATCACACTGGCCACTACATATTAGCAGTAGGGCAGTCTGATGCAAATATTGGATGACACAAGCCTCCTCTGGCAGACACTTGATATCTGTTTGCATTGTCAGAGTAAACCAAGATGTTATATGATATGAACTCCCATAACTAACTGTACCACCTTCACATTCGTGCTATGGCTTGGTGGCAGGTGTCACTGGCCTTCTGCTCTGCTCTGAAATCTCCTACAGGCTACTTCAGTTGCCAACAAAGTTCACTGCAGCTCAGAGAGCTTTAGCTTGAATATGGAGTTAAATTTCAGTGCAGATTAGATGTCTGCTCATCTTGGGTTCATTTATATTCACTTAAGGTATGGATTAGCTCATAGTGGATAAAGTTTTTCAAAAATGTCAAGCATATTGTCAGTCTGTTCAGGTAAAAAGAAATATAAACGATTTAAAAACAGCTAAAACTACCCTTGATTCAAATTCATTATAAAGCAAGGTTTGGTTTAGCAAAGGTAGTCCTGAATGTATCTGTGCATTTCAGGAGGAGTAAATGTAACGTAATAAATTATTACTCTGAACCACTACACTGTTTTTCTTGTCACCCTCAAAAAATGATGTGACTTGAATGGAATGAGTTGATAGCTGGAGAGACTAATCTGGGTTGAAAGATTAGTCTCCAAACAGCTGATTGTGTGGAAATTAAACCATCGTCATCTTCATGAGAGTTTATGTAATCGGGATCCTGCAGTGATCATTGACAGAAAATACAGATTAGGCTGACTGTTTACTCCACGGACGAATACAGTTTGTGCCTTCTAAATGTGTACTGCATATTTGACGATATTCATGTTGCCATGTAGTGACACATTGCTGCATTTGTCTGATTCTTACAAGCAGATTGGTGCAACGTTTTTTAATTCCTTTAGTTTTCTTTAATCACAGGGCTTGTATAGATGCAGGTTGCTAATTATCTATTAGCAACCTGTATCTATACAAGGAACTACATAAACAATGATGACTTGCATACAGCTAGTTGTGCCAACCAGGCTGGGACGCCAGTAGCCCAAGTAGATATAAAGGTCATACTGCCCAGATTATACTACTAAGCACTGTATTTGCTCTCAGACTGGGCTGGTGTAGGATTCTGGGACTGATAGGTCAGAGAATGGTATGATTGAGATTATTTACTTTTCCTGTAACCCAGAACATCAAGATCTACCCAAATATTTCAATTTTAAGGAAGAAAAACAGGTCACTGTCTGAGAGTCTTTTGACATAATACTGTTTCTCTGACAGTACAACCAATCACTGTATTGTGCTTGATCCAACCATAAAATGTGCTAAAGTACCATGTACAACCAACATGCATTTATTTTAATCCAGTGTTTAAAGCAACACAACTTACTTACTTACTGGGAAAATTGCTCTTGGGCTCCTCATATATTTGGAAGGTGCCAATATTCATAATCAAAAATATTAATCGTGACAGGAGCCTCCAGCATGAAGAGGGTAAAACATGTATTTATGTACACACTGATGAGACAGTAAACAACGTCCAGCTGATTTTATTGATTAGCTAAACCACCTAACTTAAATAAAACTTGGCTAATGAACATGTAACCCGCTCTTTCTTGAGGCCTGTCCCCTGTAGACAATGCCCTGTTACTCTGTGCTGTGGTTTTGATGGAGCGTGGATGTACTGTAGCTGGGCCATTGTGCAGGGAGACACAAGCAGCAGATGCAGGGTTCTGGATTGTGGCTGAGACCTTTAGTAGGACTTCACTGCACCAAACATACAGTCCATCTTTTGTGAGAACATCACAGCTGAAACACCCTTGCAGAATAACAGATCACTACTTTATTGCAGTGATGACAGAACAGAGTAAATTACTTGTGACTGCAATTAAACCAAACTGTAGTTAAACATCCTATTAAACACCACAGATCAACATTGTGAGTTATCTATTTCACTAGATGAGTGGTTTTAGTTTATAACGTAGAACTTAGAATTATGCAGGGTGCCATCGATGCTACTGTCCTTGCAGAATAACAGAGAGCTATGAAGGCGCCCTGTGCCAACTTCCCATTAGAACTATGGTGTCCATGGAGGGGCTGCTAGCTGCTTTCTGACCAAAATGACTGTGCTACTGTGCCACCCAGTGGTAGAACCTAAACCAAAGCCTTACAAACACAATCTGGCAAGTAAAAAACTTCACTAACAAAAAGCATACAACATAGAATCTCAGCACACGATAACTTACTAATCCAGTTCAGAGAATAACAAGCTACATAGCTCCATGTTAAAGCTGCCAGCTAACTTAACCTCCAAGCTGCTACAGTGACATATGCCTGAAATATGCCATAAAGCACGTTGTGTAGTTCCCTGTGTATTCCGACCTGAAACACAGAGTTTATAGTGGTGGGGCAGGCACTGCCCCTGTCAGGCTGTGAAGGAAGGACCAGTCATACTGTTATGAGATAATATGTCAAAATTATTTTGTAAGCATTATTTCAATAGAATAAACAACTTCGTATCACAGGAAAAACTGTGTTGCATGGTATGATAATGTAGGCTCAGTTAATCGAATGCGCCTGATAACCACTAGATGTTGGCCTACATTATACTGTATGTAACAGACGATGTCTTGTCAATGCACACATATACAGTACACACTCACTGTGCATTCATTACTATTGTTAGCTTCTATTTGACACGTTTTGTTGCCTGAGCAACCAGTTGATGTCATCTACTTCAAGGCAGTGAATTGGCGAAATAGAGACAGGGGACTTACTGAGACAATAGAGAGTTATGATGGTGGAAATGAGAGGAATGTGGGGAACAGAGAAGCATGGCACTATACTCAATATAGAGTGATAATTATCTGTAGCACTACATCAATTCCTTCCCGTAGTCACATACACTGTGTTCCTACATTAACCAATAACCTCTCCAACAACACATAACATGATGACAAAAATGTGTGTTTATAGTGTTTCACTGTAGTTAAACCAATATTCAAAGTAAGGCAATGAAATGACATCAGTAATCAGTGATGTTTAAATGAAGTTGCTGGCAATATCATGCAGCAATGCTGTTTTCCAGCCTGTATTTATTGAAAGACAATAACAACTAGGTCCACTTTGAAAACAATATTATGAAAGATTAATTTAAGATGGTATATCAAGCATCTTGCAGCTTCAATTCATTTCCAAATCACAGCACAGAAGACTGTAGTTTATATTACAAATGAAGCCACGGAGTTAAGAATCAAGAGCTTGATCATATTACATACTACAGTATATGTGTCTTTTTTCCCTCTGTTTTTAAAGCCGGGATCCACCCGAAACAACCTTGAAAATCCTATTACAGTTCCTGGGTTTTCAGCAGTGGTTGCCATGACAACTGTGCATTTTATTTCTGGCTCCTTTGAAAATGGTGTGTGAGATCAGAGATTCCAAACGTTATGTAACACAATGTGGTACAGACTGGGGTTTCCTGCTGCAGAGAACTTTAAGTAATTAATTACAAGGGAATGGCATACACTGAAGGCGCTTCAACATTATCTGCCTGCTTTACCTTCCAGCTTTTGTCACACATGGGTAATATGTAGACCACAGCTATCAAATGTTATGCAGAGAGCTATGGACAGATTAATAATGCTTCTTATTTTGTTGAGGCGCTGTGTCTTGTGAAACATACAGCACATAAAGCAAAATCTGTGTGCTTGACAATAACACTGGTAGTGCCTGTGACAATATAAATTATAATTAACATCTAATCAATGGATAACAATGGATTATCTTTAATGGGGTTATAAGACAAACTGACTTTACATCATGTCAGGATTTAGCATTTTTGTTTGTTAGAGCATGTTATTATTTAGGTTTATTAAGTCATAATCAAAATAATTACTTCAAAAACATCCAATTAATTATTTTTTTTCTTTTGACTGTACATGTTTATTCCCCTCTGTTTTTTAAATAAAGAATGTATTCATAAAGCAGAGGAAAGAGCTTGCACTGGTTATGTTATAAATATCTGCAAAGGTAACTAGAATACATTATATGAAGAATGAATGATAGATGTCCCTATTAATTTGTGGTTTCTCAGTTTTATGCTGGAGTAGTTTTTAACTCATAAAACTGATGCTTTTGACTCTTTTTATGTCCCTCTGACACTGATTATTACCCTCAGGTGTTGTAGACAGCATCCTCAAATCTTTGCCACTGGAAGCGCATATTCTTTCAAAGAGACACACACACCACAGTATTATTAGTAATCAACTACTATAGAACATAATAACGGTCATATGAAATTAACAGACAGACAGAATTAATTACTCTTAAATGAGAAAAACTCATGGGAGCCTGACCAGTATTCACACAATGGCGGAGCAAAATTGTTGGCTGACCTTTTAAAAACCATGAAGAAGCTACGTCATTTTCGTCCTCTAAAAGTCTCTTTGAAGATAAAAAAAAATGCTCCTTGTGATTACTACCCAGAGATGTGCACATCTCTTCCAAAATAATTAGGCGTACAGGTAATAATGATAAGCTCTTCACTGCAGGCCTTGAGAAATAATAGATTTTCTGACAGACTCCAGAGAAGTTAGCTCAATTAGTTAAGGGAATCATCCCTACCACACAATTGGGATGGGATCTGGGGCAAAATAGGCTTTTACCTTTAAAGTGTAATTTCATAATCACAGCTGTTGCTCTGTACTTGTGTAGTCTGATCTAGGCAATAATTTAAGATTAAATAAGAAATCTGTCCAAGTCTATCTCCATACTGCACTGTTGTATATAAAAAAGCGGTTTAGAGGTTATGTTATTATTATTATAATGCCTGCTATGCCACATTTCTGACATCATCAGGTTAATTAGTTAACATGGTCTGTCTGAATATGTATTTTATTCTGGACAAAGCATAACAAGAAAATGAAATGTACCCTCATAGTTCACATACAGTAAGAGATTTGTAATCATTAGAAATGTCAGATGGATATGAATTCATCTGTCCTACTGATGTCATTACAACAGCAGCAACTTCAACTCTTCAACTTCAATCACAACAATTCTATGTATCTTATGTCTTCCATCTTGTCCCCCCTCTCTGAAACAGACCAGAAGCTTTCATCTTGGTCCCTGTCTCGACAGTTCAATGAAGGCAGACGCCCCCCTCCAGCCAGGAACATGAAGGGCTTATCGGGCAGCCGTTCCCAGCACCAGATTCCTTTAGCCCATGGCTTGGACTACGACCCCCATGTCCATGACATCCACGCTCACCATGGCTCTGACTCCCGCCACACGTCCTACCTGCTCAGCCCCACAGAGAGCTGTCCCATGGACTTCCACCACCGCTACTCACCACGCAGCTCCATCCACTCTGACTGCATGATGTCCCCTGTCATGATGCCCCCAACTGCTGCATCTGATCACATCTCCAGCAGCACTTTCCCTAGAATGCACTATAGCACTCAGTATTATGACTCAGCTACACGGGACGACTGCGCTGCCATTACAGCCTCTGCCACCTCCCCAGCTGTTGCTGCGGCTGCGGCCGCGGCAGCTGCCTCTTCCCACCACGCTGGCACCAAGAGCAACCGCCTTCCTGCAAACCTACTGGACCAGTTTGAGAAACAACTGCCACTACACCGTGACGGCTTCCACACGCTACAGTACCAGCGCACCTCCACCACCACTGAACAACGCAGTGAGAGTCCAGGCCGCATCAGACACCTTGTTCATTCTGTCCAGAAGCTTTTCACCAAGTCCCACTCCCTGGAAGGATCATCCAAAATGAATGGCACAAAAGGTGATATTATAGGAGGTGGAGGAGGAGCAGGGGGTTATCACCATCATGGTCACCATTCCACTAAACATGGTAGCAAGAGGAGCAAGAGCAAAGAACGAAAGCATCGCTCTGGTGGGTGGTGGAGCTCAGATGATAACCTGGACAGTGACAGCACCTACCGCACACCTAGTGTAATGTCACGGCACCATGGGGAACATGTCAGCCACTGCTACCCAGATTCCATGCACAGCCACCATTTTGGAGACCTGTCACTCAAGACCTCAAAGAGTAACAATGATGTCAAGTGCTCAGCCTGTGAGAGCATGGCCATGGCACCTGAGGGGAAATTCATGAAGAGAAGCTCCTGGTCGACGCTAACAGTTAGCCAAGCCAAGGAGGCCTATAGGAAATCATCACTTAATTTAGAGAAGCCCATGATGCATACAGACCTCAAGTCTTCGCGGACCTGTCACTACCTGCAGGTTAGTGCTACTTTTTTATAGATATATTTGATGGACAAGAACAAAAATATAACAAAAATAATAGATATGGTTTACAAGGAGTAACTGAAGGTTTTAATTTTATTTAGCAGAGCCTTACCTAACTGCAAATATAGCTAACGATAACTGAGATCAATATGCACTGATCTTCATTGTGGCCCTTCAGAGTAAAATGCAATGATTGATGTATTGACAATAAGTCCTGCCAGGGAGTTTGCTCTCCTGGGGGCAATTACAGTGTCCATGCATGTGAGAAGTCAATATATTTAACCAGGATTCCCTTTGTCTGGTCACCTCAGGGAGCTATTGTCTATTGAGATGTAGGGTTCAATTGAGGAAAATCAATGTCATGGCAGACAGCACTGAGAAAAACACTGAGCTACACTGCATTGTAGGAAACACAAATACTTTGCGCCTTAATAGAAAAAGAAATATCTTGTTCAACTGGAGCTGTTGTAGTAGGTGGTTCACATTTTTTGGACCTCTATCTTTGCTATCCCACTGACACTTGATTAGTTTACAGGTGCTGGCTTATGAAGCATAGTCAACAGCCAAGTATCTGGCCTTTCACCAATCGGTGGTTCTTGCTTTTTCATTATTAATATTCAGCACCCAGCAATTGCTTATTCAGTGACTCACAGTAGGTACAGCATTAGCTTAAGGTCTTGCTGCAAATAGCTTGACATAAACGCAACTGATGGTCTACTAATAGTCACATGATCACATGGATTCCAGTGCCTTCAAAAATTTGATTTAGACTCAAAAGATGAAGCATCATTAGGCCTTCAGATATTTGTGGATGGGCTATATGGATGTCTTGAGAACACTTCTCCTGGGTAAAATCAGCCAGGACTTCCTTCTCAGTCTACTGTGAAATGGTTGTCTGTTTGGATGAGAAGAGCTCAAGTATTAAAGCCTGCCTTAACTCCCAGAAGATAATGGAGGCCATCTACTAAAATTGTACTATAATCTTTTTCACTTATTGCCCAGTTAGAGTTGTGCTTGTATCTCAAACACACATGAACTTCAAATGAGGGTAAATAGCTGCCCTGTTTACTAATATAAAATGAATTTAATGGTGCTATATTAATATAAACCTTTAAATAGTTCTTTGGAAGCATTATTTCAAATGGAGACTATGTTAAAATTGCCTGATATATGTGTATTGCTGTGTGAAGTGCACGGTTTCACAAAAACTGCAGTTGTTTGTGCGCAATTGGAAGTCTCTGTCAATAAAGAGGCTCTCTAAACTGGCATTTGACAAGCTTATGTGTCAGCAGGCAGAGACCCTGCAGCTGCCACATGGGCACATTCAGCACTGAGCGTGTACACAGGGAGCCTTATTCAGTGGAATAAGTGACAGGAGGCCTTCACAGAAGCTATGGTCAACATGCTGCATGCTTGCCAACTTTTATCTATTTAATGCTGGGTCTTTTAGGTCTATGTTTACTGGTGATGAAGAAGACAGGTCTGCACTGTTTGTAGCAAGTGACAAGTTGGCCTTTTAAGCCAGCAAAGGTAGGGTAAAGCTAATAAACAATGACTGCTAGACATGATAAGAACAACTCAACATTGCTGTCAAAAACCTTACAGAGAAAAAAATGCAGGGCTGAATTATATTCAGTCATTTACAGCTATAAAAAAATTATTTGTACGCTGCCAATGGGGCCCAGTCCATTGGGATAATGCTACAATCTATTCAATAATATTTTAATAATTAAAAATAATTTACTTAGTATGTACCGAGACACTTAGATGTAAAGTGAAAAGTGTTATCTATCAACAAAAACAAAATGAAAAAACACATAAATGGGAAAAAACACAGCTAATTGACTAATTTTGTCAGATTAAGTTGGGCCCACAAAATATCGGATCTGTGCCTTAAGCATGCTGTAAAAATGAAAAACTATACTAAATGTGCATGTGCAAGACAAACTATATACATGTTCAACCATATTGATTCCAATCAGTTGTCTTAAATGTGCAATATGTTCTTCATTGTATAAATTTAGTTCTCACAGTGCTTTAGTTGGTAATATGTCTCTTAGAAGATGATGTGGAATTTTAGAAAGAAGAAGAAACTCTGATTCTACTTAATGTCTCTACAAGAGCATCCATTGTCACAGTCCTTGATTTGGTGTCACTAAACTTTGATTTGGTGTCCTGCAGATGTTCAGTATGTGGCTATATTAAAAAAATATCTCTTGCACTTCCTCAGTGTTTGTATGCCCTAATCAGCCAGCATTTATCTATAAAGTACATGATCCAGGCAAAATTATATAGACAACTGGGTTATAGTCTTCCTATCTGTCAATGGTGTTCTAACTTTTTATCCATCAAAAGCCAACCACTACCCAGCCTGCTGTAGAATGTTTCAGACATCTACAAATTAGAAATTGACAGGTCAGTGTTAGTGCTACACGGTGTTATAGAATCTCTTGCTGCATGGAGATGATGATTTATTCCAAGATTATTTTTTTTTTATACAAAGTACCAAGTAACTAATGATGGTGTAAAAGCAGCCTGTCTGCATAGCTGCCTCAGGGCCACAGCGGAAAAGGTTCTTTCAGGTGTATCATCAAATGAGCAAAGAAATAAGATAATGCTAATGAGAAAGCGCAGAGCTACCATGAGTGATGGCTGCCTTGTTAACCACAGCCCCAGGTGATCAATGGATGTACATTAGGAGTAAAATGATTAATCAGTCTTTAAGGCTGATTAATATACTTTCTAGGCAATAGCTCGTGGGAAAAGATAAATGTATGCATAGCAGATTACTGTGTGTGATAGTTTTACTGATAAGTCTTTTTAGATGGCACCTTTCCGACTTATGGTTGGTCTTTAACACACAAAGATGCTTAATTTGACAATATTAGCAAATTCAAGAAGCATCATTTAGCTTCCTGCTGCTGTTGAAAATGATTGAAATGTATGCTGAGGCAGAGCCACACTACAAACAAGTTCATTTGGTTTTAGATTCAGTGGAGAGCTCCAGTGGCATATGGTCTAAAAGCTTTAGAAACCTTTTAACTTCAAAAACAGTGAAATGACTGTGGAAGCCAGTAAGTGTTATTAATAGCATCATTAATTAGTCCATCAGACTTCACCATTGTTGCTACCTTCCATATAGGAAACATGTTTATCTTAAAGTCGTATTTATGCTGTATAGTCCTTCACCTATGCACACTGCTTAAGAGGGCTATCAAGTCTGAGAGGATATGGGTGGTAAAGTAAGGGCTGAGAGAGACAGACAGTGTGAACCGAAGTGATGGAGAAGGTATTAGGTACTAACTCTGGGTGCATTCAGCCAGTCTGCCTTCTATTTGAATAGCTCAGCAAATGTGGCAAAAAACTGCCAAGTGGTATAACTCTGTAAATTGGGTAACTGGCAGAACATTAAGGACAGGCCTATGCCTGGGGCTGTTGTTTCAAGACTGCCTTGTCCACTGGGACAGCTGCTACAGCTGCACCACGCACTGACACACTGTTGTACTTGCTACATGCCTAATCAATATGCTGCCAGAACATTTAGTGTGTGACACACTGCCATCCTAAAGCTCCATCCTCAGAGGAAGAAACCACTGTGTATCTGTGAAGAACACTAATTTTGTATCTCCATGAACAATTTGACTTTGTCAATATTAATCATAGTTCAATCAGGGTAAAACCAGACAGGCTCAAATGTAAAACAGCATCCTCAGCATGACAACCAAAAGCTTTGAAGGTAATTGCTTTTGAGACTTATTGGATGTACTTTGTATGTATGTATGTTTATTCCTGTTGCATCAAAGTCCAATTTGGATCTACTTGTTATTAGTACACAAGCACATAGACATTTGCAGCTATACACAATCCAGTGCTCAGTAATTAGCACAAAATCACTTAATCACTGCTTTAATCTGGCTGCTGTTGTGTTAAGAACAAGTCTTTGGTAACAGTTAATATAATATAAACACTTAAACCTATCATGTCATGGCTGCATTCTTTAATTGTAGTTTCTATAAACACATTCTCATTCTTCTTCTTGAGTCTTTAGGGACAAAAATGTCCACCTTCAAAAAACTGCTACATTTTTTTACATTTTCTTTTTTGCATAGACTGCCAAATATTAAATTGAATTTTATTCCTCAAAAGTATATAATGTTTGGTAGGTTTGAGCAGGGCTAAAGTTGTGTAAGAGATTTATGTAAAAAAATAATAAAAAATAATCTGTTTATAGCAGTTTTTTGGAAGAAGACATTTTTGGTCCCTAATGATTCAAGAGGGTAGTAAATTAAAGTGACGCCTGAGGGTTAAGAGCTTGTATGAATGTATTTACAGAATAACAGTATCTTTAAAGCATAATAACAGCTTTAAAAGTCAGAGCCTGAGCCTCAGAGTATGAATGGCATCATTTACTATGCAAACATACAAATGCATCACCCTAAAGTGGAAAATGATACTGCAGTTGTATTTTTCTAAATTACCTCCAGAAAAATGCTGATCAAAGTTTTTAAGGGTAACTTAAAGAGTTTAATGGATGTCCTATGTTGATTCCTATTCACATCTAAATCATATTGAAACCTGCGAGTGGGTACCATTTAGTACCAGTTCTTAACAAGACAGGTAGTACATATTCTCGCTGTAGGCAATGTACCAAAAGTTCCAGGGTTCTCCAGGGTTAGGAAGAAGTAGGGCTGGGAGATTATCAGTCACACAGGGAGAGTATCAATCTCTGGTCTCTTATCAAAGAGATATTCACTTTCGTTCTTTTGCTTTGGCCCATCTGTTTTTACAGGACTTTAAAACCTTTAACCCTCAACCTATTTGGTTAGGTTTAGGTGCAAAGCTACTTGGCTATGGTTAGGAAACTAAAGCCTTTGTTTAGGTTTTCCAATAAAACCTTTCACTGGAGCTTATGGCTGATGCGTGTTTTAAGATGTGTCCTCCACAAAGTTTGTTTCTCAAGTTTATTTAACGCAAGTACAAAAATAATAAGGATCCAGTAAACAAAAATAATTCACTGCTTGCATGCTCAGAAAAAAAATTACAATCATATAAAATATGACTAAATTATAATAATGTAAACATTATGTATTTTAAATAATATCCAATCATAAAATTACTAGTCATAAATGACTAAAATCAAATTGCCATAAACAACAACAACATCTATTCATATGGCACCTATAGCCTTGTCATTAAAGTCCTGGGCCTTCACTTACACTACCCACACACTTCCAGCCAGCAGCAGGCTGGCTACCCAGTTTTTATGTTTATTCTAGACAAACTGCTGTTGCTGCTGTCTGAAGCATAAAGCCCACTGCTCTTAGTGCAGCAGGGAAAGACCTTGCTGACAAAAGGTATTTAGAACACAAAATGGAACAGCATTAACTGAGGACAAGCTTAAATCACTGTGACAGGAAAATATTGCACTGTAATGTAAATCTAATAGAAATTCTTCTTCTCTGCTTGCACTAGTCTGTCTTGTTTGATCTAGACACAAGTCCTATACACTTGGCTTGTTAAATACTGTGGCTTAAATGCTATGGCGGTTATTAATTTTAAGGATGCCACAAATGCCTGTTCACACTGACAGAGAGAAACTTGCAGAGACTAGAAACTAGAGACTAGAGACTAGTGTAGAAAAGCTTAAGCACTGGGCTTGTTTAATTTAAAAGTTAGGTTTTGAGGTAAATGAAGCCGAGGTGGAGCCTGAGACCAGAGCAGTAGTTTAGCTTAATTTTCTGTGAAGTAAAAAAAAAAATTAAACAGCCAGGATTTATCCAACTGCTTGTTTGATACACACTCCTGTAGCTAATTGGGCCCCATTATACTTGCAAATGATGTCTCACTTGTACAGGTCTAATATTTTGTCTCTTAGCACAACAACCTACTGTTACATATGTACTACACTATTATTCAAAGGGTGACCACAGATTCAGGCTCAAGTAAACACATTTTTTCACCCTGTGAGTGTGAACGCGTATGTAGTATTTAATGCAGGTATGTTAATATTTACAGGTTCCTCAGGATGAGTGGAGTGGATATCCAGGTGATGATGAGATCCCATGTCGGCGGATGCGAAGCAGTAGCTATGTCAAAGCTATGGGGGAGGTGGATGATGAAAGTGGAGACTCTGACACCAGCCCTAAAACATCTCCACAGAAGGCTATACGGCCAGATGCTCTTGTCCTCAGATCAGTCATGCAGAGGCCACATTTAGACTCCCAAAGGTAGGCCTGGCTGTCTAGCACAGTATGTCCACACCAAAGATACAGTATCTGATGATTTTCATTTTTCATTTTTCTTAAACACCAGTAAATGATTTGTGGGAGCTCAGATTTCATGCTCAAAATATCAGTCTGGCATCCGATGTTGGCTAAATGAATATTGATTCATTCATTCATTGATGACTAGGGTTTCATGACATCAAACAGAGCAGTCTTGTGTTACGTGATGTCTTAATGTGGGTTTGGACCTTTTGGTATGCTAGTTCAGTAGTGCCCAAATCTTACAGACACTGTGTCAAATCCTTGCATCCTTGCGACATTTATGTATACATCAGACTCAAGACAGTTGATATAGCTGTTTAAAAAACCCAGACCGTACTCACAAAAGCATTGCAACGGGTTTTGTATGTTTATGATGCCTGCAAGATTAATCTTTTGTTAAAGTTTTGATTCAACATTAAGGCAGTTTTGGAGGCTTTGTGGTGATGTTAACAAAACTGTGTGTATTTATTGTCCCAGTTATCTATACAAAATAACATTTGTGTGCTGAGAGTTCCAAAGTTCACACCCTGACCTTACAACTTAGCTTATGGTTGCTCAGCTTGTTTTTCTTCAGTTTATTGTTCTTTGTTGACTGTTTGTTTTCAGGCAGTATGGCTTTCAGATTTAGCCAATTCTCTGAACCAAGGGAAGCGTCATGCATCCGTCATCCCTTCTGTCACTCAGTGCTATTTTTGCTTCCATCATCTCAGCAGGGTTCTGATCACTCCTGCTTTTGTCCAAACAAAAAAAAGCCTTCTTTGTTTTTAATCCTCTGGTGGAGAATGTAATTATCTGTTATTACTGTGGCTCTAAGCTCTCTCTTTGTTTTACTAAAAAAACTACAGCCAAGCATGACATGCTGTCTATAGTTTTCAGAAGGAAGAGATACGGTTTTCTTACCAACAGTGGGAGCTGCCCTAGCACTGAACAACTCAAGTTGCGGGAAGTAGTCCACAGACAAATTCTGTCATCAAGAGATGAGTCATTCAGTTTGGACATTTAGGCCACATCCACACGGAGACCAAGTTGTTGTCGTTTCCAAATCGTTTTCAGTAAAGGCAGCATCATTTCAGTGTGTTCACACGTATTCACACAAAACCCACTGAAAACACTGTGGTACATATGCCAGGCCAATGAGTGGTGCTGTAACGCAACCACAAACATGCCAAATACAAAAAAAGACGACATGGGTCATGCACACAAAACCTATGCTATGTAAATAACATGGATCTAGAAACATAAGTTATTGTCCACTTGCTGTTTGGTGTGTTAGTAGAGGAGCAGACGATTTTGCTGTAAAAGCAATAAGTTCAGTAGTTTGTTGTTACTGGAGTAAGCACATGTGGGTAATCAGTCATCGTTTCAGAAAAGCTGCATATTGGGCGTACACATGGCAACATGGAAACAGCGTTTTGAAATGTATCCACTCTGGGACCCGGTTTTTAAAATGTAGCATTTTCAAGCTGCTTAACACTGGATCTTTGTGGATAAAATGCCAATACCATAAACTTGTGCAGAAACGCCCGTAGTCGTCTCCATGTGGGCAGAGCCTCAGTCATAAATAAGGCATGCCCCAGCCTATAGATGTTAACCTTCATTCAACTAGAGTTATCCAAACATGTTCCATTTGTGGCTTTTGAACTGTGAAGTCATGTGTGTCCCTACCCCCTGTCCTTGTTCAGCCAGGGCTACCACTTGCAAACAAGAGATATGCGGCCCCACCCTAGTGTCACGTTGGATCCTGCCACCACCTTTCATCCCCCGCCCTTCCGCTCTCGCAACCAGAGCTACATGCGTGCCGTCAGCACCCTCAGTCAGGCTAGCTGCGTCAGCCAGGTGAGTCTCAAACATATCGATCGTGCAGAAGGAACACCTGCAGACATGAATAAGAGCTTATGTTGTTTGTAGAAGCTTTGTGTCAAGTGGACTACAGAGTAATTACACATCCACAGGTGTCCATACAGGTCCACAGCTGATTGATAGCCTTTAAAATTCTCTGGGCCATTTCAAATGAAGTCAAAAGGCAAATCTTCTAAAATACAAATTTAGAAATCAAACTATCAGTTCTACTTCATCCTGATGTCTGGAATAATTTACTCATAGGTCACGTAATCTTTGATATTACCTTACACAACAATGTTTTCAGTTATGGGCCTTTTTAATACCTGTTTTTTTATATTTAAGAACAAAGAAAATCTTCTATATGGACAAGGAGACCATACACAGCTTACTCTTGTGGGTGCTGACACCCAGTTGAACAACAGAAGGAATATGGCTGTTTTTAGGTCACACTGAGTCATAGGAGGCAACTTTATGTATTGAATTTAAGTCTCCTACTCAGACTCTGGTTTGTCTTTTATATATATACATCAATTTAAATTTTAGTAAAACAACTTACAGTAATCAGGATCTGAGCAAGACAAGGTATGATTGACCAGAAGTGGTTAGATAGTTGCACAGTGGCATGACTTTGCAGTAAGATCTTGACATCCACACATTAATTTATCTTTGATCAGCTACAACAGTTTTTTTAAATTGCTAAAACAGAACAGTTATTATGTATTTTTCCTATTTTTTCCTATTTGGTACTGTAAGATTAATTAAACAGAATAGTAAACTTTGTTTCGGAAATTGTGGTGAATTGAATGCATTATAACACAAACTGGATATTTTTCTGATTGTTTTGTGCTATCATCTGCCCTTTTTTTCATTTGATCTGACATTTATTCAGTTTAAGGTCGAAAATGACAGCGGCGTTTCCTTATGCTAACACTCCTTCATATTTGCTGTGCAAAGGGGAAGAATCAAAGTGAGAAAGAGAAAGGAAGAGGAAAAATTAAGGACTGCTATTCCTGTTTTTGTCTCTCAGGTGAGTGAGACTGAGATCAATGGCCAGTTTGAGTCAGTTTGCGAGTCCGTTTTTAGTGAAGTAGAATCCCAGGCCATGGAGGCCTTGGACCTGCCTGGTTCGTTCCGCACTCGAAGCCACAGTTACCTCCGTGCAATTCAGGCTGGTTATTCCCAAGATGACGACTGCTTGCCTTCAATGACATCCTCCACTGTCACTTCAACTCTCAGATCCACAACAGGTAAAACAATCCCCCCCCTAAATGAGAGAGGGCTTAGACTACATATCCTCATACATCGTATACATGCGTACAAACTTGGCATACCTACATATGTACAGTGGGGAACCCTTAAGCTTCAGAGATGCCAGGCTGAATGATACTAGTTATTTTTCGTTCTTTTTGTATTTATTTTTTAAGGTACGGTGTGTGTGTGTGTTTGTTTTTGCCACTGCATACTCCCAGTTGTTAAGATTTGCTTGTGTGTTACTTTGCACGATTCATGCATTATTGGCCAAGCTTCTGGTTGGTCACCTGTGGTGTTGCCAAGCTGTAAACATGAATAAGGGTGGGAAGGTTGCATTTTAAATATTTAGGTGGCAACACACGGCTATGATGCATAATATCCCAACACAGCACAGCCACATTACATGGCATGCCTAAGAGGAACAGGCCCAACCCTAAGTATGTTAAACTGTGGTGTAATATATTTATATGTGTTGTGTAAAGCGTGTGAGATACTTAGGGAGGGGTGAAATCCAAAATGGGCCAGGGGTAGGGGAGTGGTAGGTTGTTGACATATTTGTATACACTGGGCAAACCATTCACCTGTTTTCCCCCTGCTCCATCACATAAGTAGATATTTTTCTGACAGACCTTGTAATACCTCATAAAATATAAACAACACAAAACATCATCTCAAATATTAATAACCAATTTAAGGTAAGTCAACAAACTCTAGTAACAAGAACACATACACATTTGCTGTTTGCACAAAGGAATGATGATATTATGCTAGACTTCAAAATGTACAGTTCTAAACATTATTGCTGTATTGTGTTGCATTAAACTCAAGTTTTGAGCAGCAGGCTCAGTCAGAATGATTATTATATGAATGCTTCTAAAAGACGCTTAATGCTCAATTATCATCCACTATCAAGCTTACAACCGAGCATTAAATATTTGATAGCTAGCTACAACTACTACAAATGTATGACTAAACTCAATGTGTTATTCAATAGAAATTACAAATCTTGTCAAACATTCATGTTTACTACACAACATGCAAGGATTTGGAGATTTTGTGCGACACAGTGTCAGTAATGTATCCATTAATTTAGTATTTCAGGTTCTTTGTGCAAACAGTAAGTAAGTTCCAGTAACTCCCTCAGTAAGTGTTTTTGTGTTTGCCTGAAAGAGTAAAGCTATGAACCCTATTGAAACATTTTTTTCCACTACTAACGTGCATTTTTAATATTATGACCTTTATTTTTTTTTATTGTTTTTTGTACACTTTTCTGTAAATTTAATACTGGAGACATATGCTCTATTACTCATTTTGTTGGATTTGTTTTCTTGTAAATCTGGGGTTTTGTTTTTGGAATCTTTTCATCTTCAATTGGGCTTCCACCTACAATTTCTTCGAAGTGACAGAAGTACTGTAGATACAGGAGTGTTCTCCAATCCCACTGTCTTATTTGCTGAACTCTATTCATTCAGCTCTCTGATCCAAATCTGTCAGCTCAGTAAGAGCTAACCAGCTGACTGTAGAACAGTATGTTGTGAAGTTTTTATGAGGATTAGCACAATTCATCAATTACAACGCCTCAGATAAGGTTGTAGAATCCCAGAGGAAAGGTTTCCTCGATGTTAATTAGCTATATAAAATACTGTCATCTCCCATTCAAGCCTGTAAATGCTCTTTGTCTTGTACTCTCTGCACTTTTTTTGAGGGAAAAATGGCCTTAATATAAAATAACATTTAACATAGCAAGGCCATTTAAGAAAAGCACTGATTCATAGAATCATGTTTTACATTAGTGTTGAGTAGTACTTCTAATTAAAATGTAAGCACTATATGAACCTAACCCTGAGGCTAGTGGGCCCTTGAGTGGGGAAGGAACCCCATGATGCTCCATAGGGCAGACGAGCAGCAAACCCCTCTCCATTTGACCATCCATCTCTTGAAGGATAACCAGAGGGAAAGAACAACTGGAGGCATCAATGATGATTGTTGCAGGTATTTTAATGTTGACACGCATACATATATCTATGTATATGTGTGTTTTTGCACTGCCTTCTCAATAAAAATAGTGAATACATAGAGTTTATATGTAGTTGGTAGAAATATCTCGGTATGTTATGATAAGTAGCCAACATGGTTCAAAACAACTCATAAAACCTAAGATATGTTGATTGATCCCTTCTTAAAACGACGATACCTCTGAAAAGTGATTACAATAAAAAATGTGATCCTGGCTTTTGTGAGTTGTTTGCCTTGTCTCTATTTTAAGTGTTCTTAGACCACATTGTAAGTGTAAATGTATGAGAGATGTACTTCCCAAACTTTGCAAAATGTTTTCATGTCGCAACCATAAAATAGCACTGAATGTTATCGTATTGCCACTGTCTCCAATCATATGTGAGAGCAGCACCTTCCTGCTGTACATGTGTGAACTTTATTTTTTCTTTCCGTGAATTTGACTTATTTTAAAAAGGCCACACGTGGGGAAGTCTAACCCTTGGCTTTGAGTTTGTCAGCTGTCTTTGACTGTGGGATTGCAGCCTCTCCCTGGTCCAGCCCTCACCGGGTTACTGCTCAACATGGTCTAATCAGCCACCTTGGACCTGATGCGTTCAATAGGGTTCATATCTGCTTCTTGTGGGCCCAGTGGGTTGTGATGCTTCTACTCCCTTTACATCTTTTCTTTTGCACGGAATGGCACAAATTTTAAGACACTGAGAAACATCTGACATATTTTAAGAAAAGGGTTCTCAGAAAATGAATTAATGATTTGACAATAATTGATGTATATAATGCTTAATTCAACTCTTTGTTGTGCTGTGCAGTGAAAAGATGGAAAGAAGCCTTGAGATGACTGAGAAGGCAGTGTAAAAACATCATGAAAAGCCTACAGTATGTGAGTTTATCATAGACAACCATTAGTGTGTATATTCTGTACAGGCTCTTGACATACTCCATCTCTATTTCTAGCAGAGGTGAAGCACTTTGGATTTTTCCTAAAAAATAAGCCAAAGAAAATTCAAGTAAAGTAACAGTTAACTTCACTGACAATAAGCTCTTAATACATCTTCCACTAACATTATAAATGCAGTACCTTACGTGCAGGCACTAACACTATGATCTATTATTGAACCCTTAGCTTTTTCGCACCAAATCAGTGGATCTGACTTTGTATTGTCTTTGGGAGTCACATACTGTATGTTTTCCATAGATATGTGTTTGTTTTTAGTTTAGAATCCAAAACCATGCTCCAGCTGTTCCTTTCACCTGTCCTTCTGTTTGCATATTCACATTTTTCTTCCAGAGGGATATGATGTTGTGGATAGGACATCTTTACTAAATGACGACATGATTGAGGATGATGATGGTGCTAGCTCCTCTGCCTATGCGGAGCTGGAAAGGCTGGAGAGAGAGACTGCTGCTGCTCGCAGCCAGCACAGTACTAGCTCCACCGTAACAGCCATCTCTGTGCCACCGGCTTCCCCGCCTTCATACAGGGTCCCTACTGCATCACCAATAGCCACCTCTGAGCCACCTGTCCCTCAGGCCATTCAGGCCTTTAAAGAGTCTGCGAACATGGTTGCTGCTTTCAACATGCAGTGGAAAGATGAAATATCAGCAATGCGCTATGAGTTAGCAGAGCTTCGCAGAGATGTCTGTGGGGAATTAAAAACATTCAACAGCAACTTCTTCAACTTTACACAGTGCTACAATATGTGGACTTTATGCAGGGAGCCTTGCAGTGACAGCACTACACAAACAGATGACAGAGTGTCCATAGGCATTCAAGCAGGTTCGAGCTGGTCTGTTCGACAAAATACAGAGGACAAGTCAGTGATGTGCCAACCAGAGCCAGCACCATTCAGCATCATGGATTTGATGGAACCACCTCGGATTGAGATTATAGAGGGGACTCCTGAAAGCACGCCAGAGGGATCAGGCAGCCCTGCAAGTCCACTTCCAATAGAGGACTTTCCATGGGAGATCAATAAAAAGCAAAAGGCTCATAAGCAGCCAGACACAAGTGGCCACACAGGTGGTCACAGAAGCGCCAGTCTAGAACTGTGGAGCAGGAAGTACACCAGTGGGCCCATGTCATATCTGTCTATGTCATTCTAATCATTTACATTCAACACATATTGTAAAATTAGATGAGGGAGCTGGGTTAAACCCTTAATATTCATCAAGAAAAGCAGGGCAATGCTGTTGTTAGATGTCCCTTTATGCAGACAAAGAGTCTGTCCTCTCTTGAACAGATCACAATATTGTTCAAGCAATCTTTTAACAAGTGTCTTGCTTAGCCATGGAAGAAAAAGAGATTTGTTTTACACCAGAAGAAGGTGACTTAAGAATGTGAGACTGTGGCTGATATTCAGATCCTCAAGTGCCAACAAGTGCAGTATCATCTTCCCTCTACTGTTACACATGCAACCATCATAGAGAAAGTAAATCTGAATCTATATATGAGGGATATTTACAAGATAAAACAGAAATCAGCCATTGTGATGTGATGCATTCTTTGGTCTGTTTCTGCACATGAATTTGAAAAGCTCTTGTTCATTCCGGTTTCTCTTTCTGTAGAAACATCTTAAGCACCTAAATATACTGAAAAAATACTGTGAATAACTTTATAAACCCTAGTTTTTTAATGAATAATTTAAAGAAGAATACATTATTTAAGAATATATTGATATATAATTTACTTTTTAGTTGTTCTAATCAAAGCATTCCTTTGCCATGGCTTTCATCTATTTAGTAGCCAGCTCCATCTGAAATGGGCATTTTTGCAAATTTCCAACTTACAAAAGTGTTCTCAGTGAGAAACTGATGAACCCTACAGCTGGACAAAAAAAGAGGACAAAAAGAGATCAACTCAAATTCCCCAGAAAAATAGTAAATGTCTTATTCTCTGAAACACTGTGTGAATTGCCTCTGAGGACTTAGTCCTTGACCAAAATTGTTTACAATTAATCATTTTGACTAACTAAAATGTCTAAAAGCACGTGTAACAACAGTAAGGGGATTTCATGTATAAATGTATCGGCTTCAGTTCATTCCTGCACAAACTGCATTCATGTTCACACTCTGTATATGTGTATAAATGTACCATTCTGTATATAGAGAAACTTATATTCAATACTTGTACTGTTTGCAGTTACAAACATACTGTGTTCTCACAGCACTGAGAGGCGTTATAGTAGTAATTGTGGTTGTAAACCAAACATGGCACTTTTTGCAGTCTTTGAGATCTGTCTTCATTTTGTTTCATCTTGTTCATCAACCAGCTGTTTTCATGGTCATAAGGAAATTGGTAGACAGTGTTTCGCCTTTTGTTTTTGATGCAGTGGAGACTGGACATTCCTAAATGTTTGGTAAAGTGTCTTATTGATTCACACTACATTTGTTTTTTATTTTAGAAGATATACTGAATTCGAATTATGGTTTGTAATTATATTTAGAGTTTAAACTAAATTTGACCAAAGTCACAGTTTTTAAATGTGTGCATGGTGGGCTATAAGGCAGTTTATCACCTCTGAAAGATAACAGAAACATTGGTCCCATAAGTAGACAATCAGAGCCGCTGAGGGCCTCTACCTCTTTGACATGTCCCCAGAGGTGCAGTATAGTACCCATGAATGTACTAACACCGCCTCACTAGTGATGACTTTGCTGGGCTTCTGTCAAATTTTAATGGATGGGAGCCCTCAATCATCTGCTACATTTGGCCAACTGCTCATTTTGTCCGTTATAATAGTTCTGAATAGTTATTCATTAGCTGCTGACATTCCATTCAATCACTCACCTGCTCCATTGACCCACTATAACAACATGGCGTACCAAAGTCAATGCTGAGGCGCATGGAACTGAGGCCAACCTCAACCATACCACGTTTGACAGTACATATGTTTGGACGATCACTACAGCACAGGACCACGGAAAGCCTGTATGTATCAGACCCCTGACTGAAATGTGAACCTTTCAAAAAGACTTTTAATAAAGGAAAGGCATTATCTCTCACTTTATAAAAGAGAGTGGATCTTCTTCCCCTTTTTGCACGACCAACAGACAATATTTGCAGAAAAAATGGCATTTTGAAAGGATGCTATTTATGCAAAGGTTCTATTAATTAAAGTTGAAGCCACAAAACAAAGAAGTCAGACATTTCCTTTTTGAGTTCTTGCAGTAGCTTTACTACTACACACCTATTACATTAAACCTGAGCTCAAATGCCTCACTAAAGGATTCCTTTGCCAACGTAATATGGTACGGAGTATGATTATGTTAAGGCATGTTTTGCTGGGATTGTTTTTAACCACAATTCTAGACTTGTGAGGTTTTGACGCAAAGTATAATATGTACGGCGCAGGTGCAAGTGTGTTGTTGTCATTATTGACTATTTGCAATAGAGAATAAGAATTTCAAATAACGAGCTTCTAACCTATTTATTGTTGTTATAAACACAAACCCAATCAGACCAGTGAAAAGCTGGATTCACATCATTAAGTTAAGATTTCAGAGAAAGGCATATGACTGTGACAATATTAAGCCTATACTCATTTTAATATATTTATTGCCTGTTTAAATGACTAAGAGGGGATTGCGGCAGCATTCCTTACTTACATTTTTCCCGTTGTTTGGGGAATGCAAACTAATTCAAAGGTGCTGAAGACTGGCCAGTCATGATGTCTCCAATCTACATTCATTCATTCTATGCAAGTCCTTTGTTTATTGCTTTTATGTCATTTAAATCTTTGTATTTACTGACATTAGGTATTTATGTTATGCCTTCATGAAAATCATAAATGCCGGAAATAGAATTTCAGAAAAAAAAATGTTTTTTTAAAGAAGAAAAAGTTATTTTTGCATGAGCTTAGGGCAACACTAAAGTTTGTTTTAGTGTTTCCTGAAAGTTTTTTTTTGTTGACATGCGTCCCATTTTAGCTTATATGTATCATAGAATCTAAAGTTTGTGGATAAGATTTTTGCTATGTAGTAGCATCCATATGCTTAGCAACATCCCAAAAACATTGAACCAGAAAAAGGCCTGTGACATTATAATTGGAAATGCTGTAGAAATGCTTAGCATTCTTCTAAATTTACAATTGATGTGAAAACTGGGGATTGAATCATTTTTACTTCACTATTTAGTCCAAAGAAAAAAATCCTTCCCTTAAAGCAAGTCGAAATGTAGCAAAAGATCTATACAAATCTAAATATTATTTTACATTTATGTGTGTCAGATATAAATAGAGAAAGCGATATAGGAAAAGGGTATCTACAATTATTTTTAACCATGCAACCATATTTTGTGTAAAGAAATATATAATTATTTGCAAGAGACTCTGAACTGTCTACAGCATTTAATGTGTTACAGTATATAGTCAATTATTTAATTTTGTTTACATTTTGTTGCCATCCAGAGATGTGATGCAACTACTGTGCCAACCCTGTAAAGTTCAGTTAAGATGAATAGGTTTTCAGATGGAATCTGATTTCACCTGAACCTGTAATACTGCTTGAACATAAATCTTTTTCTACTTTGTCTCCTCTTCCTGCATTTATTGAGAGTGTCTTGGAGAACACATGCTATTCTGTTCATGTTCCAATTTTCAGGGATCTCAGACTGCATTGCTAAGTGAATCAGATTTTGTCCGAATTATAAAGGCTCCTTTTGAAAACCATAGTTTAGCCTGAATTTGTTAAGCTTATACTTATTTTGTTGAACAAATGAAAAAGTGTGATGATTTTTTTCTTTTTCTTTTGCATATTGTGGTGTTTCTTGTGAATTTTCATTTGAAATTTGTTTGGCCTTATGTATTTTTCATAAATTGATATAAAACAATGGATTAAAATGCATATCATGTTTATGTTTATGGTACTTTAAATGGCAAAATGGGGGTCATAGCTTTACAATGGCATTCAAAGATAACTCATTTACAGTATACACTTTGTGTGTCCAGTCTACGCACATTAACACGCCGCAATTACACAACATGGGTTTGGTGCAGTGTCTTTTACTTTGAAACTCTCAATATAGTTTGCTTATCTATTAAGCTATCACTTTTTGTTTCTGTTTGTTTGTTTTCCTTTTTCTTTTCCCCCCATTTTAGGCGTCCGTAGCTTAGCTGGGGGGCGTAGAGAGTACGGTAGGTCCGGTAGGGAACTGCTTTATTATATATTTTATTTGTATGTTGTTAATACAATTCTTCATACATTTTGTCTGACTCATTAGCATGTTTCACTTCTAAAGATAAGATCTATCATAAGCTGCAGATCCAGTCATGTTTAAGTCTGTATATTACATTTAAATGTTTTCATCTCTTTCCACAATGAATCCAGTGTGGAATAATCAGGATTATGTAGTTGTTAGTCAACTACAAATCATGTTATGTCGGCCTTGTGTTAGTACACTGCCATATTTTGTATAGAGTCTTCTATATTCAAACAAATATGACAAAAGGTTGAATGTTCCTTTTAAAATCTCCTGCAGAACATAAGCATACTTTAACAGCAGTGTGCATAAATCCTTTTACAAAGAACATCAAGATTATTTATTTGATTTTCTTTTCTTTTTTTTAATATTACAGTTCTGTTCAAAATCCATTGGTATAAGCAGTGATTCACTTTCTTGCTTTAACCATTTTATGCATTTCTTTAGGCGAAGAGGGGAATGAAATCTGCACACACTACTGTGTCTTTATTTTAAATATCCTGGCATGCTACAAGACAGGTTATGACCAACATAACAAGTTTGTTGTACAAACCACCACAAATCAATGCTGCTGTAATATTAGTAAAAACATAACTTGTAAGGTATGTAGACAAGTCATCAAACTATCATTAGTACCTAAATTCTTGAATCATCTTCCATTATTAGTTTTTAAGTGCCCAATGGCAACTGGCACCTTTCATTCTTAGGGCCCAGTGTGAAGAGCCCTCAGAAAAGAAAGATAATGAGACATAATGCTCTCTTCTCGTTTTTTATTTTTTTCAAGCAATATCAAAAATATATTCTACAGGTAGTTTGTTTAGCTATAAAGTTTTGAAACTGCTGCTAATGCCTAAGCACATAGTAAACACTGATAGCTGCGGAGTCCACAATATCTTTGTGCTTTAAAAAAATCACAACACATGGACATGTTAAATCCAAGTTTAATATCCCCAAACAATGAATCCTGCCTGGTTTGGGTAAACCCATGACTTCTAGCACCACTGTCAGTCCAGGATACCTATGCTAGGAACGGCCAAGCAAATTGTGGTTGTAATGAAAACATTAACATGTTCTTTATTTTTGAATGGATCAATTAACTTGCACTAGCAGGTGAAAGTAATGTTATTTTTGCAATCAATTAAATGTGTGTAGTATGTGAAAGCTGAAGAGTAGGGTTTTAGTTGAATTTTAACCCATTTCACATCAGAGTCAAAGGTAATGAGCAAAAAAGTTCCTTTACAGCCATTGATTTGTATTGGTTTGTTGTAATACAATCATACATGAAAGGTAAATACCACCTTGCATCCATGGGGGCATCACCACTGTATGTATATATGTATGTGGCTCCAAAAATATGCTTGTTTTATTGTAAAGAAAAAAATTATTTAAAACGTATGTTCCAGTGGAGGTACTGATACACACCCGCAAGACCTGCTAGTCGTCTAACGTCAAATCATCCATTCATTTACTCATTCATAATTCATCCATTTTCACTAGTACAATAAAAATTAATTCTAGGCATGAGGAAATTTTCACCTAGGTTATGTAAAGCAACATGGGCAGAAAAAGCTATACTCTATTTTGCAAAGCACAGTATTCTGTTTGCTTGACAGAATTGAATTTTACTTGTGAACACATACTTTCCATTCAGGTTTACAATTCTTTGATCAAATAAATCCAGGTGAATAGTTATTTTAGAATGTAGCCTGACCTACTTTTTAGGCTACATGATACATGTATCAAACAATGTGAAATCGAGAAAATGGTTTCAACCTTATTTTTTATGCCTTTTTTCTCTGATGCCTGTGACTTTTAGGATTGCATACATTGCATAGATTTGTTTTATTTTTATTTTTTTACTTATTGCTTAATGCAGTCTGGTACCGAAGAATGCATCATGACCTAATAAACTTCACATTCACTTTGTTACATCTTCAGCCCCCATGCTCATGTACGTAGCTCCTCACTCATTGCACGTCATTAATCCACAATCCACCCTGACCTGAGTAAGAACAGCGTCTTACCAGCCTCTTTGCCAGTCTGAGCTCGCAACAATGGCAGGAACAGCCACTGACACAAATCAAGGAAATTGGACGGAGAGGAGACACTATCAGAGCGCTTTCAACGATTTCTAGAGGATTTTAAGTCTTTCAAACACAAAGGAGCAAAAGGTTTGAGAGGTTCTTGCTGAAACAGCACAAGATTGAAGGTCTGTCAAATATTTTTTGCACCAAAACTTTAGGTGGCAACTTACATCAAGTCCATGTAAGTACCGTAGCTTCTTATCATAAATACATGACCAATTCTGTATCACAACAATATATAACAAGAAAAAGTTAATATAATTTAATTTTTCAGTGGTTATAAAAGCATTTTCTATGCAGTGATGTACATGTACTTCATGTGTGACCTAAGCTCACAAGGCATATAGAAACCTGGTTACAAGCTAGGTACTCATAGCATTCTGTTTACGATTTGAAAAATGGGAATGTAGAAAGTGAAACGTCATGCTCCACATGCTGCAGACAACACCCATTTTAAAAAACTTCCCTTACACCTGAGGCAGTTTTAAAATTAAAAAGGGAACAAAAAATTGTCTTGTGTTTAAAAAAACATGTCCTTTGTCTGGGTCTCAGTACATTTTGTCTGACTTACTGTCTAAACCTCATTTTTCTTATCTCTACAAAAATGCCACTTGACAGAGACATTAATTTTTCAATTCAACCTTGTGTGGCATTTAGCTGCAGTATTGTAGTGGAGTGGCTAATTCAGTAATTCTTCTTAGTCTCACTTTCTTACCTTTAATACTTCAGAACATACAAATGTTCTGTGCCTCTTTCAGGAGACACAACGTTCTATACAATATTTGAATATGTACTGTTTACTTTTATAAAATTGTCACATGCCACAAAAAATAATAATTAAAATAAATAGATTCAATATTGATTGGGATTTTATTTAATTGGACTTTTCATATTTATGCTAATGTTTCTGCTCTGTGTCTTATATGGATGTATGTATGTATAATATAAAAAGATAGAGCTGTCCGTTTTCAGATTCAGGTGATGCATGCTGTCTCATGCTGTCTGTTTTACTGCACTAGTAACTTACCAACTGACACAAACCTGATGGACTGATCAAGATAGAATGTTTGGTCGCCCTCTTAGGGCAATGCAGATGTGACAAATCCCCACAACCTTGACAACACTTATTGAATTCTAAAAATACAGCTAATTATTTAATTCAATTTCATTATCTGTTGCTGCTGATGGTTGTTCTACAAATAAGATATTTAGTATAAACCTGTAGGTCTAAGTCTATATAAATATTGAAATGTACCTGGTAATCATGACCTTAATCTTAATGGATGTTGCCTGTGTCATTAGAAAGCCTGTATATTGAGACAGAAACACAGTCGATGACAAATTATTTACCAGATTAGTGATCTTCTTGATATGATCAAGCAGCATTAGTTTGATACAATATGACTGTAATCTGTAGCTTTAAAGTGCTAAATTGTGTTTCAGTCCAAATTCAGCTCTTTTCTCTCAAATTCTCTCTCTTCCAGCTCTATCCATTCTAAATCTGAAAAAAGAGTGATGTGATACATCCCTTTACTGTAAACCCAACATGCCTGTGTTTCTCTCTCACCTTGCTTGTTAATGAGTGACTTGACTGCACAAACAAAGACATCCTGTAAATATGTGTAATGAGCACAAACCCTGTTGTGGGTAGGTATGCATATGGAAGGATGATTTCCTGGTGTGCATTTGTGTATTTTTGTGTTCTGTACCTGCATCTGTTCTAATTTTTCTTGCTTGCTCCTTGCAGGGATTCAGTTTCGTCTCCCTACTTCCTGCAGTGTTGACCGTGCTCAGCCACCTCCAGGTACCAGTCCATATCCATCTCTTCTCCTTTCTGCCATAACAGCACTTATCTTTGCAGATACATTTCAGTTGCAGTCATAAATCCACGGACATGGCAAAGGTGTCCTGATATTGCTGTACAAACAAATAAACAAAGGCAATTTCTGGTCACGTAAGATAAATAAGCTTCTGGCATAAACAAACTGCTTTGTTTTGTTAGGTTGACTAAGGAGGTCAGCTAATATGCAGTTAGCTAAATCTTTGAAAGTCCTTTCATTTCAAAGCACTTAAAACGTGTCTCTACCTGCCGCTCATACGTGCTTATTATTTTTATTTCTAACAATTCAATTTCCGATATGAAAAATGTAGGTACAACGCAACCCTCCTCACCTACTTTTAGCTAACTATCTCATGTTACCCGGATTAAGACGATTTTATAGCAGAAAGCGGCTGTACGTCAGAATCCTCCTGAAGTGCTCCAGCAGCAGAACTCCTCCTCCACTTGTTGGCGAGGTATACTCACGAACAGGTCTATCTCTCTTAACTTAAAATAAACTTTTACGCTCCCGATACCTCGAAATGTCCCAGCACATATGCACGTGCAACAGATGGCACGTGCACACACGGACGGGCTACATGTTCTGACGTTACGCCGTACGTAAACGTAGCGGAATGAGCGGAACAGCTGAGCCAGTGAGCGCCTTAAAAAACGATGTTTGTTTTACTATTTCCATCCATATAATCTAACGTTAGAGGTTTTTTTTGAGCAATCAGTTGTTCACATTTATGGTTAGGGTTGGGTTGCCAACACTGGTGTCAAAGTGTGCACAATATTTTAACTTAATTGCAGATAACTTCAAGTCTATCTTATTGTAAATAAATATATTGGGATATAAAATTAAATTTGGTGTGATGGAAGAATGCAGTGAAGGCTCCGACTTATATAATTAATTCAGAACCATATAGTCAAATAGCAGCTCCTCTAACAGTTACTGCTTTCACAATGTTCCTCTTTTACACTCATCAAACTTGCAATTAATACCAATAGTTTGTTGCCTGATACCAACAACACATTATTATCACATTGAATCACTAATTTTAGGACATAAAATGTCAGAAATAACTACAAATATAACAGAAACTACTTTTATACTTAATTATTCAAAGCAGTTGTAAATCGATTTCCAGACAACTGACCAATCAGTTCATTAGGCTTGGCAGTACTCTGCTGGTCCCATTCTTACAAGCCATCTGTCAATCCATGACCATTGATTAGGAGTTAAAAATTGACAATAGAGTGCTTCTAAACTGAACACTGGATATGAGCTATATATCTCCAAAAATGGGGTGTTTTAATCTGCATTGTGATGCTGAAAATCTCTGCTGTAGCTGATGTTTTTTAATTTCATAAACTACCAGGGTCATCACTGACTATTTGTAATGATACAAATTAAATTTAAGCAGCAACACAGTTGTATTGCATGACATTCACATCCATTTAGCCTTGGCTGCACTTCCGGTGTGTGTAGGTCTATTTAATGAACTGCCCAGTGCAGCAGTGCTGAACCAAATTGGTGAACCAGCATTGTATTTTCTTCCTCCTTAGAGCTTTAGATTCTTCTTTCCTCGCTGTTAAGGAGTCGCACCACATTGACAGTAACTGCTCTGGGAAATGTTAATGGTGCAGTCCACAGATGGGTCTGTAGTACACTTTGGAGACATGAAAAGTGTATCCCAAAATTGTACTTACATGCAGTACAATCAGTAATAAAATGCAAACTTACAAAGAACCAAGTGGTGCTTGATGTCCATTGAACCCCTGCTGAATTCAGCTTTAATAAATGCGCTTTGGGAGCTGTTCAGTGTCCCCTTCCAGCTCTTCTTATCACTCTAACACACTCCAACTGCACTAAATCAGTTAAGTTAGGCAACTGATAACATCCACTCATATATCCAGACTGCTAGGTGCATAGATGTTCTGTCACCAGATAGGAAGTACCTGTACAGTTTTCTTAGGGGACACCTAGTGTCCTGTCAGTGTTATTGCAGCATTGTTTGTTTTCTGTTAACAGTGGGGGGGCTGTTCTCTCACCCTATAATGTAATGATGTGACAGTCAGGTCGAGTCAGCAGATTTTGTATTTCCACAAAATCACATTGTATAATCGTGTCCACAGCATCTACGTGTCAATGTAATCGTACCTACGGTAAATGAATGAAATGAGTAGTACTGACTCACAGGCTAAATTATCATTGCCCTGTGGTGTGAGTACAGTCATTACATCTGCAGAGGAAATGTTAGGTTGTTAAGTTGTTTGTTTATTAAAAATACAGGAGACCTGTGCAACCTTCCTGTAGCATCACTATCAGGCCGAATTAATGGTTTTCAAGCAATTCAATCCTCTGACTCATTGCCTGTAAATACTCTCTCTCTGTGCACTTTAATGCTGACAAAGGGATGCACCTTGTTGTTTGGAAACCCCCTGAGGTTTTAATGATAAAAAAGTTTGATTTTATGGTGACACATTAACATTTTAGAAGGTGTTTCCAAACAAAATGGGATAATAGGGATAACATAATAGGATTTCTTGATCAGTGACAAACATGTACAGTGGTTCATCTCTCTAAAATGTAACAGAAACCCACTGCCCCTAAATGACAATGTCATAAATCTAATGAAGATTAGACTGTTACTATTTAAATTGTTTTATATATTTTAACATCTTGTTATGTTATATGTTGTGCAGAGAGCACTATCATTCAGGTTTTTTTTAACCAGCTCCAGTTTGTAAAAATAGACAGAATGAGTTGTGTGTTTCCTAAGACACTGGGCTTTTCATTTGGTTTACCAACCTGTTCCAATTTCCTTTAAGTTGGAAGGAATTCAAGTTTGTGGCTGGATTCTGTCCAGCAGCATGTCCTGTGGATTCTCATTGCACTTAGTTACCTGAAATCTAAAGTGTGTGAGTGTGTGTCAGTAAACAGAAGGTGTACTGCATGTTGAATACTGGATAATATGTATATGAATTATAGGATGTGTGACTGAATGAGAGACTTTGAAAGTGTAGATGTGGAAGAGCTGATCATAAGCTCTGCGGGGGGTGAATGACTGATATCTCATCAGGGTCAATACGACACAGTTTCTAATCATTCAAGCTGTGATTTATACTCTGATTCCTCTGTGCGATTCATTTAGATTCCTCATCACTTAGAAGGTGTAAAGTAAAATACAGACACATACACACACGTCAGCCATTTTTACTCAAAGTGTTTGTGTTATACTGGCTCCTAATACTAATACGAATGTTAATTATAATACTCATTTATAAATGCATTCATATCATTTAGTTTAGGATTGATTTGTAAAAAAAAAAGACACTTTTAATTTTACATTTTTAGGGAATATTTGTCCAAGAGATAACTAGAATGGTGCAATTGTTTCCACTCTCTGATCCATAAAAACATATTTGAAAATCCTTGTTGAAAAGTTGTATGCTAAACAACGTCATGTTAAGTCATTGTTTTATTATGCCTTTGCAAAGCAAGAGTAGTTGGTACACTTCCAACTCTGCTCTGAGGTCCATCTGGATGGATTACCATCAAATTCTCATTTGCACTTGAAAGAGCAAATCTTTCCCATAATCCTTCATTGCACTCCCCCAATAAACATGGACATATTACAAAGCTGCTGCTGCTTTCCACCTTACTGACATTTCCCTCACTCTGAGTACTAACGTGCCCCGATGCCTAATCTTCTCATCATGCCTTGGGGCTCTTCGATCACACTCTCTGTGATGTGGGTGAACTGCAGCATCGGCCCTTGTCAGCTTTAGCCACATTTATCATTCTCATGTTTTTTTTTTATCCTCTACCTTTGTCTTGCTTTGTCGTCGTCCTCTCATCCTGCTTGTGCTATCCAGTGGTATCATATCCTCCCAGTTACAAGAAGACTCCACCTCCAGTGCCCCCGCGCACCACCACCAAGCCTCTTATCTCTGTGACAGCCCAGAGCAGTACAGAGTCCACCCAAGATGCCTACCAGGAGAGCAGGCATCCACGGGGCGGTCTGTGGACCACGGATAGCCTTGGCCGTCCCATCTACAGCTCCATGGACAGCCTGGACAGCACCAAGGCGGTCACTATGGCCATGGAGTCAGCAGCAAGCAAGCGGCATGCGTCTTTGGGCAGCCACACCTCTGTGCAGACATGCGACAAAGCAGTATTGGTGTCCAAGGCTGAGGAGTACCTCAAAACCCCACGTTCCTCTGTTGGGATACAGGTAATCTCATCCAACTTCTTCTGTCTGAGAAGAGAATAGATTTTCTGTAGAATGTTGTCATTATGGATCTATCTGTTTGTGATGATGTCATCCATTTTCTTAGACAGTATCAAAAAGAGAAATACTATTTTCTGTATAATCAGAAAATGGTTACGTCAGTTTGTTTACATGTCAGCGCTTTGTTGTCTGTGTTAACAGGTGGAAACTGTGACAGACTCTGAGACTGAGAGTAAAGGCCTTCCTCAGTTCCATTCTATAGGAATCCAGGTGGAGGATCACAAACGGTATGTGGTGCAAATGACACACACTGCTCTTATTTTAGTCTCTAGTGTGTGAGCTTAAATTCCATCACTGTCCCTGTTAGGCATGGAAGATTCAAGCGCTCCAACAGTGTGACAACAGCAGTGCAAGCAGACCTGGAGCTGGAAGGTTTTCCCTCCATGGAGGACAAAGGTCTTCAGTTTGGTGGCGCCTTTGGCCGCCACTCTGAGCCCAGCACGCCAACACAGTATGGAGCAATCCGCACAGTGCGCACACAGGGCTTGTTCAGTTACAGGGAGGACTACCGGCCTTCCAGCGGGCCCTCCAGCCCACAGCCTGAACCCTGGCTGGTGGAACCCAGTCTGGAGAGCACGGACACAGGCCGAGTGTCCCCCCTCCGCAGGGATGGCAGCTGGTTTATGCAGCTCCTTCACAATGAAACCAAGAGGTTGGAGGGGTGGTGCAAAGAGATGGAGAGAGAGGCAGAGGAGCATGACCTGTCAGAGGAGAGTGAGTGTCACACTTGTCAAACTGGCGCCTTCATGACATGTCCTCTATGATTGTGTCTTTTTGCAGTCTTCTGTATACCAGTGTGGCAAAGGGAACACTCTCAGAATAAGCTGTCATGTTGACTGAAAATGAATTGTGAGGCACCTTGTGAGCAGATTGGATTCTTGTGATTGACTGAAAAACATTTGCTCAACATGTTGGCTTTTGCCAGGCTGTCAGTGATAAAACCAGAATCTTCTTTCTTTTTGTGTGTTTCTGCCAGTCTTAGGAAAAATCCGGAGTGCGGTTGGAAGCGCTCAGCTTCTCATGTCTCAGAAGTTTCAGCAGTTTTACTGGCTGTGTCAGCAGAATCTGGTGAGTAGAACAGCGTCCCTGCATGCTGTTAATATGTCACAAACACAGAGGATAGGGGACACACTTGTTGAATGGAAGGTGCTTGGCCTGACGCTGCACTTGTGTGACTTCCAGAAATAGAGCACAGGGATCGATAGTCAGGCTTTCTCTCTGCAGCTATCGACCCCGCAGTAAACGAAAGGGGAATTCCAATAAGAAGCAGCACCTGTGCTGGGGCCGATCCATTAATGCACAGAGGCAGCAGCTTGAATGGGAGCTCTGAGTTTGAATAATGGACTGCCACACAATCTCACTGTTTAGCCATCATGTCACGTCTACTGGAAACTTATACCTTTTATAATGCTAACTATCCACAGAGTCAGCGTATATTAGAAGATGGGGGAGTTATGAGTAAGGATGTTTCTGCAGATACGGGAAAGAGGGAGAGAGGGAGAGAGAGGAGCAGAAACTTAATCACATCTTTCTAAAGTGCAGCTAATTAAAACAAAAATTGAAATGAAATGCATAACCTTGTGGAGGTGGTTGAAATCTGCTCTCTCATTGCCTTTTTTTGTTGCTCTCCTTTGGATGGTTTTTGCTGCTCTCTCTCTCTCTCTCTCTCTCTCTCTCTCTCTCTTGCTCGCTCTCTCTCCCCCATAGATAATAGGATGATGAATTAAGTCTAACATTGGTAGTGACAAGCCTTAGATTACCCTGAGCTTCCAGACGTGCCTGAATAAGAGAGAGAACAACTCTGTTTCCCTGCTGGACGGAGGGAGAACTGCAATCTGTGTCTATAAAAAGCTGTCTGGCCTCACATACCTGCTCTTGGTTTGAGCTCATCATGGGTCTAGGGTTGGGGACAGATAATTAGCCCTCCTATGAAAATGTATATATGTTCAAATATTGTTCTGCTGTTTAACAGAGCAAACGCATTTTAACATAACATTTTTGACAACACTCAAACGGTACCAGAGTGAATTTTATTAAGAAATGCCCCCTTATCCAATTTGCACTTAAAAGAAATAAGTTTAGACATGAGAACAAAGACAACAACATACTATGTGAGAGGTGTTATCAAGATGTCCAAAGAGAGTCAAACAGTGCAGAACAAGACTGGCAGAGGTAGGAAGAAAAACATTTAACTAGTGAGAGATGTGTCTAGATACCCTACAACAACTGCCAACACAACAGTCACTGATTAAACCAGTCTGGACCTGAAGTGTCAGAGAAGAAGTCACTAGAGTCCTGGATGGACTGCAAGGACCAAGAAAAACTCTTCTGCAGCCAGACAGGAGTAAGCTGGGGACAACCTGAAGAAGGAATACACAACTGGAAGAGTTTTATTTTGTCAGATGAAACACAACTAGAGTTCAGAACATGGTTCCCACAGTCAAACCTGGTGGTGGCAGTATAATGCTGTGGGGATGATTCAGTCCATCTGAACCTGGGAGTCTTGTCAAGGTGGAATAATGTATAACTTATATCTGAATACCCAGAAGGAAAACCTAAAGCAGTCTGCGGCAAAACTAGGTCTTCATCGCTGTTGTAACTTCAAACATGATGACTGTCCAAAGCATATGTCTCTTAGTGAAGAATGCTCCTACGAGAGCAAAGGCATTGTTATTGACTGGCCTGCACAGCCCTGACTTCAATCTGATTGAAAATCTATAGAGTGAACTAAAGACCAGGGTCCATGCCAGGAGACCATTAAACACCAAATATTTTGACCTTGTTATTATCAAGTTTTTGGGAATTTGTTTTCTGTACAAGGTACATTTGTGAATGTTTGGTTAAAAGTTCTTTGATCTATGAATGACATTTTCAGACGGGGCTAATTCTTTCCAAAAGTGGCATATAAGAAGAAATATGCAGTATAAAATAGAATAGAAAAAAAAATAAGATAAGGTAAGATAAAATAATTTACAAAATATACAAATATGAACAGAACAATGTGTTTAAGTAATAACAATTGTATGTGTCTGCCTGGTCCAACTCCAACGGGTGCCATGATCAACAACACACAAAAATGCAGATTGACACAGATCATGACGGATTAGAATGGATTCACAATGGCCCACACAGGTTCATGTATTTAATGAGGTAATAATCATTGTGACCTTCAGTAACTGTTCTCCACCATTATACAGCACACAATGGACTAACTGCTGCATAAAAGCCACCACTAACTGTACAGCCAAGGGATGTGTTGAGGCTGTGAATCAAAATTGGTGTTGCACTGCCACCCAGTGGTCAGACAAGTGAAGCAAATATTAACAGTTCTGAAATAATGTGGCACAAATACTCCTCATTTAAACATGACACAGACTGAGAACCACTTTGTGTCTCTTCAGGACCCCAGTGCCATGCCTAGACCCACATCTCAGGACCTGGCTGGATTCTGGGACCTCTTGCAGCTTTCCATCGATGACGTCACTGCCAAGTTTGATGAGCTGCAGCAGATCAAGAGCAACCAGTGGCGGCTGGTGGAGAGCCCGGAGAAGAAGGTAGAGCTGTTTGTCCCGAAGGTTCCATGCACTCATAAAGATTAGTCTCAGTGGACTGCAGATGGACTTTTAGACATATACACATTCTAAGAAGTGTGGTGCTTGTAGACAAAATCTGTCTGAAGCACATTTAGCTGGTAATGTGCTCTTAGAAATAGACAAGATCCCGATCCCTGAGGGCATTTGGAAAATTATCTTCATGCTACAGTTGCAAAGGAGTTATTTAGCTCCAGGAGTTAAATCTGAGCAGATGCTCAGCTCTGTTTCAAGACTAGCACAGTTTAAAGGAGCAGCACCTTCCCAAACAGTCAGAAGAGATGAATGTATGAATGTCTGTATGAATGTTCCTAAGAATAATGACACCTATAAGTGTTGCTTTTAAATGTTTGACTGTAAATAAAGCTGCTCAGTCAGTTCCAGTTCTGTTATACATCAAGTGGATCATTTTGTGTGAAGCATCGCTTTAACACTCTTTAATCACTTCCTTCTGTGTCCGAAGGAGCGGAAGTGGCCCCCACCTCTGCCGAAGAGGCCGGCCAAAGGGCGTGGTGGGGTGATGCGAGAGCGATCTCTGGACCTTCAGGACCGCCAGCGACAGGAAGCCCGCAGACGCCTCATGGCTGCCAAGCGAGCAGCATCTTTCAGACAGAACTCAGCCACAGAGAGGGCGGACAGCATCGAGATCTACATCCCTGAAGCCCAGACACGGCTCTGAGGTCCACGGATCCGACGTCAGCTCCTCCTCCTTTCACTTCCACCCAGCACCAGCCACATCCAGCCTCCTCCCGCTCTCCATTTTTTTCCCATCACCATTCTCTGGGTTGCATCTGCTCAAGCTACACCAAGCAAAATGTACACTGTTTACACAGAAAAAATCCCCACAACAGAGAAGTCTGAACGTCAGACTATGTCCTTGGGTCCTTCTGGTATTCTTTGGTTTAAAGTGATTCCAGATCGACATGACTAAATTGTAAGTTTGCCTGGTGTAGCTTCCTGCCACTTATCCTGCACCACGAGAATGAGTTTATATTCCCCAGAACACAAGATTATGTTCATGGCCCATCCTTTTTGTAGTCTTTTCCTTGTTGCCATCATCCCTCTGTGTATAAACATAATGATACAGTGGCCACAGTCAAAGGGAAACATGACCTTTCTCTCACCAGCAACAGTGGTCTTTGGGCTAAAGCACCCGGTGAATAAAAAAAAACAGATTATACAGATTTCATTGCTTTTTCGAAGACGTTTAAAACATTTTACCTTTCAAATTTGCCGGCAAGACAGATGGGAGTGTTTCACATCCATCTGTCTCACCTCTCCATCTTTAACCAGGTGTGCTGCAGCTGTCGACCAGTGTTGCTGACCGAGACCTGAAAAAAAGAAGAAGCTATTTTCCACACATCACATCCATATAATAGCCCCCTGCCATTTTGTTTTTGATGCTGGATGCATTTCCACTGCAGAACAAATATGAATTATTACCACAAAAAGAGACAGTTTTACGCGCAGCCTGGAAGAGGTGACTGTATCAAACAATGCATTTTGCACCTTATAATATTCATGTTTGTATTTCCAAGGGAAATGTAGTTTATGAAGCTCATGTGATATTGTTGCAGTTGAATTGCAAGGACAGATATGAAACAATTTACTACAGAATTTCATATTAGGTTGTAGAAAATGCACCTTGTGCCATTTTGTTTTCATTTCTCTCTGACGGCGTTCAGACCTCCTATAAGTAAAAATATTTAATTCTACTTAAGATCACAATTTACAGTATACATTTAATATTTATAGTTCAAACAGTTGTTGGTTGATTTTGAAAGTGATTAAGGGGGATGTTCCTTAGCTAACAAACCATTTCTCACATGACATCTGACCTTTTTATCATAATGAAAAGACTTGTGTTGTCGTTTTGATCTGCTCACATAGTCCAGGAAGGACAGGTGCAAATGACACTTTAACTATATTCAGTTACTATAGTAAATGGTGCTGCTTTTTACTCTAAAAAACCTGTTGTCCTTTACCCAGTCCTATGTGCAAATACACACACTCACACTCAAGGACTTTTTAAACAGAGATTTATTAACATGGTGCCCACCATGTCTGACGGCGTGTGGCAGATGTGTGACTTTAGAAAGGACCATCTTTGCAATGCCCTCAAGTGATATAAATGAGGAGAAGCTTTTCCATGCTTTAGTTTGTGAGGTCATGGAGGGAGCGAGAAAGAGAGAGAGTGCCGGATTTGACATTCCACCAACCTTAAAGTAAAAGCTAACATGCCCGCGCATACTGCTGCAGCTCGTCTGTATTTCTTACACTCACCTCTGACACCTACTTTATCCTCATTCGCCCGTCTAACCCCTGTGAGTTATTTCAAATGTTGGCGCAGCCACAGGAAAGCAGTGCAGTTGTAAGAGAATCAGCAGTGGAGAGCAGTCTGTCATTTCGCTTGTGTTGTCCGACCTGGAGCTGGAGTTTTGTTTGACTTTTTAAAGGTTGTTGAGTGCCGAATCTGAAACCCCTTACTCTAAACCAGATGGCCTTAACCAAAACACTCATGAATGTAGAGCCCCGAATACATGCAAAAAACAAAACCATGAGCATGAGATGAGCAGTTTCTGAAACCAATTGGAAAGACTTTAAATTTTATGTATTTATTTCCAATTTATGTATTTATTTAGTCCGACTTATCTTTCCTCATTGGAAGGCACAGAAATGAGAAAAAAAACATATTTATTTAATACCACATAATATTTTTCTTGTTTCAGCGTTCATATTATATAGATGTATATTATTAATATTAATATAGATTAATATAGATTAAGAAGGGCCCCCATGCAGTGTAGAGATAAGAATTCAAATCACCAGATTACGCTTATGTCCACTTGCACACTAATATGTAAATATATTTCTCACATTCTTTAAAACTAATCGGAATTATTAGTCATATGTCAGTGGGTTTTGTGCCCCTGTATAGAGTGGAAATGATCATTTATCTTATATTATTTTGAAAAGTGTACTGACACATACAGAGGATGCACTGTTGTTACTGTCACCTGATGTGTATCTCTGGTGATAATTTGACACTTGTGTGTCACGTTGTGCCAAATTTTATTCACTATTTATACCATTTATTACTTTTAAGCAATGGTTAAAGGACCACTGTGTATGAAACAGTGACATGTAGTGGTGAGACTGTAGGTTGCATTCAACTTAGTACATGCATGGGCCGTTTTCTTGGCTTCTACAGAATGAGAACCATTTCCCAGTGTTGATACAAAGGGCTCATTTAAAATTGTAATGACATGAAGTAGATTTTCTTCAATACTTAGAGTCAAAGACAGTTTCGACAACTCCACTCATCTCTTGGCTTGAGGTAAAATGCTTTAGTTCAGCTTTGGAATCATCATTTCTCTCTCTCTCTGGTTCCCCCGGGTGTTTCTGCACTCTGAGGGGCTGTTAATGATCTAACTGCTCTTCCACCTGACTGAAAGTCATGCAAATCAAGTCGACTTCCCACAGACTGCATACTGTGATTCCATCATGTGTAGTAGTTGATGATCGGGTGTACTACCTACACAAACAGAGCTTCTTTTTTTGTCTTATTGTAGCTTTGAGTTCAGACTGAGATGAAAACACTCACAGCGGTAAAAGGTCGTGAGGATGGTTTACAACAGAAAACCCAAAAATGACTTTTCCACCAGTTAAATGAACAGGGATCAGGCTCACAGTCACTGGCTTCATACTAATGCAGTATATTGTTAGTGACAGTAAACACACACACACAGTTACAGATATTACGCACATTTGTGTGGTATCATGCGGGGCTATTCTACAATCATGGTACCATCTGCCCTCTGTGTCTCCCATATTCCCCTACCATGCTTTTTGAGGGGCTTTGGAGTTTGGCAACTATGTACATGACAAATCCTCAGGTGCCTTACTGTTTGATTCTCATAGGACTGAGTGAATGTTTTTGGGTCTAGGTATATGTGAAAGGACTGCGACACCTCTTAAGAGCGTGAGTTTGTTTCCGTAAATTCTTTACAAAGGGCTGGAGAGGACTGCGGAGTTTAAAACCACTTTATATTTGATTCAAACGACCTACTGTAATAACCTTCTTCAGCACAATACAGTCTCGAGGATATGAGGAGGATTTGCTAACATTTTCTTCAATATTTGGTTCAGATCAGAGAAATGTTCTGCAGTGATGTGACAGTAAATGAACTCCTTTAAAATTTGTGGAGAAACTGCAGACGTGACCTCAGAATCACATCCATCTCAGCTTCTCGTAACATCAAAAAGTCTATTTTTTCTCCTCCTAGCTGTGATATTGTAATCTCAAGATGTTTTTTTTTTGCTGTTCGGGCATCAACATCTACACAATCTGGAGACTGACAAAACTTGACCAGCCAAAAAGTGCAATAGTGTTTTCATACGATGACAGGCAGGCTCACCTACAGCTTCTTTACCTCACAGTTCAGTGTTTTTTAGCAAACATGGCGTAGAAGGAGTAACCTCCACAGGAACACTTTAGTCAAGCCTGTGTGTACTATGCAGCAGTACCCTGTGTGCGGGGGCGGCAGGGCTTGCAGGCCCAGGTGCAGATCACTTTTTCATTCATGGAGCACTGAACAGCATCATTGTGCAAAAAAAAAAAAAAAAAAAAAAAAACACAAGCTGTCATCCAAATCGGACGCACTTCAGCCACCACTTTGATTTAAAGTAAAACAGTGTGAAGACACAGTCAGCTATAACTTTAGTAAAGCGCTAAAATCAAAGTTCCTCAGCCAGGGTCACTTTTTCCTGTTAAATTCTGCTTTGTATGAAATAGTCTGCAGCACCACATTTCAGAGCAACATCATTTAACTGCTGTCCTGAAGATGAACCTCAGAGAAGTCTGCATAGGTGCTGAATTAACCAACTTCTCTCCGTGTACTTTGGCTTTTTCTTTTCATTTTTGTCGTTTAATCTGACAATCAGCACACACCAAAAGCATCAAATACACACCAAACCACAGCAGTGTCAGGGTATAATCTTCAAGATTCCCTGCTACGTACCCTGAGGATCTTTGCAGTCTTTTTCAACTCCATGGACTTTTTGGCTGAAAGTTTTCCTCCTTGTTTCTGATTCAGTTGCACTGCAAAGATGTCTTTCTATCACCTGCTCTCTCTTCTCATAAATCATGTGACCTTTAATGACTTGCCTGCTGAGTAAATATGGACCGCACTTGATGTCATGCTTACACATAAACTCTGGGCTGTGTGAGAGTGAATCTGCTCTTCAAGCAATAAGCTTAATTCACATGCTGAGGATGATTTTTCATCATGGGGTTTAGAATTCTTCTCACATCTGAGGGATGCTTCAGTGGTTGCTTTGCTGCTCAAAGAGATTGTGTGAAAGTAAACTTTTCACTTTCTTGCTGAGAATTAGCATGGTCGATCATTTTCACTTATTTGTTTTCGATAAATATCAAGCTACAAGCAGCCACAGATTTCCAAGGTTCTGTGGTCTTGCAGTTCTGTTCCTATATTTCCATAGTTCTGAGGTTCTAAGATCCTATATTTATATGGTCCTATCCTATTGTCAGAGCCTTTTTCCCAAAGTCCATTTGTGTCCTGGAGCCCGTGTTCCCCCTGTTCCTTTGACCCAGAGTCCTATTTTCTAAGGACCACATATTTTTTTGTCCCCAAGGTTCCATGATCCTAAGGTCCTGTGTTCCAATGGCCTTTAAATATGCCCTGCTCCTAGCAACAATTTCCTTGTCTTATGTTTCCAGGTTCCTATGTTCTCAAGATCCCATTATCCCAAGGTTGTATGTATGCTATAGCTGTAGTCTTCTTTTTCAAGGTCCATGGGTATCCTTGAGCCTATGTTCCTGAGAGCCTATGTTCCCAGTGTCCCTTTTTCTGTAGAAAACACTTTTCTCCATGACCATGTGTCTTGGTCCTATGTTCTGTTGCCACAGTCCTATGTTCCTGGGAACGAGTATATTCCCCATATTCCATTATTACAAAGGATCTTCGTTCCCAGTGTCCTTTTTCCTTATTTCCAGTTTTTCAATGATCATTTTTTTTTAGGTGGACTGGTTGGGTGAAGTCCCATGAACCCTACAGCTGGTCCAGAGTTCCACGGCCAGGACGAAAACCACATTGCTCCTCCTGAATTTGAGGTTCGACTATAGGCCGAATTCTCCTCTCTAGTACCCTGGCATAGACTTTCCCAGGGAGGCTGAGGAGTGTGATCCCCCTGTAGTTGCAGCACACCTCCTGGCCCCCCTTTTTGAAAAGAGGGATTACCACCCCGGTCTGCCAGTCCAGTGGCACTGCCCCCAATTGCCACGCGGCGTTGCAGAGGCGTGTCAGCCAAGACAGCCCCACAGTCCTCAATGTACTCCTTCCACCGTCCAACCACATCCCCAGTCGAGGTCAATAGCTCCAGACCCACACCGAATACAGTGTTGGTGGAGTACTGTTTCCCCCTCCTGAGGCGCTGGACGGTTTGCCAGAATCTCTTTGAGGCTGACCGATAGTCCTCCTCCATGCCCTCCCCGAACTCCTCCCAGGCCTGAGTTTTTGCCTCCACAACTGCCCTTGCAGCTGCACGCTTGGCCTGCCGATGCCTATCACATCTTAGGACAGCCGCATCGACAATGGAGGCAGAGAACATGGTCCACTCTGACTCAATGTCCCCAACCTCCCTTGGAATTTGGGTGAAGCTCTCCTGGAGGTGGGAGTTGAAGATCTCCCTGGCAGAGGGTTCGGCCAAACGCTCCCAACATTACCCGCACAGTACGTTTGGGTCTGCCAGGCCTGTCCAGCCTCTTCCCCCGCCAACGGATCCAACTCACTACCAGATGGTGATCAGTTGACAGCTTAGCCCCTCTCTTCACCCGAGTGTCCAAAACAAACTGCCGGAGATCAGATGACATGATTACAAACTCGATCATTGACCTCCGACCTAGGGTGTCTGGTGTCAGGTGTTCGTTGTGGACAAACCGTGACCAGCACAGAAGCCCAATAACACAACACCACTTGGGTTGAGATCAGGGAGGCTGTTCCTCCCAATCACGCCTCTCCAGGTGTTACTGTCGTTGCCCACGTGGGCGAAGTCTCCCAGCAAGATGACAGAGTCCCCGGTCGGGGCGCCATCCAGCACCCCTCCCAGAGACTGTAAGAAGGCAAGTACTCTGCACTGCTGTTCAGCCCATATGCCGAAACCACAGTGAGAGACCTCTTCCCAACCCAAAGGCACAGGGAGGAACCTTCTCACATACTGGGGAAACCTCCAACACATGGCAGCAAATCTGTGGGGCTATAGGCAAGCCCACAACAGCCCACTGCCTCTCACCATGGGCCCGGGCCTGGCTCCAGGGTGGGGCCCCGATTGCGCCATACCGGGCAACGTAATAGGGCCTTGAGTGACTGCTGGGGGCATTAAGACCCCTACACATGTGTTTTGTGGATTTGGAGAAGGCTTCCGACCGTGTCCCTCACGGCATTTTGTGGGCGGTGCTCTGGGAGTATGGAGTCCGTGGCCCTTTGTTAAGGGCTGTCAGGTTCTTGTATGACTGGAGCAGGAGTTTGGTTCACATTGCCGACAGTAAGTCAGACCTTTTCCCGGTGCATGTTTGACTCCGGCAGGGCTGCCCTTTGTCACCAGTTCTGTTCATAATCTTTATGGACAGAATTTCTAGGCGCAGGGAGGGGCTGGAAGGGGTCTGGTTCGGGAACCACAGGATTTCATCTCTGCTTTTTGCAGATGATGTTGTCCTGTTGGCTTCATCAAGCCAGGACCTCCAGTGTGCACTGGGACAGTTTGCAGCCGAGTGTGAAGCGGCTGGGATGCGAATCAGCACCTCCAAGTCTGAGGCCATGGTTCTCGACCGGAGAAAGGTGGCTTGTCCTCTCTGAGTGGGAGGAGAGCTCCTGCCCCAAGTGGAGGAGTTTGTGTATCTCGGGGTCTTGTTTATGAGCGAGAGAAAAGTGGAGCATCTGTTTAGGATGCCTCCTGGACGCCTCCCTGGGGAGGTGTTCCGAGCATGTCCCACTGGGAGGAGACCCCGGGGAAGACCCAGGATGTGGTGGAGAGACTCTCTCGGCTGACCTAGGAATCCCTGCTTAGACTGCTGCCCCCGCGACCCGGCCCCGGATAAGCGGTTGAAATTGGATGGATGGATGGATGGATTTTTCTTAGGTCTTTTTTCCTAGGGTGCCATGATCCCAGGGATCTGTTTTAAGCATGTTGCCAAAGTCCCACAATATGTCCCCAGGGTTCCAGGGTCTCATCTTAGCTATATAGAACATGCAGAACGGGGGAACCAACTCCTCTTTTACAAAAACAGAACATTGCCCTTGTTTACAGTCTACATGCTAGGTTAAGCTACCCTTATATATTTACATGCCTAAAGTTAAATTATATTTATATTTATTTTGTGCAATGCTCAGCAAGAACGTCACACATTACATTACATGTAAATGTTGCTCTTATGTCATTTGGGTTGATTTTCTAAACGTTTTGTTATGTTTTTTTTCTCTGATGAGGTTTGTAGTGTAGTGTAATTCAGATATATTTTCCAAAGTCAACCAGAATCCTTTGTTGTCCACATGTGGCTGCTGAAAAGAGAAACATCTGTGTGTGTGTGTTTTATGAGGGGAGAGAGCAGTCACAGTTTTGTTTGCCTTTGGTGGAGAAACGTCTTGTGTTGTGGCAGTGGGTAGAGATAACTAAAGGCCTCTTATGGGTTTTGGAAAGTGACATGAGAACATTTGATAGAATAATAATAAAAAAAAGTGGTTAGTTTAAAACTATTTTGAAAATTGTTAGATATATCAATAATGAGGATAAATATAATGCCAAATATTCCGTATTTGTACAGAAATATACATATATAAATATATAATATATGCCTAATTTAAATGGAACTATTTTCCGCTCTTGACCATATTTCCGTTGTTTTAACGTTCCTTTGTCAAACATTATTTTATAAGATCTTCAGATAGCATGCAGGATAGTGAAAAATGAATGTATTATTTAGTGTTTCATTGCTGGTCAGTATTACAGCATTCTACGATCAGTTTGTGTTTGTAATATTAATTTAAGCTGAATACTTCATTTCTAGGTTTGTTTATCTATAAATTGTAAACTTTTCTTTTCTAAATGCAAGTTTTCAATAATAGTTTCATCATATTATTTTTTCCCCCGCTTTTATCAATGTGGTTCAATATATTTTTCCTCTTCTGCTATCAACCATATGTTGTAAATAAATATGCAAATTAAACTTTTTGAAGAAAACACAGTTCTGTTTTAAGAGACTTTTTTTGGAGGGTGAAGATCGTTCTGCAGTGCAGCTGCACCACAGAGTGGTTTCGGCTATGAGTTGTTACTAGGGAATTAATAAAAAGTGTTTATCCTCCTTTTTTCATTGATCTGTACAATACTAGATGGCGGTGCTTGTCTAGCCTTAAGAGGGTCCTTGTTTGAATTTTAAGGCCCCTAATTTAGGCCTGTGTCTGTATATGTATATGCAAATTAGCAGCTTATGGCCACGTCCCTTTCTGGGGAAGAATCACAGGCAAGAGAACCAATGCTGCAATGTTTGAACCAGTCTGAGGGATCATCATATTCCCTAATGATGTCATAAGGGGCTGCCAAAGAGCCCTATAAGATAGACTCTCTTTAATCAAAAGTGAAAGTAATGCAACAAGCCAATTTAGACACATAGCATTAGCATGTAGTATCCCTAGCTACTCAAAATCATATAAAATATATACGTCTTTAAAAGAATGTGGATGATTATGCTACCACAAACTGAGCCTGCCCCGGACCATCAGTGTATCAAATGTAGGCAATTTTAATTTGAAATTTTCAATATATACATTAATGTTCAAAAGTTTGGGGTCACCTGGAAATGTCTTTTTTTCCAATGCAGATAACATTAAAGTAATCAGACATACAGTCCAGACATTGTTAATGTGGTAAATGACTATTCTAGTTAGAAAATTTGATTTTTAATGGAATATATACAAAGGTATACAGAGGCCCTTTTCCAGCAACCATCACTCCTGTGTTCTAATGGTACATTGTGTTAGCTAATCCTGTTAAAAACGCATAGTGCTGCCACAACAGCTGCATGCATCTTGCCCTTGTAACAATTATTATTAGTCTTGTTAACCACTGGAACAACAGAACACTCACAATGCCTTAAATTAAAGAAGTGGTCTTTATTACAGCAAAGAAGCCAAACATTACAGACAAGAATAATTATGAACCATGAATATCAATTCTATACTCAGACCGGCCTCTCATCCAGACACCAGCTTTATTCACTACTCTTCAGGAGCCATTCATGAAGGAGGATTTGTCGGTATGTGTGTACCTTACATACTGTATCATCACTGAAGATAGTGTACTGTAAGACTGGATTAACACAGGCCTCTGAATGTTCTCCGTCTTCAAGAGCGGAGCAGAAATCTGGAGAAATAAAATCGAATGTTGATGTCCCACCGACAGTATACATTTCTGCATTCAGTGAGAACCATAATATCTGAACGCTCCTGGAGTACAATCTGTGACTGTTTTTTTATCTACAACAGAACACATGTTCTGACATTGCATCCATCATCTAAATCTCTAATGTTCATCCAACAATAGAGGCTTTTAAAGAGAGCTCATGATAGTCTATTTACAATAACATCCTTAAGAGTAGGCCTGCCGTTGCTCCAAACAAACGGAACATCTTTTTTTTATATATATACAATAAAGTTTCTTTTTTTTAAATCTGAATCACAAACAGAAACACATCTGGTATCTGATAAGCCTCACAAAGAAGCATTTAGATGAGTAAAACACAATGAATGATGGTCCAAAATGATGTTCAGAATACTGATCGTCCATGAGAACGCATTCGGAGCCCTGCTTGTGATCTGCGATGCTGTTAAAATGCTTGCATCAAGGAGGAAATTCGAACGATATAGGCACAATACATGTTTTTTTGTATCACACCGTCCTGCACTCACTAAGCCTGTTTGCATCACTGGAGTCAGTGTGTGTTCAGGGATAATGGTGAGGATGGAGATAAACAGCTTATCCCACTAAGACATTAAGAGGGATATTAACTAAAATATTCTGTGCATGAAAAATGCACTGATGTTCTACTGACCACAAACAGAGCGATGGGCTTTTACACAAATAAACCACAGTAACATCACAGAGATTCATTAAACAAAACCAAAGACAACACTACTGAGCTCCACCTAAATACTGAAAAACTACTTCTAATGCTCTAATATACAGCTTCAATCAGGGCTTCTTAAACTCTTCTTCTTCTCTGACCCAAACTGAGCTGACATCTCTGACCCTGCGGCCCCACTTTGTGTCCTGACCGACAGGTTCAAGAAACGCTGAGCAAACATGGAATGAAAAAAATGATTGTTCTTACAAGCAATGCAAGTAAACAAACAATAAATACAAACAATGTGCTTTATCCATATAGACATATTTACACAAAGTCTTTGGCTTATGAATAAAACGTCAGCTACAAAATAATAATAATATTAAAAAAAAGGTGTTGGCCACCAGTGCACAAAACAAATGAAGCCTGGGGTCAGTTCACTTCCAATCGCATTCAAGCACTAAATGGAATCTGTACTTTGTATATATATTTATATATATATATTTTTTTTTTTCTGACCAAACGATGTTGAAAAAAGTTGTTTATAATTTGCATTTAAGAGGGTTTTCCATTTGTGAATTGTCTGAATTGAAAGTGCATTGGGCCCAGCCCTGAAACAAAACATGATTAGGCAAACGTCACATGGCAGAATCTGGGTTACAAAGACTTCTGTCCAGTAGATCATACAAAAGCAAACAAAACAAGATGCTGCAAACATGATACAGTACATTTTTTTTACATTTTAGTGAAAATTCTACATGATTGTTTTCAAGTTGTGACTTTATATAAAAAAAGCATAATACTCCAGATGTAAACTGTTTTTGTGTTGTTGTCAATCACTTTTCTTCACCTGTACTCTGGTGTCTGACCCTGTGTAACTAATGTCACATGGGTTCAAAGTGGCAATTAAGTACTAAAAGTTTGCTGAAATGACCGGAAAAACAACATGTGAATAGAAACAGAAGCATTCACAGAGTTTGGCCGTGCTGGAACTTTGAAGTTTTCTTGTACAGAAGTACAGGCTGCAAATATTTACCATGATGACACGCCCAAAACTAAAGCTACATGAGAGCAGGAATGTGGGGCCGCTAAAACTTGCAGTTTAGTAAAAGCTGTGGCTGCAGCTTGCGAGGAGGAAGGGGAGACATCTACAGGGCACACCGAGCACTGCAGCTGAAACAGCACGAAGCATCGAGTCCATGAGACAGGAAAGAGGGGGGGTGAAAGGCTAAAATGGGGCCCAAACATACAGGGGCCCACTGGCACTCAAGAAGCTGTACAATAAGAATAAAGGAGTAACACCTCCTCTCCACCACACATTTCCTTTGTTCAACAACACTGTACAAGGAGCCCGTTCAGCTTGCGCCACTCAAAGGGACGCAAACTGGATGCTACAGAATGGCCGCCTCAGAGGAGCGACCGAGCGAAAGCAGTGGATCTAACACGCAGATGTTGTTCAGCTCTTCTTCTCCTCCACCTCATCTTCTGGCCTTTGTTTAGGAGGACTCTATGAACTCCAGCGCCAGATCGTAGCAGAACCGATACTGCTCCTGCAGACAGACACACGGACAGACCTTTCATCAGATGACATGAGGGCTGGAGGCTGGTTCACACACTTTTTACACATTGTACTTCCAGGACTCACAGTCTCTGTGGGTAAACTGAGACGTAACACACTGACTCACCGGAGTATCCACCATGTTGGGTTTGCTGTTTCTCAGGGTCTTTACAGCGTGGAAGACATCCACCACGCTCTGTCTCTTGGCCATCTCACACACAATGCTGCTGGCACAGAAGACTCCACTACGACCACCTCCATTTCTACAAACAAGCAGATAGGCTTTAGTAACTTGTTGGACAGATTCAGCAGGTTTTCTTTGGCTGGTGTGTATTGTGTCAACTCACAGGCAGTGCACTATGGTTCTCCCCTCTCCCTCCTCTCCCTCACGTTGCCACTGGTCGACCTGAAGGATCAGTTTGAGGAAGGAGCGCTTGGAGGCGGGGACTTCTCTGTGCCCAGCCCACCCCAAGTACTGGAACTGACGGACCATCAGGTAGCCTTCCTGAGGCTGAAAGAGCAAACAGACAGGCGTGTCAGGTCAGATGATGTGGAACAGCAGCCTCAACAGCAACAAAACAAAACAGTATAATGTGTGTACTGACCCTGGTTAGGTTGCAGACTCTGAAGAGTCTACTGATGACATCACAGTCCATTGAGCAGGACATACATTCCACCTGGACGGGACCGTAACGTAGCATGCCCTCCTCTGGCCAGTACTGAGGACAACCCTGAGGGGGAACAGTTATAGTCTTTACAAAAACAACAATGTATTTGTTCTAAAAACTTTTTGCTGTTTTCTGCATTCATTAATTATGTGATGACACCCAATAAACACCCCCCAGATTTATCTGCCTTCCTGTTTACAATATAAAGTAGTCCAAACTTCAGAAGTAACATGCTGCTCTGATTCTGATGCATCACTATTAATAGTCTAATTAAGGTTCGTTCTCAGTGTGAGTTTACCTGAGCCAGGTCAATCTCATTCAGCATCACCAGGCTGGTACATCCATAGTCGTAAACTAGACGCCAAAAGTCTTTGACAGTGTTTGGCAAAGGATGCTGGGTAACGATGAATGCGGCAGGCTGCCTGTAGCTCTGCAGAGAGGAGACAACACAGCTGACATCAGGACTTTTATCCACAGATGATATAGCTGTGACATTTCTACTACTTAAATATCATCTCTCACACACATTTCAATACAAACAGCAGGATTTGCAGGACATGACAAGGCAAGCAAGAAGAGGCGATGTTTGGTTGGATGATCATGCAGTGTGAGGGTCAGGAGTGTGCATGCAAATACATACAGCTACATCTAAAGGACTCAGTTAACGTCATGATCAGTTAGTTCGGGAAGCAGAATTTCTTCAAGTGTCTGACATATATCATTGAAAACTGTAAAATAAACCGCTGCTTCTACTGACTGAACTGAATGTGAACTGAGCCCAATGAAAATGTGCAACCAAGTATGTGACGTCGCTGTGAATGAGGCTCTGTAATCATGGGGAGGCTCTGATAGGTGAGGGTTGGGGATTTCTCGGGTGTAAATGGTTTCGGTAAATATGAACCTGGTGGCAGAACAACACTGAAGCCATGAAACAAATCCAGTATTGGAGATTTGAAGTAAAATCCCATTACCTGGAACTCTTCTGACAGCTTGGTTAGAGAGAGGCCAAAGGTAAGTAACTAAACTTTCAAAGTAAACTCGACTGAATTCAATCAGTTTTACAGCAGCTACAGTATTTTGTCCTCCAACTGCTTTGTTGGGGGAGAAGCCAAGTTTCTCTCCACACCATGCATATTACTGAACATACTCTGGGTTTACTCAAACACCTACAGTGCACCCTGCTGATCTTTTCCTCCCTCTCCCATGTCTGTTTTTTTTTAACTGTGACTAATCACGACCAGATGTTGTTATCTTACCTTCAAATTTCTATCTACTCAGTGACTTAGCTGTTCAAGTTGTGGTACATGTGCAACATGTTGAGTCACTGAAAGCTGATATGTTTGAGTGGTGGCCAGAGAAGCTAGCGGTCTTTTCAGAACCTGGATTTGTCTCTAGCCTTCTGCTGCTAAAAAACCACAAACACAGCATCACACAAACAGGGAGGGGAGTCTGTGTGTGTGTGTGTGTGTGCGTGCGTGTTCCACTTGATTACTTCTTCATAACCTTATAAAAGTCTGTATCATTTTCAACAAATATGTGACTGCAGTTTGGGACAACTTTTTTTTTAATTGTGTTAAAAGCAACACATCTGCTGATCTATTTGAACATGAACACATTAAACAACATGTCCCAAACTACTCTTCCTTGATGTGTTGAAAATAACACAACCTTGGTGTGTGTTTATGCTGAAAATGTCTTTGACTTACATCCATTAGAGCAGCATTGATGTAGTTGCTGCTTTCTCCATCTATTGTAATGAGGAAGGGTAGACATCTGTCGGGAGGAAGGCCGTCCATAAAGCGATTCTTATCTTGGTTTCTAGGCAACAATGCAATGCTGCAGTCTTCTGGCTGAGGCTGGGGAGTGACTGAGTTTAACGTCTGTGCAGAGAGAAGACACATATAAGGTACAGGTTAGAAGATGGAAGAATATTCGAAAATCCTGCCAGATAATCATATGCTGAAGGTGTGCAGGGCAGTTTGACTTAAAGTTTTTACATTTCGATGTTAGTGTTGTGTTGTAAAAACCTTTAACTGCTATGACATCCAGTAAAATGTAAAACATACATATTTGTGTAGCTGTAGCCTTGATGCAAAGCAGATTAGAATCAGGCTTTACCTGGAACTCATCCTTCAGATGGGATGAGTTGGTCTGGGAGTCGATGCGGATCAGCTCATAAAAAGCTGCTTTAAACTCACAGACTGGTATGGCTGTTTCTCCACACAGACAAGCCTCTAGTATGGCATCATGAATGAATACATACTGCTCCTGAAGACACACGAGGTAAGACACAAGGGTTATCGCATATATATGTACACACACACATGTATTTCACTCTCAGATTAAGATCGGCATTTCGGCATTTAAAAAAAAATACAATTTGTCACATGGTTAACAGAGACAGCTGGGATGAAAGCGAGTATGCAGACACTGTGAGTGATGGATGGTAGATGGAGGCATGAATGAAATGAGATGATGATGCTTGGTTTACTTTTCTCCACTGAGTCAGTTCGCACAGGAAATTGCATTCCTGGAGCTTTGGAGTAAATATCAGCTTCAATTCAATGAAGAGACAGGGAGCAAAGGCAGCTTTGGTGAATAGCTGTGGATGAGGTTACGTAGTTATATGAGTAAATATTATTTATTTAATTAAAACATCTTCATTTCAACAGTAAATAAATTAAACCCTTACTTACTGCAAACATGTTGGAGAAGGCAATTGAGTACAGTAGGATCATGCATTGCTTTGTGACACAGTGTAATCTTTGATTCTGCCACTGGAGGGGGCTATGTTCCAACAATATTTTGAATGCAGCCACACGTTTAATGAATGAAAGCTTTATTGTAAGCACATGGCAGACAGTTATATGACTGAATACTTGTATCAGTCTGTTACCATGGCTCTACAGGTGAGGTTTTACTGCGTCTATTTTAAGATGAGATGCAGATGGAGGATGGGTAATGCAGTCACCTCAGTCTGTACCATGTTGATCCTTCTGGAGCGGAGAGCCTTCACACAATTGTAGATGTCAACCACTCCCTCCCTCTCCGCCATGTCCAACATAATGTCGATGACAATGAAACAGCCTGTGCGCCCGGCTCCAGCACTGCAGGGAGATAAGATTGATTAATTTTTAAGTATATTTATTTAATATATAGTGATGCATCTGGATCATATGATATTTATACCTGCAGTGGACGACGATGGGCCCGGCTGAAGGTGGATTAGAGATTTTAACTCTACGGATGAAGGAAAGTAGTCCTGTAGCATGATATGGAACTCCGTGATCAGGCCAGCCTGTGAAGTGGAACTGCTTGACCTCCCTCATCTCGTTGAATCCACGCTGAAAGAGGATAAAAATCTTTACTTTAAGAAACATCATGTTCCTTTTCATCTTTTACTTCTGAGCACTTAGCATGATTGAAAATGAAGTAAAATAAAACATGAAAAAATAAAAGTGCTCAAATATTACTCACCCTCTCCAGTGTAAACGTGCGCACCACATATTCAGCAAGAGGTTCGACCTCCACAAAAGTCACCTTGATGTCTCCGTACACTTCGGCATCATCTGGCCAGTACTTATAGCACTTAACCTGGGGAAAAATAAATAATTTGAATGTCTTGGCTTGCGTAAAAAAAGGACAGGAAAAAGAGCAGCTTACCCTTCCAACCTCCACCAGATTGGTTACCATGACAATGCAGGCCGACTGTTCCTGCCACACCATCCTCCAGAAGTCATACACTGTCTCATGAACGGGACCTGCACACAAACACACACAAGCATGACTCCTATCTACCATAAAGTCTGTAACAGCAGAATGTGCATTTATATGACAGTGCCCTAGTTTCTTACCCTGAGTAGCGATGTAGTGACTTGGTCTCTGGTACCCCTGTAAACAAAACAGCACAGTCACTCTGTGTGCATGGTCTTAAAAGCTGCTCCTCCAAGCAGCTTCATCGGTCTCCTAAAAGCTTTTTTCATGGTTGGAGGCATCCACAGTCTGTCTAATGTAAGCTGCTCTAGCTTTGACAATATAATTAAAGCCGCTGTTAACGTTATTAAGTTTGGGAGAAGACTTTCACAGTGGTGCCTGACATCACCTTTATGAGTTATCACAGCACCTGACAACCACTAATTAGGTTTCCTGATGACAATAAGACAAATAATTTTACTGCATACTGCATATTTACAGTATGCAGTCAGATGCAAGGAAGGAGGGTAAGAGGGCGGGATGAAATGAACTCTTTCATGCAGCCGAGGCCTCAGGAGCTCAGTAGGGATGTACTTCTTGACTTGTATATATGTAGAAGTGAACCGGTGTAAAGGTTAAGGGGCATGAATGAAAGAATCCACAGTGATACTTACATCCCTGTACAGCCAAATCTACAGCCCAAGCCACAGGCAGAAAGAACGAGTGGAAGGAAGAAAGAAAGAAAGCACAACAATGTCAGTGACTGTCAATCAGGAAAAAGAAAAGCTGTATTGATCAAATGGGAGTTTGAACAGGGCATGCAGAAAAAAATCTACAGCTGCAAATTAGATTGAATAGAGAGGACACCTCCTGATCACATATGACCTTCCAGGGAAGCAACATCACAACCATAAAGACCCAGAAAGCCTAAATGTTATACTGCTGCACCAACAAAAACAAAAGTAGTGCCCACTCTATTCATTCTAATTCAAGCTTAATGTGAGTTGTAGCATGCATGTACTAGTTTAAATTATAACACAGAAAAGCATGCTATGAGCATATTAGCATTTAAAAAGCACAATGAGTGTTCACTAACATGCAGGTGACTGTTGAGAGGTGACAGCAGGGTGAGAGGAGATGAAGGACAGATGAAGACTGTGGTGCAGAAGATGGAAAATGAGTAAGACAGCTGAAGCGGTGTGTGAACCAGTTAAAAGACAGATGTCAGTGACTGACAGGAATACTTTTCTGAGAAATATGTTTGTTTCTTGCCATATTAAAGAAGAAATCAATCTACCACTGACACCTGGTTAGCTTAGCTTAGCTTGGCAAATGCATGGAAATGAGAAAACAGCTGGCTCTGTGCAGTGACACAGAAGGAATCTGCTGTCATCTCTGAAGCTCACGACATTTTTCCTCTGTCACTAAATGATGGTGCTTAATGTGGCTCATATCATAATCATTGTGATGAATGGATGACTCAATTGACAACAAGACATATTTCATACATATGATGCGATGTTGACGTGGATGGATGCGTGAAATGGTACAATGGGATGACTAGTAGACGCAATAAAGGTATAGAGGCCTGACATACGAGCGAGGGAGTGTGGTTTCGTTGGTTTCGTTGGGAGCCAATAGTAGCATTCGATGAGTTTCCACTTACATCGATGTAGTTGGCGTTGATGTAGTCGGAGGACGGGTCATCTTCTATGGGCTGGAGAATAACCCGTGAGTGGTCATCTAAAGAAAGACAATAGAAAACAGGGTGGAGGAGAAAACAACAAGAGAAAAGCACAGGAAGGGGAAAAAAATAATAAGAATTACAAAACCTTAAAATTATTTCTTAGATTCACAAATATTAATTGATGATGTGCCATTTTTATCAACTTTACATTTTTTAAACAATGTATAATCATATTCCAGCATTTTTAAGGCAACATTAGACAGACTGAACTAAAAGGTTTTACATTTTGCTGTAATTTAAAAACAACTGTCAACACACTCTTGTCCTTGCTTCTTCCTGTAATCTGTTTTGTGACTAAACATTTTTTTGCTTACATGCAATAATGTTCCCGTAGCGGTTTTTGGTACGATTCTGCTCTTTCTTGGCCACATCCCAGGAGGCCGACTGGCCCTCGAACAAACTCTGCATCACCAACAGCGGAGAAAAAAATCAAAGAAAAGAAAATTACATGTCATAGATCCTTAAAAATAACAAAGCATAAAGAAAGACTTCTAGGCTTATTAGACACTAAAACAAGAAGACCATAAAAGGTTTATGGCTCTTGGATTGTTTAGTCAATAAGGCAGAAACTGCCCTCAAATTAAGAGGCAATTTAACTCTAGTAGCCATTTCATCATTTTAATGTGGAGCCAAAACATCAAATACAGCAACATTGATTTTTAGACTACTTTAATGTTGTACTCCTTATTAAAAATGTATCAACTTCTGCTATATAGGATCAAAAGTATGCCTACACTTAAGGTAATAACATCCATACTTCAAATATCCTCACCTCATATTCCTCCTTGAAGCCGTAGCTGTCAGACGTTTTCATGAGGTTAATGTGCTGCAGGAGATCAGCCACCCTGATGGCAGGGTGGAGCTGACCTGTCTGATATGGAGATTCAGTTCCTTCACAGTGATACCGAGGAACATCCAGCAGTCTGCTGTTCTCTGCCGCAGAGCCACTGTGGTTCTCATCTGTAAGAAGAAGAAGAAAAAAAAAAAAACGAGTTAAGACTAATTGCTGATTTACAGATTATATTGCTTTCTTGTCCTTTATAGCAGATTCACTTCATGACCCCTAAAATGTCTTGATTTATGGGGAGCTAAAGGATTATAATCAAGCGTTTTACGAGGATTTTTAAGGCTCTTCAAGGTATGGTAGAAATATCAAGCATTGCTGTGTACACAACTAAAATGTATTTCTGTCCTTCCAAAATCTGCAGAAAAAAAATCCTATTATCAGTAAAACAAAGAAAAGATTTTACAGTCTGCCTCCTTGGGTTTATACTCACCTGTGATTGGAACTACATGTTAAAGCAGCAGAAAAAAAGAGAACAGAAAGGTTTGGTCAGACTGCAGGATATGTGGATTTGTAAGTCAGAAAACACAATGAAGGATGATGTAAGAAATGAGGTCTTGTGTGCCAAAATGTGCAGAAACGTAGATTTAATCACTAATAGTCAGAGTTAGTATATAGTACATCAGTAATTAATGAGGTCAGATTGCACCAGTAAACTTCAGGTGAGCATATGTTAAAATATGAGGCGACAGTAGTAACGTACAGACTGACGGGTTGTATAATGGAGTAGCAAGAGGTTGCAGCAACCGGCTGATTTCATCTTCTGCACTGTTTATTAACTGACACTGTTTATTTCATCTAGCTGATGCTTTTCTGTGCTCTGAGGACATGTTAGCTCATTACTGATCGTTAAAGGTTTGTTAAGCCCTCGTCAGGACAATTAACAGTAAACTTGACCCGACACTGCCTCTTAATTCGCTACATCCTGCTACTTCTTTCTCTGCTGTGAAGTGATTGGCCAAGACAGACTATAACTGCAGCCTTCACTCCAAATTAGAGGCTATGGAACAGTTAATTAACACAGTTTGGTGGCGTTGTTGTGGATCGTGGAGCCCTTAAGGGTATGTTAGAACTCCACATGATGCTGCAGTGTTAACACTGGCCTAAACTAAAGATAAACACACTGCAGTGCAGCACTGGAGCTGGAGAAACATCCAACTTGGCAATAGTTGCAGCTTTCAGACACTCAGACTGGGGCATTAGCAACAAGACAAGCCTAGGGAATAACACAGATGGTAGATACTTCTAGATCTATTGCACAGAAAACTTCTGCCAAACACACATGGCTGTAGGCACTGAGTTGTTCAGTATTGTCACAGATTTAATCTGCAGTCATTTTGCAGTGGCAATGTGACAAAACTTCTTCCTCCTTTTAAGCCTCCATTTCTGTCATTTTGGGAACACAGAATGGCATGCATTAAACCAACTCAAAACTGTGGAAATAATGAGGTCTCTGAGGGAGAATGACGGTAATTACTGTGAATATCAATATCTCTCAGTAGGAAACAGAAACCATGGCTGAAATTAGGAGTGACTGAACCAAGGGAGGAAACAGGATGACAGATGAAGTGCTTGGCTGTTGTTGGTTTTAATACCAGACATGTTGAAGGTACTGTGGGGTTTGTCATCCTCACATATTCTTCTCCATTACCTTTCTTTACATTTGCTTTGATGCTTTTGTTGTAATACTATTATACATCTAGAACCGCTCTTTGTAGAGACAGGAACCTCAAGCAGCCAAACAATTCACAGGACATTTCCACACATATCTGGGGATCTATGTAAAGACTCACAGGGACACACAAGGCAGGGCTACAAGCACAGGCTAAGTGTGGTGATGATGGGTAATCACTAGGGTGTATTTATTGGTGGTCAGAGTGACGTATCCAACCATGGCTCACCTAACACAGCAGTAGGAACCAGAGGATCGTTGGGCACTGCAGGAAAAAATATGGTGAGGAGATATTTCTACACTTTACATTTACTTAAACCATGATAAGGACATCTGTTTTTTTGCCATCAACATGGCGTCATCAGAGACAAAGACTAAAACTAGGAACAATTTTTTTTTAATAATCAGTCACTTGACTTATTTTGTAATCAGTGATAAACCTTTGTTTTTTTAAATGAATACCTTTGAATTTTATTGCACAATTTTCAGACTTTTTGATAAATTAAGTGATTTACAAAAATGACCATGACAGCAAGAGAGATTAACTGATAGTGAAGATAAACATTAGTTGCAGCTTGTTAATTGTACCTTGCTGTTAGTAAGAATACAATTATTAATTTAATTATTCTGAGATTAAAGGAGTCTCATCAGTGTGGAGAAAAGAGAGCGAGTAAAAAAAGAGTAAAAAAAATAATAAAATGTTCTGGATAATAACTGTGTTTCTGAACCTACATCTGTTGTTGTAGTTGTGGGAGTCCATAAATGTCACAGCCATGGGGTCTTCTCCATGCAGAGTGCTCTGGTCAGCATAGCTGCGGTCCATTGCATTCACCATGTGAGTCATTTCCTGCCGTGTTGTTCCAATGGCGTCTTTGCGTTTTTTAGCCAATTTCCTGTTTGGGGGCAGAGAGTGACACACAGTCAGGGTATTGCAGAAAAAAGAACACACACACACAAACATCAGCTAGCCTGCAGACCACAGCCTTGTTATACTATGAATTGTCTAAAGTATGATGGCCTTCTATGGGCTGGGGGCTGCTTGCTGCTGACTCAAGATGCAGAATTTAGAACCAACAAAGGAGTTTGGGAGAGGAAGAAAGATCGTAAGGAGAGAGGAGAGATCAGGCAGAGGAGAGGCTTGTTTGTAAATGGCTGCATTTAAAAGGCTCATCTAGAGGAAAGAATGGAAAAGCATCTAGTACAAAACCAGGAAAATGACCTTTGACCTACAAGTATAAAGTATAAAGCTGTAAGATGAAAACCTCCAAATTTTACTCCAATTTTTTTTATAAAATATTACTACAATTAACTAAGTTTTATAGACTGATATGGGTTTCATCAAACAGCAAAGAATAAAAAGACATTGCAATGCAAATCTACAGGAGCCGAGGGAGAACCATTCACCACCCAACAGTTATCATCAGTAGGACTGGAGGGCATCAACACTTTTCAGATACCTGATATCTAAATTTCTGTTTTTTTATTTTTCTTCACAGGCTCATAGTTAATAAAAAATACAGAGTAAGAGGTGTGCGCCTGGTGAACAAAAACAAAATCATCAAGCTATCCTTGATAATTTAAAAACTCTGTCAGTGTGCCAATCAGTCAATAAAACTGTGGGATAAACAACGTAAGAGGACTCAATGCCAAGCATGACGGTGCATGCAGGAACACCATGTTTCCAGAGCTGTAGATGTACATCAGTTTGGACCAGCTGTGTTTTTGTCTGTTCAAAATAAATCTTAAAAACTTCTACACAGTAGCAGCAGATTGGAATGAGTTGCTGCAATATTACAATTATCTTTTTTGGCAAACTATGTACAATGTACAGCTCGAAATTCTTCCCAGTTAACAGACAAACGCATGCTGTGTTTTTAATGCAAATTTTACCTCTTCAGCCCAACATACACCAACTATACCTCTAAGACCACACACACAGACACTCAGTGGAAACACAGATTTGACTGCTGACTGAATATAGTGGATACATACACCACCATGTACTGTGTACAGTATGTGTTAGACCTATATATGAGGGAACCAGAGTAAAGAGAAAGAGTAAGAATAGAGGCTAAGGCCAGACACAGACTGGATCTCTGTTTGAGGTTGACTTTTTTATTTAAGTGTTTGTGTAAATGTGCAAAAATTTACTGAGAATTCTTAAAATGTACATTTGTACATGTACACAAACACACCCCACGATCCTCCCATTAAGGAACAACAAATCCAAAAACCTCCTGATGAGAGGACAAAAGCTGTTTCTCAAAGTATATTTTAATAGACGCAGACTTGTCTTTCAATGTTTTTAAAATGCTGCTGTGTCTTGTGAACAGGAAGTGGTGGTGACCACCTGGTACATAAACGGATAAACTATGATTCGCAAAAACAAATTCAATTTCTCTACTCATCATATAAAATGACATATATTTCTTTACACTTAATCAACTATCCTACTAACATTATAGTTTAATAGTAATAATAAGTCCTTCAAGCTACCTTATATTTCCTTAGCACACAGTGCAAATCATTGATCCATAGTCCACCCTGGTCAGTGACAGAGCAGAGAAGGAAGAATTCCCAACAGAAGAAAAAGCATGGTAAGAACTACCAACACAGATTTAGAGGCCACATGTCCCCGGACGGAAGCTAACTCTTTTAAATCCACTGACAGGAGACATAAACTGAGCATGTGCAGCAGAGATTTACCATGGTACCTGTGACTTGATGGGTGGATGGATGATCACATGGCTACATGCACACAAAGAGCTACAAGTCACAAGTGCAGCATTCTTTTTTCAAATAACACGCTTAGGCCTGTGACGTCCCACTTTTGGCCTGCTTTGTTCTGGTTTATGCCCAACTCCGGCCTTCATAAGCCTGCTTCAGAGCAACTTTGGAGCATGTAGAGGACACCAGGGCTGAGGTCAGTTCACTCATCAGTCCAGTCCTTTAACAACTCCAGCACTACGAACAAGTCAGTACTTATTTCCAAAGTTTTTAGGTGAAAAACCAACATTTGCTTCCTGAAAGCTGTTTTTAACCATCTGAAAGTTTTCAAAATTAGAAAAATGATCCTGAACTGACTGACATGAAAGTGAACTGACCCCCACCCTGGTGAGGTGTCAATGAGGATGGCTTTGGCTGAAAAATGTGTTTTGTCTTGAAAAAAGTATACTGCATCTTTAAAAATAACAACAACTAGCCACTAATAATTCACCCAATAAGAGCTTGGTGAGCTGAGCCATTGATTGGTTGTTTACTTACAGGTAATAAGAGTATGAATAGTAGGTCCTCCTGGGGTTGTGAGCCAATCAGAAAGCAAAGAATGAGACACAAGGGAATATGCAAATTAGGACAATACTGTCCTGTCTCAACCAGTAACAACAGAAACAGACGAAAACACCCTTTGATAGCTAAAACTTGAGGGTCATGCAAGGGGGTGCCATTACAACTATGGGCCCTGGTCCTTAAAACAAAAGCAAAAACCTAAGTTTAATGCTAAATACAGGCTACAAAACAAGCTATAAAACCTGAATAACAGGGTCTAGAACTCTCAGTATCACCCTATCACATGCAGTCTTTTTCTTCTTTACTTCTGGAAGTGTCGTTTTAAAATAGTCATGCATTTACTGGCAGCCCTGAGTAGAGATTAAGCCCTAATCGACCTTCTTTCACTTCTACAGAAGTCAAATTCTCAGTCAACACTGACAGCTATCCAATATCTGTAACAACAGGCAGCTCGCTTCCTGTAAAGCAAGCATGATGTCATTGCAATGTCATCATGTCCCACCATTTTAAAGATGCAGTATTGTTCAGAGTTGTAAAGTTTTAATGACAATGAAGATTGATCTCCCCAGAAACCTTTATGGAAGAAACTACTGAACATCTTAATCATGCTCAAACGGTTATGCATATCCATAATTATATTATTCAAGTGCACTACTGGTGCATCATCATTAGGGAATGATATAAAAATACAAGAATGTATGCGCTTTTGTAGTTCAAGACACACTGCCATGTTCAAATCAAACGAACACTCTGCTGTACAATAAAAGCACATTCATAAGCATAGGAAACAGTAGTATTGCACCACAAGCGCAGGTGAAGTCCAAACATTTAAACCCTGCTGATGCTAAGAACACACAGGAGTAACAGCTCAGTTTATCTGGACATCAACACTACTAAAGCTGCTGCGCGAATGCTGTCTCACAGAAATTCATAATGTGAATTAGAGTTAAAATATGGCGGTCAGGGGCTGGAGGAGCAAAGTTCTCCCGTGTCAAGAGTTCATTAATGGCTGTAATCTAATGTCTGTAATTGTTTTTGATTTGCTGAGTGAGCTCATGATTGGATGTAATTGAGATACTCTTCTTGGTGCTTCTGGTAAGACGCAATACTTCAGTGTTCAGATGAAATCATTATAGTATTTCCTAAAAGAGACACTTAGATTTTGATTCTCTTTTTTTTTTTTTTTTTTAAACAAAAGCTATAAAAATATTTAAAACCCAGATTTTTTTTTGCTCTTGCCATGATCTGCTGCTAGAACTTTGAGATCCATCTAGCTATGAGGCATGTTGTAGCTGTGTGGAGTCACCACATGGTGGAGCTCTGCACCAAATTTAGACAGCATAGGCCAGCACGTAAAAGTGGCAGCAATCTCAGTCCTGATTCGATCGATCAGTTCCACTGTAGAAGTAAAAGGTTAGATATACCATAGATCTCACTTCATATGCAGTGAACACATATGCACAGCATGATTTTTAATCAGCTTTCTAAAATCTTCTCTTATGTGCAAAATGAACCTCAAGCTCTGCTGTTTTAACCCTCCAAAATATAATAGTTGTGGGTTCATAACAGCAATGATAAATGAGAATGGCATCTTTTATTTTTCCTTGTCTTTTAACACATAAAATACAAGATTAAAAAAAAAAACTCTGACCTTTAAGTACTTAATCACACAATTGAGGCAGGACTTTATAAATATTCACATGGACAACTGGTTCTGAGGGGAGATCAATGTTTATGGTGGATGGATGGAGGATGGTGCTACTACAGCAAGTACTGACACACAACAAGAGAATGGATTCAGGAGCACACTTGTGTCAGTGTTCTTGCACCTGCATGCATGTGTGTCCAGTCGTGTTTGTGTAACATTTTTGCCCTCTATTATTAGGGTTGCTTTAGCGGGTGTGATCAGAAGCTGCCACTCACCTCTTCTTGACCAACAGGATGGCTACCAGCACCAGCAAGATGAAAACCAAAACACCAGCGCTAATCCCGGCAATTTTTACTACCCGGTCCGTCTGTTTGGCGGGGTCAGGGATGACTTCTGGCTCCTCGGTAGCACCTAAGAAGAAAACATCAATTTTAGCCAACATAAATCATCAGGAACCAAGAACATGCACACATATACATATACTAAGCCGAAGGTTGCGCTTTGTTAGATTTCAAGTATGGTGGTCTGCTAGACTGATGGATGCAATGAGATCTCAACAGTCGCACCTTTCCAGAGAATTATTGTGTGGATGTGACACGAATCGTTACCGCGGCAACCAAGACCCAAAGCATATTTTTTTCTAAAGCTAATAAAGGTTTGTCTGCCTAAACTTTGATAAACAGGAGATGTACATTAATCTGTAAATTGTGAGAAAAAAGCAGCTTGATGAGAATCAAAAGTCTGTGACCCGCCTGCTTCCTTGAACAATGCTCGCAGCACTCAGAAACAAATATTAGCGGTGCCGTGAAAAATTGCACACCAATGGGGTTGTCGTATGAGGAAAGAAGTAGATGACTAGACATCCATATGTGACAAGATGGTCGATAATAACTTGGTACAGACAGTAAAATATCTGCGGTCTTTTCTACTCCTGACAAGCAAAAGCTTTCTAACTTTAAAAAAGAAAATCTGTTTTTGGAAGGTCAGACAGTTGTAGATAGAAATTTTTAAAAGCTTTATTACATGGCACTGACTACAGCTGAGTGTGTGTCAGAGCTGAATAATATACACAAAAGGTGATATAATTTCAAATCACCAAAGCATTTTGTTGTTGAAATAATTTTCTAGTAAACTTGTCAACACTATTGTACACTATTTACCCAACCTGACACGTAAATCCCCCAGGCTGAGAAAACATGCCATCTAACAGCCTCGGAAGCATGTCTTGAAAATGCCCTTCTATCAGAAAAAGGGTGAGCATGACAAGGAAACAAATCCAGATTTAAGTAGGAAGGTTTAATCACCCATGTGCTGAAGATCAGGTAAATATCAAGCCTTGAAATATTACTTGCAGGAAAAGTCAGGTAACTGCCATGGCAACTGCCAATCATACTGTAAATATAGCTAGAAGTTTTCTTATTTCATCATTTATCCTAATTTCTTCATCAACATTGTTGCTATGTGAAAAAAAAAGAACAAAAGACATTTGTGCTACAAAAAATATTCTTAAAATAAAAGGACAAACTAGCAGTCTAGCATTTCTTGTTCAGTAAAGTAGACAATCCCATGAAAGGGTTTGGATAGAGGTCTGCTGTCAATGTTTGTCCGCAGCCTGTCCATCCTCTGAAGCCGGGTCAACTCAGCTAAATCGACTCACTGAACCTCAGCCTCTCATTTATTTTGTTTGATCACCACCTGAACCTGTGAACTCTCTGCACAATCTACTCTACTCCCAGCTTCAATCACCCTAAAGAAAACATTAAAAATAAACAGGCATCGACCGCATGTACACAAGTAAAGAAACAATCAATTGACTGTGCTGTGTTTTTCAGATTTATCCTTGGCGTGATGCTCTCTTTGGGAAATGCTTCTGAAATGCAATTTGACTGTTTCTGCACCAATGTCACTGTCACTTCATTTCCGTTCACAATGACTTGAGAGAATTGAATGAACTCCCTGATTCTGGAATATAATTCACCAATCATGTTTTGGGGCATAGTGCAGTTTGTTGATCATGGACAGAAAGTCAACAGGAAGACAGGATAGCATATGTTTTTAGTCTCCTAAGCACTGGGATTTAGCAATCTGATCACATTCATACTACTGCAACATAAGAACATTATTATGTATTACGATAATCCAAATAATCCAACTCAAAGACATGTGCAAAAAAAAGTAAATATAATGCAATACGTGTATCAAACAATAATCCACTTCTAATGCTAAATATCAACAAGATCAACATAATCTCTGCTCTTCTCTTTATCTGCCTCAGTATTTGTGACCTCAACATATTATTTTGTTATAAATGTTTTGAAATGCTCATCCAGCCTTATGTAACAACATCACATTAGGACTGGTACAACTCAGTCACAATGTTGCTTTTAAAGGATAAGATAGACGTCATCAGCAAATTCCACAAAAAGACCAAATGCTACGATTCCCGCTGCCAAACCATGTCATTCCCTGCTGAACTAAATTATTTATTAAAACAAGTGGAGTAGCCGAGTCAAGCTTAATATGAATCTGATATCTTTGGCCATAACATTGCCATGACAACAAACCTTTGAGAAAAAGATAGTTTCAGGTTTCTGTATCCTGTTTTATTTGGCAGTCACTTGCTTTGAGTTTTTTTTTCTTTCCCTGTTCAATTCATCATTTAACTCTTTTTGTGTACTCATCCTCTTTCAGGTTTGAGTTTGTAAGTCATTTGTTTTGTTGTCATTTCCTATATCTATGTGACTTCTGTGTGGCTTCTCCATACACTAAATGTTGATAACAACATATATTATATGCTAGCCAAAACAAACCTACATTTAAATGAGACATGTACTTTCTTCTGCCGATCAAACAGCAAGATTCCTCTTTGCCCACTAAGCAAACCTGTTTACACTTCAATAGCATTTAAAGGGTGTTGTCCTCTTTCTGGCTATTCTTAATTTAGGTCTGGATTGTCTAGTTTGCATACTCTGGACTCTTCCGCCTGGATTTTTGTTATTTGTATCTGAGGAAAACAACTCATTACACTCAGTTATTCTCCTAAGCGTTCTTTTGTGTTTGAGTCCTTGGCGGACCTTCTGAACTGAAGTCTGTATTTTTATTACGTATAATTTCAGAATTTGGAGATAAATCCTATCTAAGCCTGCCTATGAATGACATGCTGGGTGGCAACAGGGGGTACATATGTCTGAGGATAGAGTTAGACTGATTATCTGCTGATATTAGCTTTCTGCAGATGTAGAGGCTTACATCAATACTTGAAGGTCAATGTGTAAAAATATATTGTGGCACAGAAATGTCAAAATATTTGTACTACAAATAGTACAAATACTACAACTTAGTCTGTCTGTGCTATTAAGTAGCAGCTATTACAGCATTAAAAAAATACAATTATATCGACATTCGTTTTGTGTATCAAGCTCCTGCAGGTCAAAGGGTTAAACATTTTCCTTTGTTTCTAATAATCCTTATTGTTTAGCATATCTGACTTAACTTTCCTTTTTAATGTGATTTAAATCAACCACATGACACAGGTTTCTGCTCATAGATTTTGAAATCCATTAGAGGAATCACACAAGAGACATATTTCAAAACAAAGATCTTTAAAGGCTTCTCAGACTGACCTCATAATGTCGGCAGCAGCTCTTAATGTCTGTAAAAATGATCCAGGTCAGTACACTAACACTAACACTCACCCACCCACCCACACAAACACACACACACAACACCCTGAGGCAGCAGGGACAA